>NC_057730.1:41322759-41413815 GCF_004010195.1 Chiloscyllium plagiosum
CATTTATGTAAATGACAAAAAGTAGAGGGCCAAGCACCGATCCTTGTGGCACTCCACTGGTCACAGGCCTCCAGTCTGAAAAACAACCCTCCACCACCACCCTCTGCCTTTTACCTTTGAGCCAGTTCTGTATCCAAATGGCTACTTCTCCCTGTATTCCGTGAGATCTAACTTTGCTAATCAGTTTCCCATGAGAAACCTTGTCAAACGCCTTACTGAAGTCATATAGATCATATCTACTGCTCTGCCCTCAATCGTCTTTGTTACTTCTTCAAAAAACTCAATCAAGTTTGCGAGACATGATTTCCCATGCACAAAGCCATGTTGACTCTCCCGAATCAGTCCTTGCCTTTCCAAGTACATGTACATCCTGTCCCTCAGGATTCCCTCCAACAACCTGCCCACCACAGAGGTCAGGCTCACCGGTCTATAGTTCCCTGGCTTGTCTTTACCGCCCTTCTTAAACAGTGGCACCACATTTGCCAAGTTAAGGTAAATGTTCTTAATTGTCTTAGAGCATCCTGTTATCACTTGGTGAGCACAGATGTTTTTATCTTCTGCCTACCTTGGGTTCCCCCCTTTTTCTAAGCCTCCCAGCCTGTCTATTTTCTAGTGTGCAACAAATGTGTTCTATAATTCAAAATTACATTTTAGTCTAAATATTTAAAGACAAGTTTTAAGGCTATAGATTTTCTCAGCAATGCCAGTGAATGTCATGGGGAGACTGTCAGATCTTCTCTTATTGGGAAAGGCCATTGTGTGGTACTTGCAGGATGCGAATATTATTTATCACTTATCAGCCTCAGCCTGGGAGTATCTTCACTTCTTATATTATATTGAAGGGAAGGAGCAACTCAGTCTGTCGAGCCCAGGAGCCGAAGATACTACTGCAACATTGCACTGTGAACAATATGTTTAACCTCCAAAGACCACAACCATCTTCTTTTGTGATTGATATGAATTTAACCAGTCAAGACTTTTCTCCAAGTCCCACTAGCTTTAATTTTACTGGAGGCCGCACCCAGGCTTGCTGTCAAGAATAGTCATTGTCACCACACCTCTGGGGTTTAGCTCTTTTGTCCATGTTAGAACCAAGGCTGTAATGAGGTCAAAAGCAGAGAGGCCCAAAGTGAGTCATGATTTAGAGCAGACTATCGCTGGATTGGAAATATCCTACAATCAGGTGGACAGTACATGTGAGGAATTTTTCATATTAGTAGAAATATGCCAAGAATGTAGCCATATGAAAATAAGGAGCAGCTAATTCTGGAACATGGGTAATCAGCCAGGCCTCCAGTCTGAAAAACAACCCTCCACCACCACCCTCTGCCTTTTACCTTTGAGCCAGTTCTGTATCCAAATGGCTAGTTCTCCCTGTATACTTGTATATGTTTGACCCGATGAGTGAAACTTCATTGGCTCCAGAGCCGATTCTGAAGACTCCCAGAGCCACTGCACCTATCTATATACAGTACTATTGTGAGGCAGGAAGTGTCCAAAGCTAATGATGGTGAAAGAGTTCACGAGGTTGGCTGTGAGATATGACCTAGTGAGTAAAACTATGCCTACTTCTATAATGTCAGGCTTTGCTCGACTGATCTGTAAAGTAATTAATCAAATGTGCCAGAAGTATCCAGATGTCAGCAAGGAGGGCTTCACACAGCTGACCTGAAAAACTTTGTTTCACACCTTTCTATACTAATCTGATGAGCCATCTTTACCCAGTTTGGCCCCAAGTGCAACCTGCAGAGAGTGGAGTGTGACACTTTGGTCAGTGGGAATTAGATGAAATAGAGAAGGAAGTTGTTTTTCTGCTGCCTTCTTTGCCTAATGACATTTTCAGATCAGTGGGGGCAGGAGCAGACCAAAGCCCAAGGGCTCAGAGATTATCAAATGATTAACTGAAAATTAGCAGGGATAAGTCAAACTCAGAGAATAAAAGTAGACTAAATTTAAGGTAAATGAAGTATCTTTACGATTAAGTTAAAAAATCACACAACACCAGGTTGTAGTCCAACAGGTTTAATTGGAAGCACTAGCTTTCGGAGCACTGCTCCTTCATCAGACAACCACCTGATGAAGGAGCAGCGCTCTGAAAGCTAGTGCTTCCAATTAAACCTGTTGGACTACAACCTGGTGTTGTGTGATTCATAACTTTGTACACCCCAGTCCAACACCAGCATCTCCAAATCTTTATGATTAAGTAATTAGAAAGGTGTGCAAGTAAGACCAAGTTAGTGCAAGATTAAGATATAGCAGATGAGGTCAACAGAATGGAATACGTGACCTATTACATATGGGAAGTCACAGACCCTGCTGTCATCCAAGGTATGTGCAGAAAGTTTTCTTAACTGCAGAAATCTGGGTCCGTGTTTTGTAGCTTAAGCAGTGGCTGAAGACACTGTTGAACACACCCAAAATTGAGTGTTAGATGGATAGCACGTTCAGAGAGGTGGTTACACTGCAACTCCAGCCACTGGAGGAAAGAAGGAAATTGGTGACCAAACAGTCAAAGAGAATCCCCAGGCAAGTAATACAGGAGTCCCCTATGGTCCCTCTCACAAATCGGTTTTCCATTTGGAATCCTGATGAGGGGACCGATTCCTCAAGGGAACACAGACAAAGCCAAGCTTCTGGCACCACAAGCAGCCTGATTGCACAGAAGCAGAGGAAAAAGAAAACAGGAGTAATAGTGATAGGGTATTCATTAGTCTGAGGCACTGATAGATGTTTCTGCAGCTAGAAGCATGACTTCAGGATCGTGTGTTGCCTCCCTGGTCCCAGGATCAGTGATGTCACTGAGTGGCTGCAGGGCATCCTGAAAAGCAGGGTAACAAGACAGAAGTCATGGTACACATTGATACCAATGACATAGGTCAAATGGGTGATGAGGTCCTACATCAAGAATTGAGGGAGTTAGGCAGTAGACTAAACAGCATGATCTCAAACAGTTGTGATTTCTGGCTTACACTCAGTGCCACATGTTAGCAAGTACAGAAATAAGGGAACAGGGCAGATGAATGTGAGGCTCAAGAGTTAGTGCAGGAGAGAATGTTTTAAATTCTTGGACCACTCCTACAGTTTCAGGGGAAGCTAGAACCTGTAAGGAAGGGACGGTCTGGACCTGAACGAAAATGGGACCAACATTCTTGCAGGTTTGTTTGCTAGTGCTGTTCGGAAGAATTTATACAGTACTAATTTGGCAGTGGGAAGGAAAACAGTGTTGGCACAGTAGGAATCAGCGTACTTTAGCAAAGAAACCAAGGCACAGGGAGTCCAGCCATGTTAATTTCTAAGGCGTAAGGTGACACTGGATGACCTCTATTTAATGTGAGGAGTATTATAGGTAAAACAGATTAGTTAAAGGCATGAGTTAACACAGGGAATTGCGAAGTTGCTGCAATCACAGAGATGCAGTTGAGGAAAGAGTAAAACAGGCAACTCAACATTTCAGCAAAAAAATGGGTTTTGAATTGGGAGAATACAGATTTTATTCAAATAAACAGGAAATTGTTCTTTCAGCACCATCTAGTGACGAACTGAAGAACCGCAACAGCCAATCTTCATAATACAGCATGTCGAGATGCCAGTGGTTGGACTGTGGTGGACAAAGTTAAAAATCACACAACACCAGGTTATAGTCCAACAGGTTTATTTGGAAGCACTAACTTTTAGAATGCTGCATGGAGGGCTGTATTTGTGGTAGAGGGGTGATTGTGCTTATGGGGTCAATCAAGTGGATCCTTAGTCCTGTATGGTGTCAAGTTTCTTGGATGTTACTGGAGCTGTGCTCATCCAGTCAAGTGAAGATTATTCTATCACACTCCTGACTTGTGCCTTGTGGATGGTGGACAGCCTTTGAAGTGTCAGGAGGTCAGCTACTAGCTGTGGAATTCCTGGCTTCTGACCGGTTCTTGTAGCCATACATTTATATGGCTAGTCCAGTTCAGTCACCAGTTGTCTCCAAGGTGTTTAAAGGTAGGAATGCTGGAAAGAAATCAGCGATTGTAAAGCCATTGAATGACAAAGGGCAGTAATTAGATTTTTTCTTGTTGGAAACAGTCATTGCCTAGTATATTTTTTGCATGAATGTTTCTTGCCAATTGTCAGACCAAGCTTCAATGTTGTCCAGGTATTACTGCTTTTGGACATGAACCACTTCAGTTTCTGAGGAGTCACACAAAGTGCTGAACATTATGCAGTCATTAGCATACATCTGACTTTATGATGGACAGAAGGTCATTGATGAAGTAGCTGAAAATGGTTGTGCCTAGAACACTAACATTGAGAAACTTCTGCAGAGAACTTCTGAAGCTGATACAACTGAACACTCCAACAACTACAATCTTGATATGACTCCAACCTGTGAAGACATTCTCCCCTCCACCCAATACCCATCAATTCTAGTTTTTTTGTCACGCTCCTTGATGCCCACCTCAGTCATATATACAAATATATGATGTCAAAGTTAGTTATTCTTACCTCATGTTACATAATGATACATATTTTCACAATGCTTTCAATAATATTTTATTTTTCCGAGTATAAACTCACTGCCAGTTAATAACTGAAAGACAGCCTTTATTATATTCACCATGGAGTGATATCAGTATTAAAGAACAATGATTATGGAAACAACAGAGGGCTAAAAAGGTTTCTGTTTTAAATTCCGACATATTAGATTCCCTGTCACATTAAAAGTACCATACTTAGAGGGAAAGTTGAGAGACATGATCAGTTTATATTTCTCCATTGGTGGTTTTGCTGCACAAACAGTGTTGCCATGATCAGGATAAATGTGCCATTCTAAATGCCTCTACAGTTGCCTCAGCAGCTAATCCATACTAGAAAACAATAGAGTTTTCACATTTGCTGTCTTTGTGTCAATACCCATGCACCAGGTGCTACAGAACAAATGACAATCAGGGTTATGAAATGTACTTTTCCAAAAACTCCAGAGGTCTGCCACAGGACGTGTTGATTAATTTGCAGTTTGTAAGCATGACAATTATAGATGAAGAGAATGTCACGGCAAAAAACAAGGGTGTTCACTGTATCAAAGCTGTCCATTGTGTTTTCCTATAAATGTCATCTAGTCTTCTGTCAAGCTTCTGCTGCCCTGTGCCTTTTACTATTCGAATCGTAGAGATGTACAGCACGAAATAGACCCTTCAGTCCAACTCGCCCATGCTGACCAGATTATCCTAACCTAATCTTGTCCCATTTGCCAGCACTTGGCCCATATCCCTCTAAACACTTCCTATTCATATGCCCATCCAGATGTCTTTTAAATATTGCAATTGTACCAGTCTCCACCACTTCCTCTGGCAGCTCATTCCATACATGCACCACCCTCTGTGTGAAAAACTTGCTCCTTAGAATCCTTTTAAATTTTTCCCCTCTCATGCTAAGCCTACGTCCTCTAGTTCTGGACTCCCCCATTCCAGGGAAAAGGCCTTGTCTATCTACCTTATCCATGCACCTTATGATTTTATGAACCTTTATAAGGTCTACCTCTCAGCCTACAATAATCCAGGGAAAACAGCCCCAGCCTCTCCCTTTAGCTCAAAATCTCCAATGCTGGCAACACTCTTGGAAATCTTTTCTGAACCCTTTCAAGTTTCACAACATCATTCCAATAGAAGGGAGACCAGAACTGCACACAATATTCTAAAAGTGTCCTAAGCAATATCCTGTACAGCTGCAATATGACCTCCCAACTCCTATATTCAATGCTCTGACCAATAAAAGAAAGCAAACCAAATGCCTTGTTCATTATCCTATCTACCTGTAACTCCACTTTTAAGGGACTATGAACCTGCACTCCAAGGTTTCTTTGTTCAGCAATACACAGCAAGACCTTACCATTAAGTGTATAAGTCCTGCTCTGATTTGCTTTTCCAAAATGCAGCACCTCCCATTTATCTAAATTAAACTCCATCAGCCTTCTCAGCCCATTGACCCATCTGATCAAGATCCCATTGTACTGAGGTAACCTTCTTCGCTGTCCACTACACCTCCAGTTTTGGTGTCATCTGCAAACTTACGAACTGTACTTCCAATGTTCACATCCAAATCATTTATATAAATGACAAAATGCAGTGGACCCAGCACCAATTCTTGTGGCACGTCAGTGGCCACAGACCTCCAGTCTGAAAGGGAGCCCTGCACCACCATCTTCTATTTTCAACCTTTGAGGGAGTTCGGTATCCAAATGGCTAGTTCTCCCTGTATTCCATGAGATCTAACCTTACTAACCAGTATCCCATGAGGAACCTTGTCGAAGCCTTACTGAAGTTCATACAGATCACATCTACCACTCTGCCCTTATCAATCCTCTTTGTTACTTTTTCAAAAAACTCAATCAAGTTCATGAAACATGACTTCCGACACATAAAACCATGGTGACTCTCCAGAATCAGTCCTTGCCTTTCCAAATACACTTAAACCCTGTCCCTCAGGATTCTGTCCAACAACTTGCCCACCACCGATGTCAAACTCACCAGTCTATAGTTCCCTGACTTGTCCTTACCACCTTTCTTAATAGTGGCACCACGTTAGCCAACCTCCAGTCATCCGACACCACACCTGTGACTATCAATGATGCAAATATCTCAGCAAAGGGCCCAGGAATCACTTCCCTAGCTTCCCACAGACTTCTAGGATACACCTGATCAGGTACTAGGGATTTATCCACCCTTATGCATTTAAGATATCCAGCACCACCTCCTCTGTAATCTGGGCATTTTTCAAGATATCACATTTATTTCCCCACATTCTATATCTTATATGTCCTTCTCCACAGTAAACACTGTGCATAATACTCATTTAGTATCTCCCCCATCTCCTGAGGTTCCACACATAGGCTGCCTTGCTGATTTTGAGGTGCCCTATTCTCTCCCTAGGTACCCTTTTGTCCTTAATGCATTTGTGGAATCCCTTTGGATTCTCCTTAATTCTATTTGCCAAAGCTAACTCATGTCCCCATTTTGCCCTCCTGATTTCCCTCTTAAATATACTCCTCCTGCCTTTATACTCTTCTAAGGATTCACTCAATCTCTGCTGTCAATATCTGACATGTGCTTCCTTCTTTTTCTTAACAAAACCTCAATTTCTCCAGTCATCCAGCATTCCCTATATCTACCAGCCTTGCTCTTCACCCTAAAAGGAACATATTGTGTCTGGACTCTTGTTACCTCATTTTTGAATCTTCCTTGAAAATCACTTTCTAAAGGACAACCAGGATGGGCAGTAAAATATTGGTCTTACTAGCAAAACATACATCCCATAAACACATTAAATAAATAAAGTACCGAATTTGAGAGACTTTTGTAGGAAAAATGCAGGAATTCTTTCTTAAAAGCTGAAGTTTTACTTTCAAAAATGTGTTCATAGGTACATGTGTTGTTGGAAAAGCCAACATTTCTTTCCATCTAGGACTGCCCTTAAAATGTTGATGCCGCGACACCTTAACAACTCAGTGGCTTCTTAGGCCATTTCAGAGGGCAGTTAAGAGCTAATCTCATTACTACAGTGCTCAAGTTGCACAGAGATCAGGATAAGGACAGAAGATTTGCTTCATGGAAAGAATGTTGGGTAACCAGATGTGTTTTACAACAATTTGGTGGTTTCATGACCATCATGGTATGGTTTGGTGCTGGCTTTTTATTCTGAATGTTTAGTTAATTATCTTAAAGTAACATCTCTAGCTTCCATGGTGTGATGTGAATTCAGATCTTCAGATCATTAGTCAGCATTATTAACTCAACGATACAAACATGGCCTACTATTCCCAAAACCCGGTTCAGTGACTGAGACCTCCACATTTAATCACCTCCATGCAAAAATAATTAGTTCAGAGTTACAAGTTTATGGGCCATTATGACTTACCTTGAACAAACATATTATGAATGAACTGCATTCACTCGAAGTTCCTGAATCCAATAACACTTGGATCTGATTATTGTAAAAAATATGACAGACTGGAGAGCCTTTTGTCTTTACTTAACCAAATCTAAGCATTTTCTCTTGATGTATGAGATGTTAGCTAGACTAAAACTGGAAAATTCAGACCAATTTCTATTAACTTCTGTCACTTAAGAGTGGATATGTGCTTTTGTAAAGCAAATCAACAACCTAATCGAAGAGTGTTACATGTTAAATTCCAACAAATGTCCTCCCCTAGGAAAAAGATTTGGAAGGTCCAAAGGATTTTCAAACTGTAACTCAACTACTTATACATCCTTTGAGGGCAATGGTTATGTTATTTCAACATTGCAGCTGGAAATTTCTGGCATGTGAAATTGAATTATAGAGTCATGTCAGTGCATAAATGGAATCATTATCATCACATTGGGCTAATTTATTTCAAGTGTTGATGTTACAATTTAAGCACTTTCCTTGGAAGCTCAATGATTAAAACCTCATTTCCACACTTGGTGAGAATAGGTGGCCAAAGGGACACCAAAATCAAGAACAGACTCTTTGATTTGCAGCGTTGAATTCACTTAAACAGCTAAAAAGATATGTACGGCAGCCCGAAAGCTTTCAGATCACTTGGAAGCCATTGCTAAAAGTCACTGCAGTCGGAATTGGAGACTATGGCACAATAAGGTTGTAAGTGTAATTAAGTCCTTATATTAGTTCTTGGAAACCATAGGATTTCCTGTGAAAGTTGTCCATTACTTGAAACTTGACTAACATTTTATTAAAGTTTTACAACTTTGTTGATTGCATTGTTATTTTCATTGCTGGCCCAAATTTCTCACTGATTGACTTAGGAATTAAACCCTGAGCTACTCCAACATGTGAACCTATCACATGGATCTGACAATACCTGAAGGCATATCCCAACTGTGGAGCGATACATGACTTACCAACAACATAACATCAAACTTCTAAATTATAGGAAGCAAAAGCTTGGTAGAGGCTGAATTTTTCAATGAGCATGCATAAGAGTGACATCAACAGAAACACAACATATATTTAGTTTTTCCATCAACCAGGTGGCCAACCTGAATATAAACCTAATTTGATAATAAAATCTATCTGGACCTGTCCATGAAAACTGGGATTCCATTTGGCCACTATGAAGTGTGTAATTTATCATAAATGAGGATAGCCTATTTATTTACACAAGCAAAGAAAACAAGTTGTCAAAAGTTGGGTATCGATGTCCTTCCTAAGGATTGGGGTTACTGATGGAATTTAATACACTATACCAGGTAATTTACCAGTTTTGAGTGTTCTGGTAAGTGTCCTGGTAAGTGTCCTCTGCTTACACAAGAATCATCCAACCCATTAAATTCTTATTTAGTGGCAATGACCTAATCTAAATAGTGCTTCTCTAAATATCAGCAACGGTGGTCAATCATGACCAACTGTCTGGAGTATGACGCACTTGCCTGGTTTATGCATTGGATTACTCAACCTACCACACAGCAAAGTGATTTTAAAAATATTCCATTTCACTAAAGATTCACACCACTGTAAAATCAAGCCTTACTCCTGGGCTTAAGCACATAACTTAGATGGGTAATTCAGTGAGGGAGACCTGTCTCATCAGAAATGTCTTTTAGCTGATATACCAAAACAATCTGTTCCAGTAATGCCGCCAAAACAAAATGGCACTATCCAAACTAAGTGGACAGTGGGAACACATGTATGTTGTCACTATACTTCCCATAAATATTGTTACTGCATTTCACACTCGTGAATTACATATTCCACAAGCTCAAAGTACAAGTACCTTTTACAGAAAAACTTTACCTTCTATGGATCAAATTTGATCTTATCCACAAAACGGACTTGGACAAAGTGCCATCAGATGAATGATGAATCTCTTCTCTTTTGAGAAAGGCACTAGAAACAATGCACAGTGAATCAAGTGCTTCTAGACTCTGAACAGGTTGGAAACATTCTGCCAACAAGCTAAAGAGTGCAGGCTAAAAAGTATGAATCAAATTTATTAAAGAATAAAGTTATTTAAGATCTGCAGAATTGGGGGCAAACCAAATTGTAACATATCACAACTTACACCACCTGCTATAAAATAACTCAGTATTTTTCAGTGACAATGGTCAAGTAAAGGACAGATTTAAAAGTCACTTAATGGATCATATGCTCCCTCCAAAAGGCAGGGAATGGAATTTCGCTACAAACTGATATAAGTACAGTATGCAATAGTGACCATTATATAAAATTGATCCTGGCAGTTCTACATTTACAGAATTGTGGTTTGACTTCAGCATTCTTTTCACTCTTCAAGCCAGGAAAAGGCATTCAGAAAGTTTGTGGCTCATCTAGATCATGGAGAAATTAGCCTCAGAGAAAATCAGGCAGTAATCTTAATATGGTCACCGTTGTGAGAATAAAAAATGTTACTGTTACTGTTATTTGTATCAAGGTATAGTGAAAAGTGTTGTCTTAAGTCCTTTAAGGTAGGTTGTACTATACAAGTAGATCAGGGTAACAGAGCAGCGTGCAGGATACGATGTTACAGCTGCCAAGAAGGTGCAGAGCAATCATCATCAACATTAAAGAGGACAAATCAAAGGTCTGGTAACAGCGGGGAAAAAAGCTGTTGTCGAATCTGTTCGAATGTGCATACAAACTTTTATATCTTCTGCTGGACGGAATAAAGTGGGAGTATAAACTGAAGTATGCACGAAATAGAGGGTGGAAATACAGCAAAAATATAAAATCCTTCTGATGCGTGACATCTCCCCACCCTCAAAGGCCAACATAAAGATACCAAAAATAATGACCCTGCTACTGAGCAGCAGGGCTTTCACTGACAGAAGGACCCGCGTTCATGGGGACCCCAGAGGCTCGAGGCCGCCTCGGCTTGGGCTGGCCTTCTACCACTCACCTGGTCTCTGCTCCTTTTCTTTCTTTTCGCCTTGGCTGCATCCGGCTGCATCTCAGAAGTTGGCTCCTCTCCTTGTGAGTCCTGGGTGTCCGACCTACTTCTCTTCCCTTTAGCCATGGCACGGAATGGGTGTTGGTGTTTCTTTTCTCCACTGCCGTCCCCCTCTCACACGGAGATGCACGCGGTTGAGCGTTTGAACCCAACTGAAATTCTGCAGCTGACAGCTCCGGCACGAACACACGTGGGCTCTCAGATCAACCGAACGCGACTGCCGCGGCTCGCCCACCTCCTGCGCGACAGCATTGGCCCAATCTCTTCATCTCGCCTCTCTACTGGCTCTGGGTGCCGTCCGTCAAATGGCCGCCCCAGCAGCAACAGCACGTTTGGTTGACGTTCCAAGCACCTGCGCATGCGCTTCCCCGATGCTCTGGCTGGAAATCTCAGTGCATATAAATCTCTGTGCTCAGGGTGAATTAAAGTTGCTTTAAATGTTCCTCTCCCCCAGCCCAAGATCCAGGATATCTGAAAGATGGCTAGAGTGGCTACGTTTTCTGAACCGAATCTAAGGGCAGGTGGAAGCAGAAGTGGCTACTCAGAAAATACAGGGAGAAAGTGAGGACTGCAGATGCTGGAGATCAGAGCTGAAAATGTGTTGCTGGAAAAGCGCAGCAGGTCAGGCAGCATCCAAGGAACAGGAGAATCGACGTTTCGGGCAAGGGCTTATGTGCTTTTCCAGCAACACATTTTCAACTCAAAAATACAGCAGAGTATGCTTTAACATAAAGTCACGAAGATGTATAGCACGGAAATAGACCCTTCGGTCCAACTCATCCATTCCGAACAGATATCCAAAATCAATCTACTGTAATTCCATTTGCCAGCACTTAGTCCATGTCCCTGTAAACCCCTCCTATTCATATAACCATCCAGATGCCTTTTAAATGTTGAGTGTGTGGTGCTGGAAAAGCACAGCAGATCATGAGACAAAACGTTGAGTGTGGTGTTTTTCCAGCACCAAACTCTCCACTCTAATTTCCAGCATCTGCAGTCCTCACTTTTGCCTTTTAAATGTCATTGTACCAGTCTCCTCCACTTCTTCTGGCAGCTCATTCCATACATGCACCACCTCTGTGTGAAGAAGTCTCCCCTTAGGTTCCTTTACATCTTTCCTTTCTCACCTTAAACCTATGCCCTCAGGTTCTGGACTCCCCCACCCCAGGGAAAAGTCCTTGTCTATTTACTCTATCCATGTCCCTTATGATTTTATAAACCTTTGTAAGGTCACTCCTCAGCCCCCAATGCTCCAGGGAAAACAGCCCCACCCTATTTAGCCTCTCAATATAGCTCAAAACTTCCAACTCTGGCAACATTCTTGTAAATCTTTTCTGGACCCTTTCAAGTTTCAGAACATCTTTTTGATACGAGTTAAAAATCACACTACACTAGGTTATAGTCCAACAGGTTTATTTGCAAGTACAAGCTTTCGGAGCATTGCTCCCTCATCAGGCAGCTCGTGGAGTAGGATGATAGAACACAGATTTATAGCAAAAGATAATGGTGTCATACACTGATGCGATATATTGAATAAACCTAGATTGTTGTTAAGTCTTCGAAAAGATGAAAGACTTAACAGCAATCTAGGTTTGTTCAATATATTGAATCAGTGAATGAAACCATTATGATCTTCTGCTGTGTCCTATGAACCTACTCCATTAGCTACTTGACGAAAGAGCAGCACTCCAAAAGCTTGTACTTCCAAATAAACCTGTTGGAGTATAACCTGGTGTTGGGTGATTTTTAAATTTGTCCACATCATGGTTTCCGATAGGAGGGAGACCAGAATTGCACACAATTTTCCAAAAGTGACCTAATCAATGTCCTTTTGGAACATAACCTTCCAACTCCTATACTCAATGCTCTGACCAATAAAGGAAAGCATACATATTCTACAAACTGCTAATATTGCCAGGAATATTTAATTTCAGAGATGGGCAACTTTCCCAGCCTGTAAATCTGTATTTAATTTTAAACATTTTTCCTTCCTCACCAGGAATTTTAATCTGTACTCACAGATCCTGCGTGAACCCTGATTTGGGACCACTCTTGCAGATCATCACGATGTAATGCAATTGTTAACTGTCTTGGAATGACTCACACCAAAGAAGCTCATGAGGTGGAACAGGCTACAATAGAAGAAAAGCCGAATTAAGATATTCCTAAAGGAAATAGGTAATACAAGAAGATATTTACATCTATGTGCATTTCACTAATTTTAAGCTTAATAGTGTCACAACATGATCAATGTGTGTGATGGATGAAAAAACCCTGTTAACAACTGTATAAAAGAGGCTTTCAACCTATTAAGTTGGTACTGCCAAAAATATACGACAATCTACTCTAGTCCCATTTTCCCGTACTGGCCCTTGAATCTTTTGACACTTCAAGTACTTATCCAAGTTCTTTTGATATGTTGTGAGGTTTCTTGCCTCAATTACCCTCCCAGACAACCCATTCCAGATTCCTATACCTTCTGGATGAAAACATTTTTCCTCATGTCCCCTCTAAACCTCCTGCCTTCTACTTCAAAATTATGCCGCTTGTATTGACCCCTCAACTAAGGGCAACAGCTATTTTCTATTAATTAAGTTCACATCCCTTCACCTTATACAGTACTATCAGGGCAGCTGCTCCAAACAAAACAACCCAGGCTTGTTTAGCCTAAAATGTTCCATCCCAGGCAACATCCCCGTGAATTTCCATTGCACACCCTCCAGTACAATCACTTCCTTCTTATAGTGTGGTGACTAGAACTGCACACAGTACTCCAGTTGTAGCCTAACCAAAGTTCTGTACAACTCCAGGTTCAACACTTAAGATAAAAGGTGTGCTACAAGCAAGTCTTCAACACAAGTGATGTCAGATGGCAAGAACCCAAATGTACTTCACAGCCAAGAATTGTTATTCTTAAGTATGAATGCGTGTCATCACCTGAATCTTCTTCAAATGGTGGAAGGAGTCAAGTTAGTTAAACTCAAGGAACATCTGGTTCAGGAACAGCCAGGCATGGAACAACTGATAGAAGATTTCATAGTTCTCCTAGACTCAAGGTGGAACCCAAGTAGAAGAGAGGATCCATTGAGATTAGTTATGTTGCATAAGAAATTTGTGCTATATTGTCAGCAAGATGGAAATCTGTAATTATACTGGATTGGCAGAAATGTTTTACGCGAAAATAAGACTGAAAGAATCAGCAAAATTTATGAAAAAAGCACAAACAATCAATGATGTGGGTAGCACAGTGGCACAGTGGTTAGCACTGCTGCCTCACAGTGCCAGAGACCCGGGTTCAATTCCCGCCTCAGGCAACTGACTGTGTGGAATTTGCACACTCTCCCTGTGTGTGTGTGGGTTTCCTCTGGGTGCTCCGGTTTCCTCCCACAGTCCAAAAATGTGCAGGTTAGGCAAATTGGCCATGCTAAATCACCCATAGTGTTAGGTGAAGGGATAAATGTAGGGGAATGGTTCTGGGTGGATTGCGCTTCAGCGGATCGGTGTGGAGCTGAAGGGCCTGTTTCCACACTGTAAGTAATCTAATCTAAAAAAAGATACAGTAAGCCATATTCTTTTATTTGAGCTACATCTATTTTCAGATGTTGAGTGATTCAGAAGATGCAAGTTCCTAGGAAGAATCCTCAGTATTAATGAAAGAGATCATGCCAAGCAATAAGTAATTTTCAATTACGCTAGTATGAATAAAGAAGTGAGTATTATTTGTCTCTTCAAACTACATTTGCCAACGGTGAATGAAAGCAACAAGCCGAAGAAAACTTCAACACAGGTTTACCAGTACTCTGAAAATTAAAATATCTATTCACACAGATTGAAGACATGGTGCCTACAACTCAATGGAAGCCATTACTGAGAAGGGATGATCAACATCTAAAGACTCAGAATATAGTCAAGAAGTAATTGCCTGGTTCAGAAATATCACCTGATGAAGGAGCGTCACTCCAAAAGCTGGTGTGCTTCCAATTAAACCTGTTGGACTATAACCTAGTGTTGTGTGATTTTTAACCATGTCTGCATGGTTTTAGGCCGAATGCTTCAGTTTCCTCCCACAGGCCAAAGTTGTGCAAGTTAGGTGGATTGGCCATGCTAAATAGTCTGTTGTGTCTGGGGATGTACAGACCATGTGGATTAGCCTTGATAATCTTCTGGTGCGGTGATGTTGTCTCTACTCCTGGACTGAAAGGCCCAGGTTCACATCCCACCTGCCTCTGACATCTCTGAACAGATTGATTCGAAATACAAGATAAATTAAAAATGGGTTTACGGGGAAAAAAAAAGAGTAGGAGTTGGGATGGAATGTCCTTCGGAGGGTCAGTGCGAACCCGATAAACCGAATGGTCTTTCCGCAATTTGATCAGGACAACTATTCGGTACTTCCTGGAAATTTTATTCAACATTCCAGAGATGTGTGGATCGCGTTTAATTTTGCGATTACCTAATAGGAAAAAAAATACGTTTACATTCTAAACTTTATTGCATTTGACAGAAGAACGGATACTACACAAGGCACAGAAATGCCTGACTTAGCGCAATTGGAATTGCAAGCAGCAGAGCAAGATACATGCGCACGCTCTGTGAGGAAAGGGAATTCTATTGGTCACATTTGGGACCTGGTGCATTCTGGGTGTTGTAGTTTCAGTTTCCGTTGACACCAGATTAAATATCAATTGGAGAACTACGACCCCCAGAGTGCAATAAAACAAATCTTTTTAAAAATTAAACGTGAACGTTAATGCCGTCTACATCGTTTGATTGATACAATTTTAAACTGCTCAAACAAAAGAGATATTGGTTTATAGAAAAGAGTTGTTTGTTGAAAAGAATGTATGACGCTTGCTTCCGGTGAGGTGCTGCAGGTCAGATGGAAACAAAATGGTGGTGTGTGTGGAGGTGGTGGCGTTGCTAAGGGGGCTGCTCTTTCTGTATGCTTTACATGCTCGATTTGGGAAAGTGGAAATATGATCACTGCTCCTGATGTTGTGGCTCTTACCCATGAAGATGAGTACGGGGAACAGTATAATGATGATTCGATGCCCCCTTTCCAATTTCAATCTGAAAATCCCTGGTCCAAGACGGCCACGGCTAAATTCGAGAAGGATTTCATTCTGATTTCCGAGTTTTCCGAGCAGGTAGGCCCTCAGCCTTTGTTAACCATCCCAGACAATGCCCGCGGTAACTTTGATCTCAACTATTTCTCTCTCAGGATCATGTCTGTGGATTATCAAGCCTCCTTTGTCGGTCACCCCCCTGGTACCAGCTATCCCAAGCTCAATTTTGTCGAGGACTCCAAGGTGGTTCTCGGGGACTCCAAGGAAGGGGCTTTCGCCTACGTCCATCATTTGACTCTGTATGATTTGGAGGCTAGAGGGTTTGTAAGGCCATTCTGTGTGGCTTACATTTCTGCTGATGAAAACAAGATTATGCAGCAGTTCCAGGAGCTATCAGATGATTTTTCTAAAGCCTCGGAGTGTTTGAAAACTGGAAATAGGAAGGCGTTTGCCAGTGAACTGGAAAAGAAACTTCAGGATTTAGAGTACACACGAAATGTGCTACACAATGAAACAGAAATCCAGAAACGATCTAATGATAAAGGATATTACTCGTCTGTAGCAATTGAAAAAGCCAATGAATTAGCCAATGTGGAAAAGTGTATAATCGAACATCAAGATCTCTTAATGCAAATAAGAACTTACTCTCACAAAAAAACACAAGATGCAGACTATTTTTCCTATGAACCTGAATATGGCATGGAACAATCTGATGTTGGTTTGGAACAACTGTCAAACACTGATGAATTGTGTGAAAAAAATAGCTTTTCTGATAGAAGATCTTACACACCCAAGTTCACAAGAGCTAAATCGGCAAAATGTTTTGAAAAAAAGTTGAAAACCTTAGAAGAACTTTGTGATAGTTACTTTTTTAATCAGACTCTGGAACAGCTTAAGCAGGTAGAGAAATTCTTCAGAGGTGATGTATGCTATTTGATTACCAGTCAGATTGAAAAAAAGCTGCTTCAACATCAGCGGTTAACCTCCTTTCTATTTGAAGACCCACTACTCTTCACTGATGTAGAACAAACTGAAAAGCAACAACGCAGTGATAAACTGCTTCCAGCTTTTAACATTCTCAGTCCCAAGCTTTTAGTACACCCCTGCTTATCAAATGAAGCCACAAGCTTTGAATCATACAAGTCTTGTGTGGAGTCTGTGCCTATTAAATTGGATCAGCAAGTCAATGCAGAGAGTTACCATGGGACAATTGCAGAATCTATACCATGTAAAAATCCTCTAGCATCTTCAGACTATCTTGAATTGGAAGGGAAAGAAAAAGGAAGTATTAGTAGTGGTGAAAGCATTGAAGTGCTCGGTACAGAAAAATCCTGCCCAGCCCCAGTATTTTCTAAGTCTGAGAGCCAAACAAACCTGCAATGCCAACATCCAGAAACTGGAAGGAGGAAATTTGTAGTCACCAAGCGTACAAACAGTGAGGACAGCATTGAAGTCCTCAGTACTACTGAAGCCCTGATACCTGAAGATTTCAAGGCCACCTACCCGAGTGCAATATATGAAGAACCAGCTTTAGACAATGAAGAAGAGAAACAGCTGAGCACTGATCTTATGCAGCCTGATGCAAACCTGGACCACGGTAATAGCTTCAGCAAGGCAGATTTTGAAAATACTATAACTCTGCCTGTTTTACCTGAGGCTGTAGACTCTACTTGTTGTATTGGGAAAGAGAGCCCCAGTTTTACTAAATCAGTACCTACATTTGTAACAGAAGAATATAATGGAGTAGTCAATGTTCCACCACAACGCAGTAAAACCATGGATCAAATATTCCACAGTGATTTATCACAGCAAGTTGAGGGAAATGGATTATATTGTGCTGATGATAGAGTATTATCTAACTGTGAAAAGCAGTACAATGATGTACCTGGCTTTGGAGAAACAGCTCAAATTCCAGCTGATGAGTATTTGGATAACATGAGTTATATGAGTGCATCATTATATTCTGACAGGACTCCATCTCCAGCCTTATCAAACTGTCCAACAAAGAGACTTTCTGGAAAGCACAAGAAGCAGTCTGGGAAGAATTCGCTGTGGTTTATAAGACAATATTCTTTTGCACAACAGGCAATTTTTTCTTTATTGTCTGGCCGGACTCTTGTAATAGTGGGTGAGCAAGAAGGAAAAGTCAAAAAGCTTGTCAATGCTTTGTCAACATTTGTCCCCCATTGTGGCAGGGATTCAGACTCTATAAAGCAATGGGTAACATTTCCTTTGCAGATCAACCATTTACAGACCTGGAAACTCATAGGACTTCAGAGGTGTGTATTTAAATATAGTTACAATGAAACTATTTAAGGTCAAGTTTACTTTGTAATTGATTCAGGTCAAACAAGATCAAAGCAGTAAATCAGCTTACCACTGTGGATGCTTTTCAGAATGAAAGAATTGGTAAATTAATAAATTTTCGTGAAATTGTACGATCAAACTTGTCAATATCACTGACAACAATGATTCCAAATATGGATCTAAGGGATAAATCTCTCAAAGCTCCTTTTGATAACCTTTCTATTTTACCATATATTGGCAAATCATCAAGTGTTTATTTTTTTAAATTAAAAACTAATTAACATTCTAAAATGTTGGTACTATTGATAATGCTTGAAATTATAAATATACTGGATGATTTCTTGCTTAAAACTTTCATCTTATTTGCAAAAGACTAACTTGCTGCTCCACTGCTTGTAAGTACTCCGGTAGTGAGCACTATCTCGTCACCTTATAACCTAAAAAATCCATTTGATAAGATAAATTTCAAACTGTTGGCTCCTTGTATAATGTCTCAAAATTTTATAGTATTTGCTTATGTCTCTACAAAGATTGATTTGTGACATCAGTACAGATTTACTGTAGATTTCTCTTAAGACAAACTTGGAGCTATCTGACAGATCCGCTCCGAGCAGGACGGTAAAATCCCATTCAAACCACAAATATAAAATGGGCCTTACCACTAACAATCTTTGAGAGAACTTTTTTTTAAAGTTTGTCGTCACTTACAATAATGCTTGACCATTGTAAAATTTCTTGTTTAATTTTGTAGTCCCATCTCTCAACTTTTTACATGAAGTTTATGTGTAGTTGTTGAAATTAACATGAAAGTAGACACTGAATGAATTTGGTAGCCATTGTTAGTTAGCAGCAAACATTTTGCATTTTATATAGTACATCCAGAACCAACTGCAGGATCAAATTCAAAATCACAAAAACTGTAAACCTGTAGGTCCTGATTGTTTCTCTGCACCTGCCAGACTATAATTATTTCTTATATTAAAAGTAGGTTTGATGTATTCCTTACTGAAATCATACAAATTGCAGTCTGAGACCACTTGTTTTGATTCTGGTTACCAAAAGAAGCTGAGTTGATACATTCTTAATGAACTGAATGCTCTTTACATAAATGCCATTGTTTATACTCATTTCCATTCACGTTAGACATGAAAATTAATCATGTCTGGGGAGGTTCACCAGTTTGGTGCTATCCTCCTCAGTATGTCTAAATTGCAGGAAGGTATGAAGGGTAGATACCAGATCAATAGTTGAACTACAAAAATCAAGATGAACATAACCAACTGCAAGTTGTAATCTGTAACTGTTGGGCTTCGCACTGGACAAGTTCTGGTATAATTCGTGTAGTGTGAAAATGCATTTTTAATTTAATGGCAATTGCTGCTTTTACCTACTGTTTTATGCTGGGTGGAAGCCATTCAGAATGTGAGCATGTTACTTTGTCACATGATGGTACTTTACTTTTCTTTACTCTGGTCTACTACTGAACGTGGTGTTAAATAATATCTGTAAGAAATGCCATGCAACAGTGCCCCTGAGGGTCTGCAGTCATTCCACCTTAAAGCAACATTGCAGCAACTTGTCTGGCTTAAAAAGGTTCCTTTAAAAATGCAAGGCTGAGTCCAGAGAGGGGGATATGGTGGTGAGATTTGTGATGTTTCCTTGTGTCCGAAACTCTGTAAATTGAACAGAAAATGTGCCTGTGTGGTTGAAGGAATCAATAGCTTCTGCTTTCATACTTGAAATGGTTGATATTCTGGAAAAGCCTGATTGCAGTCTATTTTCTGTACAGCTATACTGAGAGCTGGATCAGTGTCAAGGACTCTCCACGTGTAGATAAAGGGTGACTTGGTGACGGAATACTGGCCTCTGTGGAGTTATTTCAGAGGTATATGTCAGATATAGACAGCTGGGATCAAGTAAATCTCTTGAGGTGTAAAGGAGGTGGAGGAGTACCCTTAAGAGGAAATCAGGAGGTCAGAAAGGGAACATGAGATAGCTTTAGCGGATAAGATTAAGGAGCATCCAAAGAGATTCTATGGTATACTAAGGGCAAAAGCGCAATTAGGGAGAGAATGGGACTCCTTTTAAAGGCCAAAGAGGCCAATTATGTGTCGAGATGGGTGAGATCTTAAACAAATATTTCGTACCAGTATTTACTGTGGAAAAAGACGTGGAAGCTAGGGAACTCGGAAGTAAAAAGCTGTCTTGAAAAGAGCTCATACTACAGAAGAGGTGGTGTTGGAGGTCTTAAAACGCATAAAGTTAGATAAATTCCCCAGGACATAATCGAAGACTTTGGCATGGTAGACTGTTTAGTAAGGTTAGATCACATGGGATCTAGGAGGAGCTTGTCAATTTGATACAAAATTGGCTTGAAGGTATGAAATAGAAAGTGGTGGTAACGCGTTGCTTTTCGGACAGGAGGCCTGTGACAGTGGTGTGCCACAAGGATCAATGTTGGGTCCACTGCTTTTCATCATTTATATAAAAAATATGGATGGGAATATAGGAGGCACGGTTAGTAAGCTTTCGGATGACATCAAAATAAATGGTGTAGTGGACAGTGAAGAAGATTATCTCAGAGTACAATGGGACCTTGATCAGATGGAGTTTAATTTAGATGTTGAGGCGTTGCAATTTGGTAAGACAAACCAGGGTAGGACTTAGACAGTTAATGTAGGGCCCTTGGGAGTGCTGCCTAACAAAGAGACTGAGGGTTGCAGTGACTTTGCAGGTAGATAGGGTGGTGAAGAAGGCATGTGGCACATTTGCCTGTATTAGTCAGAACATTGAGTGTAGGAGTTGGCACATCATATTGTGCCTGTACGGGACATTGTTGATAGACAGGCAGGACACTAGAAGAACATAGCAAGCCAGGCAGCATCAGGAGGTGGAAAAGTTTGGCTTGCTGTGTTCTTCCAGCCTCCTGCCAATCTATTTTGGATTTCAGCATCTGCAGTTTTTTGTTTCTGTCTCTGGAAAGTGGTGAGGCCACGCTTAGAATACTGTGTATAGTTCTGGTTACCCTTCTGTAGGAAGGATGTTGTTATACTTGATACCATTTAGAAAAGATTTACAAGGATTTTGCTGGGGTTGGGGAGTTTGAGTTATAGGGAGAGGCTGAATAGACCGGGGCCTTTTTCCCTGGAGTGTTGGAAGCTGAGAGGTGACCTTGGAAATTCATAAAATCATGAGCATAGGGTGAATAGCCAAAGTCTTTTTCAAAAGTGAGGAGTCCAAAACTAGAGGGCGTATCTTTACGGTGATTTGAAAGGGTCCTGAGGGGTAACGTTTTCAAGCGGAGGGTGGTATGTATATGGAATGAGCTGCCAGAGAAAGTGATGGAGGTTCGTACAATTGCAACATTTAAAAGGCATCTGGATGTGTATATGAATAGGAAGGGTTTAGAGGGATATGGGCCAAATGTTGGCAAATGACACTGAGTCATACTAGGATGTCTGGCTGATATGGACAAGTTGGAACTGAAGGATCTGTGTCCATCCTATATGAGTCTGTATTAGAAGAGACACCTTTTACTAGTAACTGTATTGGGCAATCCAAGCAAGTTGTTACTGTTCATCAAATGTTCAAACTGCTTGTGGTGTTAAATTATGGTATGACTATTGTCACTGATATGACTAACGTACTGTTTTTTTTAAACCCTGCTGCACTTCCCGAGGACATTTTGTTGAAATCTTTTAATTCAACCATCTTTGCTTCGGTTTTATTGCTGCAAATAATGGTTGTTATGACTTCTAATGCCAGTTGAATCTATACCGGATGGTCAGTTCCCCCAAACATATGGGAACCAAGTAAATTGCATTATGAGGGGGCAATAAAATCCTTTTCCAGATCTAATTGTGATAGTCATGCCTGCTGTTTTAAAGTTCACTATCTGGAGTTTTGCAATGCATTATTTTATCATTTTGGTAATAACATTAAAGCAAACTGTTATTGATTTGAAATGTCCACTTGCTCAAGATTATCTTGAAGGATTCTATTATTCAGATTGAACATGAAAAGGCCAAAATGGCAATTTTGAAATTGACATTGTTACTAAGTATGTTTGAAATTGACATTGATATTAGTAATTATGTATATATTCCCATTATGCATGAGTAGCCCTTTTGTGAATGAAGTGGTAATGTTCTATTTCTTTGGCTTTTCTAGAACAGCTTCTCCTCTGGGTACCAGTATTTTGCACTCCTTGAATCGGTACAGTCGCTACATCAGCATACTAGACTGTGACAACAAAACTCTGCGTTGCCCACAATATAAAGGACAGCTAATCACCAGGCTGGCAGACCACAGGACTCAGATAAAGCGGGGCAGCACATATTACATGCATGTCCACAATATGTTGACCCAACTGTGTTCCCAAGCGTTTCTCTACGCTTTCTGTCATCATCTGCACCTTCCCATTGATGAAAGAGAAACCGAAGAATTAGTCACATATCGAAGGGTAAACTTTTTAAAGCACCACCTGGGCTTGACGAATGATGATAGCAAGATTGTACAATACTTTGCAGAATTGATAAAGATGCACTACCTACATGAACCTGGAAAGGGCTTAAATCCAGTTCTACGATTTAACTACACCTCCAGTGGTGTGTTTAAGATCTAGTTCTGCCACATTCTCCATTCAATGCCGACATTTTAATTTGTACTTTGATTACAGAGAAGCATGATCTATTTCTGTTGGTTTTTCTTACATTGCTGTACTGTCATCTGCATTGTGAAAATTCATCAGTCTGGCTATGGCAGATAAAGAAAGGTTCACCGTTTTCTATTTGGTGTTTTAGTGATGAGATTATATAGTGCATTTACAAATCTGGTAAGCTGAAGTTTTTTTCAACCCAGTGTCCCAAGCTGTATTTTTAAAACGTAGCAAGCTTGAGGAAGAAAATCTCAGATGATGTAATACACTGAGGGGAATGGCATGCTGCAGTTTCCTGAGTCCTAGATTAAATAAGAACCAATAGTTTTGAAACTTGCTGTCTAAGTCTTTAGATGTATTCATCAACATATTGAGTGAACAGGAAAATTGAATTCCAGGTCAAGGTGTTACTAACTGTAGTTCAGATAAAGCACTACACCAAATGGAGCTCTGAAACTGAATATCACTCTGTCAGAGGCCTCTGAGATGTACTGGCTTGAGATTGACAGAGCTGCTGGGTGAATTTTAGGAGTCAAGCACATGACAAATAGTGGCTAAACTTTCAGAACAATATTCAACCTGTCTATCAGATTGTGTTTTGAAGATTTTGCCGAGGAGGGGGGCTTGGAGGAGTATACTGCCAGTTTGCCAAGTCAGCTGTAACTGAACAACAGTGACTTTGAACTGCCAAATGTGACCTCTAGATTATAGTTGAGGTGTTGGTTGTGTTGAAGCAGTAGCATAATAACAAGATTGTCTGTTGTTCTCCAGTATAAAATGTGAAAAATAACTCTGTTATAGTCCTGGAAATAAATTTAGCTTTTTTAATAGGATGTGGTAGATTCCATGTCTGATACAAGGGTAAAGTGATAAGGTTAAATACCTCATAGTATTATGGCAGTAGATGCTTTTTCATGATGCATGATTTTATGATTGTTCATTCATTGTTGTCAACAAATATGATCGAAATCTCCTAATCTTGTCTCCAGTAGCTTACACTGTGCCTGGATCTGTATGTAATCTGCATGCTGCCAGTATGTGAGCAGATCTCATTCTGGATTTGCAATGCCAGCACCTGGCCAAGTTTCGCCAATGGTAAATGCTTATTTATTAGCAGCCCATTCTTAGGAATGGCAAGGAGATAGAATAGAAATAAACTTATTAACATGTAAATGTAAAGTTAGCCCAGCCACTTGATTCAATCCAGAGTGTTGCAATACCCATTTTTCTCCATCAGCACTTTGATTAGTTTCAGAGGGAAATGAAATGCTGCATTGGGTTTGCAAAAGATTTGCATTTAAAATGAAAAATAGCTGTTTGTTTAGTTTTGTCAATGGTTTCATTCAACATTTCAATTGGGGGTGAAAAGTGCTCCATTTCAAGATGTGGTCACATTGTATAAATGGAGGTTTTCACTTTGTTCATTTGAATACGCTAAGTGGATGCCTCTATATACGGTGTTATAATGTTGGCTAATTAGAGAAAAAGTTCTGGTTTGCTCTTCTATTCCTTCAAGTAGAATGATTGAGGGCTGTGTACAGATATTTTTGCCCTCATACTCGGGAATGGCATGCAACAAATATGGTCCTGAAAAGAAAAGAAGGAAAATAATGCTGCATCGTTTTGCATTCCAAAAAATAAAGAAAAACCCTAATCACATTGACAGTATGACTGACTAATACAAATCCCAAGTCTTTGATCTGACTAGGCTGCCACAAACTGAAATAATACAACCCCCCCCCCCCCATTATTCCTTTTTATGTAGATCCAACAACCAAGAAAAGAGAATTTTAGTATCTACTTGGATTTCAAAAGCATTTTTGGATCGTGTCCAAATTTTGACTACTCAGCAGTTTCACATTTTCAGATCCTGTTTTGTTTGCTTGTTGCTCAGATAATACAGCACTTTAAGAAAGCTTGCATGCAAAGCGTCCCTCAAAAGGGTTTCAGCAGAATGCAAGCTGTTGTGAAATATAATGTCATGAAACTTAGCACCTTAACTTGGTTATCATGGTTAAAAATGAACAGCCTACTCCATTTTCCTTTTCCAGATTCAACCAGAAGAATGCTAGCTTTATTATTAATTATCTTCTGTCTCTGAAGTATTTCAATTGACTGTTTAAATATAAAAGTTTCAAACCTAATAGGACAATTATTGCATTGTTTTTATTAATTCTGTTCACAGGAAACATAACTGAAATATCAGGTGCATTTTGGACATGTAGACTTTTTTTATCACAGTTAACTATAGACAATCTCCTTTTCACTTTCACAATGCCAGTCTTGCAGTCAAATATTATTGCACACTATATGGGTGGTTAAATATGAACAATTCCAACCAAAGAATTTTCATTTATTATCATTTAGAAAACCTTGTGTTTTTTGTCTTATTTTTCCCCTATAGCTTCATTTTGTTTCTCTCAAAGGCAGTTCAGGTCATGCTTGACTGTTTGCTTAATGATCTTCCTTTTCATCCTTTTTGTAGCCCACTCTTCAGTTGTGAAAATAAGTAATACGCACTGTCAGTCAAGAATTGAGAATATGACAGCCATGTCTGAACCTATTCACACAATATGTATTTGCCAGAATAGTAATTTAAAGGAATCTCAACTGGTAACTTCCCTCCCAATTCCAGTAGTATTCATGTCACTGCTGCCCTGGCTCAGATTTATTAACTTGGCACATTCACAGGATTGAATCAAAGACCTTGTGAACCATCTCAATTGTTAGTGTATTTTAAAGTTTTTAGTTCTGGCATCCCGTAATGCAAGTACAAAATTGAGTTTTGTAAACTGGGTGACATTGAGGAAAGGCAAGGATTACAATCCACTTCAAGACTCCCTGTCCAATTAAAAAAATTAGACTTTTTGATGCATTCAAAGTGTCAAGTTCTTTAATTTCTGCAGCTTTTATGTATCTTTGTCTTAATGTGGTGGCTGTACAAGTTTAAACCCCAATCCAGAGGTGTCTAATCTAAACTTCATTACTATAGTAGGTGCTGTGACATGATTGACATGATCATGAAATGATGTCTGCCTTTCCAGCTGGAGAGCAGTTTTACTACCCTAGCCAACATTTTATCTTTCCAATTAACATCAATAAAAGAGATTACATTCTCATTGGTGTTTTCAGAACCTTGCTGTGCAGAGTCTGTTTTTCTGTAAGTGACTACACTTGATAAGATTGAACTGACTGTTGAACATTGACACATCCTGAGCTTGTAAAAGATTCTGTAAATATAAATTCTTCCTGTCACTGAGCATTGAGTAATGTCCCTCGGTATCTGCAACATTTGGGTAATTCTAACAGTGTGCTGCAGGTGAGCATTCTTTTCTGGAGGTCGATATCCTTAAGCTCTACTTTTACACTCTCTTCCTATTTCCCTCCACCACCCAACCCAAAAATACTCAAGCCTCTGAATAATATATTTTACCTACAATGTTTCCTTTATGAAAATGTTCAAAAAAGTTGACCTTGCTTACTCACCTCTCCACTGAAACTATTTTCTAAAAGAAAATTGAGGTTTTTATTAATTTATTGATCCATATTTTAATTCCCTTTCTCGTTATATTTAAGGATGCACACTTGTTGGTTGCAGCCCTGTTTTGAGGATTTGCCTGAGTATTCAGACATTGTTGTTCTGGCAAGATGTTCATTGAGGAAAAATACTTCTGGAGTTTGGAGATGTGCAACTGTTTCAAGCAATTTATGTAGGATTGTCAAGAGTCAGAATCCAGTTTTCCTAATCACAACATAGTTCTGAGATGACATCATAATAGTCCCTTAGTTTACACTCCATGTACTTCGGAATTACCTAGAATAATGTGCTCTAACATTTTCATAGTGCAACATTAACTTGCACACAACATTTTAGAAAGAGAATTTGAAGATGAAATGGAACCTATGTTTGAGATCTCTCTGTCATCTTGTCCTGGAGGCATTTATTTTTTATTGGTTTAGGAGCTATTGGTGCTTTCTGCAACTTCTCAGCTGTATGTGAGCAAACTGAGAGTTGAAGCATGATACCTAGGTATTATCTGCCTCTGGTTTAGCATATCTCCCAGTCAGGATCATTAATATGCAGTTGGAAATAGGAGTTCTCACCAGCACAGGAATGTTAGTTCTGTTACTTTGTCAATTCTCTCAAGTGGTGTGGAAATATGAGATTATTAAAAATTGATATTATTTAATTAGACATCTTCCTTTGTTTTGAGAATTTATTTTGTGTTCTGGAGCTGTGCATTCTTTTTTTGTTGTTCCAATGTCTGGAATCTTCCATTGCTGCTGAATCCTTTCTATACTACAATATATAATTTATTACTTTGTCTTATTTTCTTGTTTCCTAGTTCACCTTTTTAAAAAGTGATAGAAATTAATAAATTGCATTTGAGCGAGCAGACCATGCACCACCTGATAAATCATGTAACTGTATAATCTGGCTGAGTACAAACCCTTTTGAGATTCATTAAATTTATTTGAAGTGCTGCATTTTTGATGCTGGTTAATTCATTTGAATCTAAATTTAAAAGCCCAATGAATGCATTGAACATTTCTATATCCAATTTCTGTCAAATCTGTTGGCTTACTGAGGATTTGCTCTAAATGTCTGGCAACAGCTATAATGCAAAATGTGTAACTGCTCTGAAAGGAAGGGCTCATGCCCGAAACGTCGATTCTCCTGTTCCTTGGATGCTGCCTGACCTGCTGTGCTTTTCCAGCAACACATTTTCAGTAACTGCTCTGAAAGGCTGGCATATGAGTGAATAGAAAGCATCTATTTGCTGAGCACATTAACATCCTACTAAACAATGCATGTTAACCAGCATGGTGTAACAGAACTGACAGTTAAACTTGGCTCAGCACTATACAATTTTGCATTGCTACAGTCTGAAAACAAAGTGTATAATTTTAAAAAGTACATTTAAAGATACCATGGGTTTCTGTCAAAACTTATTTTAGAAAGAAAAATGTTTTTTTAGAAACATTGTAAATACAGTTGTTTGCACTAATGCATTGATTGCCTTCTTAGCCCAACTCAGAACAACTTAATGTAACTACCATACAAAAAGCTCATGTGTGACATAATCAGTCACTTAAGTAGTTAATTACAACTTTTATTTTAGTACAGGGGGTGATTTGTTGATTGAATTGCGTTTTATGTTTATTTTTCTAATACTTACCACCAGAAATATCAATTTTCCTGGACACAAAGATCAGTAAGTGGGAGCAGAAACCTTTTGGGTATATACAAATCCATGGTACTGATGCAACTGAGCCAGGAGAAACTTGCCTACTGCATTTTCCTGGGACAATACTTAAGTGAGCAGCATTCCAGAACAGAAAACTCATGGTCATGAAAAAGAGCAACTCAGTGTGAGTGCACTGATCCAGCCTGTGGCAAAGAGATATAGAAAATATCCCATTTCTTTTTAAATAGCCTTTAGAGATCTTTTGTCTTAGCAAGCCTTGGGAATAGTCCATTCAATCTGCTAACGGTCAAAAGCAATATTAGACAATGGAAGTAATGTCTAATGTGTAAGTCTGTGAGATGCCCAAATTGTGTCCAAAGCTGAGGTAGTACTAGATTATTTTCCATTCTTTGAATTTATGTGGTGTAGTCCAACATCAGTCGGCATTGAAAGGTAACTTCTCCTGAAACACAAGTTCTCAGCCAGCTTAGACGTGTCTGGATGCTATTACTTACAGTAATCATTGCATGCAGAAGCATGATATTTTCATTTGTTGAACAATGTGAATGTAATTTGAATTTTACCTTGTGTCCAGTAGCTGGTCAAAGATGGCTGAAATCTGTTTACATATGGGCATAAACACCTCTGTAACTGTATGAATAGTAGTCAATGTGCATGAAGAATCACTAGCTAATATGGGTTCCTTTTCCAGGGATAGAATGTAACAGTCTGATTTTATTTTATTTCTGAATTTTTTTCTAATTGGCAATTTGAGGAGACCATCAGTCATATATTTGAAACTGTAATTATGTTGTATCAAACTGGACTCTGTTCCTTTTAACCCCATCCTTTAATTCCTTATATATTTAAAAGGTACTTAGTATTGTAAATAAAAGTTAAAACAGAAAATGCTGGAAATACTCAGCAGGTCAGGGAACATCTGTGAAGAAAGGAACAGTTGTAATTTCAGTTTTACCTTTCATCTGAACCTACTTATAGATATGAAATATAAAGATGATTTGATTTTTGCTATTTGAATTACTATGTGGTTATCACTGCAATGTATATTTCAATTTTAGATTTGTATTCAGCTGCTTGCATTTTTATTTTATTTCTGGCCTCATCTGTCATACATCTAGCTCTGGCTTCGATTCTACACTCTTTCTCTCCTTAACTTGTAATGTTACTCACTCTAAATGAGTTGCATTTTCCCCAGGCCCAAAAGTTCAACAAACCTTGCCAGCTGTCCAACACAACTGCTAGCCACTGATTATAGACCTCCCTCATCAATTTCTGAATTCCAGCTGTCGTGACTTTGCTTTGCTGTCTAATCAAGTGGGAGTTTATGACTAGTGAAAACTCACCTATTTAAAGGGAGAAATAAGTCCCTCAGTATCTGTATTAAACAAATCCTTCCCTCATAAAAATCTGATTAAGCCAAAAAGAAACTGTCCACTTAAAAAGGATATATTCGTCAGCTTCTAAATGTGACCACATAGCAGTTCCACACTTTAATGTTTAGACGAGGTGGCCCCGAAGACATGCTGTCCTCCCTTCAATTACATTGTCTCCCTGAAACATCTAATTCGTAAAGATGTCTCCAAGCCTGTAGGGTTCAAACCCACTTCTCCTAGTTTCGGGAGCATACCTATAATTGCAAAGTAACTGGAATTCCCTGGAGGTATGGAGTATAGTTCAGATGTAACTTTTTTTGTTTCCAAGACAGAGATGGAACATGTTAGATCCTGAAACTTTACCCTGTTGACAAAACTTTAGTTTGCAAGGCTGTTGTGATTGCAATAATGTTCATTCATCAGAATATGTGACTATAATAAATTCATGCAGTTACTGGAAGCATTTGTTTTTAATAATGTTACAATTTGCACTTTCTCGCTTATTAATTTTGCACAAAATGAATTGTTTTGAAATGCCAAGTGTTGTCTCTTTTATAATTATTTATGTAACTGTCCTGGTTTCAGTTTGAAAGTTATATGTCTATTTGATTATTGTTGTCTTAAAATGTTGTGCCTTCCACTTGTAATCAATCACTCAAACATTGTGTACCTTAATAAAACGTTTTTGCAGCTCGTCTGTATTGAAGTTTTCCATTTGTGTAATTGAATTACCCTCTGGTTGTCCAACCAATGTATTCATTATACCTAATTAAGGGAGCAGCTGGAGATCTATTGGTATAAATTTTAAAAATCTTAGTTACTCCTTCAAAGGAGAGGCCAAACCAGGTGATGGTAGTTGCCAGGTCTTTGTGTGCCAATAAACAGTCCAATGGTCTTAAAGCCAAGTTAGCACAGTTTTTGGAGTTCAAGACATTTTTGTCAGCCAATATCTATCTTGACCATTTAGACTAACCAATGTGGAGGGGAGCAGGTCAAGAATATCCATGCAAGTTACACATTCTTTTGGTGTGGCCAAGGGAAACGAAACAGTATGAAGCAGGAGTAGGTTTTGTGTAATGAATCATAAGTTGATTTGTTTTCCCAAGGGTGCTAATGTATTTTGATTGCTGGCCCCTGCTCCAGAGAAGGAACTCTGTAAAGCATAAGCTCTTAATCAATTGAAATACTGTCAATGTTAGTGACAAGGTATCTTGGATGTGCTTGTTCAGTGCAATGGCACACAATATATTAAGATGTCACCAAGTAGAGTGCCAAGCAGGATGGTTTATGGAACAAAAAATGTGGCCTTTGATGACTAAATTGACCAGCATCTTATTTCTTAATCATTGAACAGACAACACCTTGATTTCACATCTTATGTGAAGAATAGGAAAGCACCCATCTCATTGTTGTTTATCAACTAAAAAACCATGGCTGAGGCCAATGCTCCCCAAAGTTACTCCCACTGTGGTCCTACTTAAAGTTTGGAAATTGTCACTACCACTCAGTAAGAGTGTGGTGTGGGGGAGAAAAGGGTATTAGAGTAAAAAGTATGGGAGGATGAGGCATAAAGATCCACAGCAATCTGCTATCTTGTAAATCTCAGTTTGCAACCCAACATGGGAAATCTTTTTGGGGTTAAACGTACAACTTTGATTTTCCTCTTTTTTTTTTGCTAGAGTAAAATCCTCAACATAGTCACTATAATCATCCTACTAACATTTCGATATAGTCCATAATCATCATCCAGTTCTCTTTCAATTGTGATAAAATACTGGAGAAACTCAACAGATCTTGCATGACTGTACAGAGAGATAATTTGGAGATTCTGGTGTTGGACTGGAGTGTACAAAGTTAAAAATCGCACAATAGTAGGTTATAGTCCAACAGATTTATTTGGAAGCACTAGTTTTCAGAGCACTGTTCCTTCAACCGTTGGTTGTGAGGTCGTAAGACACGGGATTTATAGCAAAGGTTTACGGTATGATGTAACTGAAATCAGATATTGAAAAAGACCTGGCTTGTTCAGTCTCTCATCTTTCAGAATGACCACGTAGGTTTCAGTTGTTAACAATGGGCGCCATGTCGGCCCAGATAATGCATTCAAGGTGTAAGGAGAGAGAAACAGTTACCGTTTCGAGTCCGGTGTGACTTTTTTTTCTCTTCCAAGAAGTGTGCACACACTAACATCAAACTCGATAATGCAGCTTATATGAAAAGTCTCCACTGAACTCCTTAGTTCACAAATACAACGCAATGTCCATTCGAACCGCGAAATCTTTGTTCAAAAAGAAGACAAACAGCGACCCGTCGTGGTGTCCTTGCCGCTGATTGGATTGTTAATGAAGTCCCGCCACGCGGCGTACGGGCACGCGCGAGGCATTATGGGATTTGTAGTCTCCATGTCCCCTTGGGCTCAGCACCTGCCGCCAGAAAGAAACTACAAATCCCAGCAGGTCGTCTGTGGCAGCGAGGACGAGGAGAGAAGGAGAGAAAAATTCCTTCCCTGGATGCTGGTAAAAATGGCGGCTTGGGGAAGGAGGCGCGGTAACACCGGGATGAGGGAAAGGTCAGTACCCGCGTTCTTGCATTTTTTTCCCTTTCTGATCGGATTGAAGGTGCGAAGGCCTCGACACGGTTTATGACAAGTGTTGCCGCAGCCAACTGATGGCGGCTCGTGTGGTTAAATCGAGCGGAGTGAAGCTTCACATTGGCCGGCCTAACATACAAGCCAGGTGGGGGCGGTCTCCAAAACTCACTGGGCCTGGGTTTCAATGTAAAAACCAATGGTTTCCTAATGAAACGTGGATGATTTTATCGGTAAATTCCATCGTCCGTGTTGGGGGAGGGGAGGGTGCCGCTGTTTTGACCCCCAGCTCTTCTGGAAGCTTCCAAATTTGAATGTGCCTGTGGAGTTTGCAACCATGAAGGGATTTGTTTTTAGGAGTCACGGGGCTGGTGAAGAAGACTTCAAATTGCCTTTTTCTTGGCGGCCTGAGTCTAGATTGGTCGTGAAGTGATGAGATCCTGCACCGTTTGGTCGTGTGGTTTTAGGCGGAGTTCAGTAACACTTCTGCCCTTGTGGATCTAACAAGTGGAGAGGGAATTCAGTAAATAATTCAGTCACCGAGATTTGTAATGTTGCTGACCTCTCTTTATTGCCTCGGGGAAATTGAAGCGAAGGAAAATAGACAAATCTGTAAGTTCTGTTTCGGCTTCCGGGGCTGTTATACAAATAAATCTGAGAGATATGAAGAGGTGTAGATTCACATAGTGTAACTTCCATTTATATCATGAGTGTAAATTTAGTTTCTTTCTAATTACGTGGTTATTCTCAATTTGTCCTGGTTCTAAACTCCATTTTTATAGAAAAGTATTTGTAAAGTGCAGAGCAGAAAATTATTCTGCAAGTTTTGCTGTAGTTAGCAGTTAGTTTGTAGCAATGAGTGGATGCAACAACTTCATATTTCAAAATCATAATCTTCAGTTGCTGTCAAAGAAATGTCCAATTAATTTCATCCTTCCCCAAAAATGGGCTCAGTAATGTCAGCAGAAAGTGAGGACTGTAGATGCTGGAAATCAGAGTTGAGAGTGTAGTGCTGCAAAAGCGGAGCAGGAGAATTGATGTTTCAGGCATAAGCCCTTCATCAGGAATTCTGTTTGGGTCTTTGACATTTCCTCCACTTAAAAAAAATATTGACAATCACAATGACTGTAGTTTTAAAATGTTTTGATTATTTTCACGATAGATTAACAGACTTCCATGGAATAGAGAATATGTCATATGAAAATCTGTACAACCATAAATTTTCTATTTGTGTTTCTGTGTTATACTCACTGGTTTGCTCCTTTTGAGTTTGTGAAGCTGGAGATTTGGAAGGAGCTATTTTAGTGCTTTTATTTCATCATGGGATGATTCCTAAATCAAGTTTTGCTGTGGACAACTTGAGATAAAACAAATAAATAGTAATGTTGCCATTGAACTTTAGGCCCTCACACCTCTATTGTATGCTGCCCAATGGCTAATGAAACATGAACAGTGATATTAAATTAGTTAAATCAGCATACCATCTCCTGAGGTTTATAAACTATGGGTGTAGAATTAACGACAAACAATCAGTGTCAGTATTCACTGGTTCAGACTTTGCAATAACGAACTCATGCATGATAGTGGAATTGCCTCCTGTGGAACCTGTGTCTCTCGCCTGTTTTCCACCCAGCTTCCCCCACCCAAAAAAAAAGGAAGCACCACTTACCCAGTTGTTGTACTCTAATCTCCACTTTCTTTTTGTCTGCGTCTTTGACATTTCCTCCACTTAAATGTTAAACCTTAATGCATTTAGCTGCATTTCTTTGTAATGAAGTTGTCTGTTTTGTTAACTTGTTGTATTTCAACATGTAAGGTCATACATCTGTAACTTGACATTCACGTGTATCACTATTTTGGCAAGCAGCATGTTTGCAGAGTTGTTTTGATGTTGATGTTCAATGGATATGGTTCTGCTTATCTGCACATTACTGTAGTTAAATTTCAACCTTTCACAGTAAAGTGACTAGTTACTTGATATACCCCTCTATCAGTTGAATGCCAAATTGTTGTCCCAGAAGACATGGAACTTCCTGGAAAGTACCAAGCAACACATGGGCTGAGCATGTAATGATCTTGAAACAGCTGGATGTTGAATTCAGACTTAATATTTTGGCCAACAACCTTATCTTTCAATTTATTTGTAAAATAAAATATTCTTTATTTGAAATTTAATTGAAAGGGTTATACAAAGACATTAAAAAAACAACCTTTTTGAAAAGCTATCATTATTAGATGATGCATTGCATCTCAGTAGTTTGAACTAATGCTGTAGTTTGAACTGTATTAACTTTTGATTTGTAGACCTCCCTTCAATAGACTTGTACAGCAAAAATGTTTGTCTCTTTAATCCTATACACCCAAACAGCTGCTAACCCTAGTCTTTATTGAATATTGAAAATAATCAGTGTATCAGTTGTTACTCTAAAAGTTTTCATGTCCATTTTCATCAATATAGTTAATGACATACCCTCTATGCATAAACTTGGAAAGACTTGTGAATTTATGCATAAAATTTCCTGACTGAGCTGAAAATTCTTTTGAAATTGAGGTTGCAAAAATTATTTATTTGACACAGTCTGATCTTTGCAGTAATGTTTCCATTTTTATCCAGCATTTGAAGACTTCTGTTTAAAATATGTTGCAACAAGCAGTGGCTTGAGATTTTATTGTTAACCTCTCTACACAACATAAAGTTCCTCTTGGTTATCTTGTTTTATAAGTGCAGGGGTGTCTTTAAGTGTGTCCTACTGATTCTGCCCAGACCTTCTTTTGAGCTTTCATTTTTCCTTTCATGGAGCTGGTTGTATGGCCCAATGGTGGATTTCATGGTTAATGTAACTGTCAGCTCATTTTCCAAGAATTATTTTCCAAATGAGGAAGCTTGATGATTGGCAGAGGTTGACTTTAGAAGTCATGATTAAGTGATTTAATTATTTTTGTGAGGGTGGTGAAGTACTTCCTTGGGGGCCAAAAAAGTAAATATAGTAAAAAAATTGGATGAAAAGCTAAAGAACAAAGGAGAAAGTAAGACCAGAATAATATAAATCTGTATTGAGTGGGTGAGAAATGAGAGGGATGGCAAATTTAAGAAAAGGGTTTTGGAAATATGTAGACTTGAACATCTTTGAAGTGCTTGGCAATATTGTGTTGTGGCTGTTGTAATACTACAGGTAATGTTGCCAAATTGAAATTGATGGATTCTATTGATTCTGTAGTGGTGGTGCAATACAACAGTTATATTGTAAACTGTTCAAATTAGAATTTTAAATTGTATTCAACCTGCAGGAAAAATTTTCTTTTTGATCAGCTAGGCTACAAAGATTTCTCACTATTTCAAAAATAAGTTCTTGTTTAGAGTTTATCCTGTTTATGGAGAATGTTCACTCCTGCCTTGAAAATGTACCTCACTTAGCTACATGTAAAGTGTTTCACTGTTGCCAAAAGCTTTTTTTGTGGAGGGCAAAGGGCAGTGACAGAAGCTGATTCTGTTGGAGTTTAACCAATAAAAATGCTTAATACCATATCTATCTTGATAGCACAGAGCATTGGTAAGTTTCTTTTCTTCTTTTGGCCTATTATGGAATTGGCCTACAGTATTGTCTGGAGCAGAGAGAATGTCAATTCCAAATGACATACCTAATCTTCCACGTTCTACACATGGCTAAGTTGGTTCAGTCATGCATTAATGTACTGCAGATCCACCAGATAAGAAAATTAGATACCAAAAGGAGGATTGGATAGGATTATGTCTTTGCTAGACGGTATGTCAGAGCTGCTTGTGAATTACTTCATGTGGACGTGCTGGTGTTGGACTGGGGTGAACAAAGTAAAAAATCACATGACATTGGGTTATAGTCTAACAGGTTTATTTGAAACTGCAAACTTTTGGAGCCCCTATCCATCCTCTGGCAGCTAGTGAGAGAGAATCCATTGGAGACACAATTTATAAGTAAAACATCAAAGGGCTGTGCAACTTATGCAAATATATTGAACAAATCTCATGGCTTTTAAGTCTTTAATCAGTTAGAATGGGAAGTGCAGGTTTGATGGATTAATATGTAAATCTTAGAATTTCTTTCACTGTGTCACTGTGTCATCCCGTTTTCCCCCTCACACTGAGCAAAACACTTAGACACAATATAGTTTTACTTCCTTCATCTTTATTCCGGGCCCTGGAGGGAGAGAGAATGACCGCCCATGTGCACGGAGATATAAGTTCTCGGTCTTATCTTGAAAAGCAGTTTCTTGTGGAAATATGTAGACCTTTTTACAGGGAGGAGCATCCAGATAAGGCAACATACATATTAATTGGGTGACCATTACAATCAGTGAGTGTCAATAGTAAAGATTAAGCTATCTGCTGTTACACAATGAATGTTCTTAACCTTAACTGGCTTCACATAATGAATACTTTTCACTTTGTTAAACTGACCTTACATACTGAATGCTTCCAATATTAAATGGCTCTCCATAATGAATGTTTTTCCAACTTGTTAACCATTACCCTTGCCTCCAGCACTCTATTGTTGTATTTGCAAATGTTCATTCTCCCCATAGATTTATATGTGCAGGTGTATGTACATAAAGAGGATGGAGAGAGAGTGTATGTACTGAGAGGGAATATGTTGGAGTGTGAGGGAGTGTATATATGTGTGTATGAGAGAGGGTCTGTGTGTGTAATGTGGCAGGATTACCTGTAGCGTGACATGAACCCAAGATTCCAGTTGAGGCCATCCTCATGGGTACCAAACATGGCTATCAGCCTCTGTTCAGCAATTCTGTGTTGTTGCATGTTCCGAAGTCCACCTTCAAGGACAGATCTTCAGGTAATTGTCCTCCAAGGTGAACTTTGGGGCACGCAACAATGCAGATTTGCTGAACAGAAACTGATAGCCATGTTTGGTACCCATGAAGATGGCGTCAACTGGAATCTTGCATTCATGTCACTGTACAGGTGACCCAGTCACATTATGCACACTCATACATACGCTCTCTCACAAACATACATAGATCCTCTGTCATCCACTCACTCACTCTCTCATGGGCATATACAGAGGTACCTCGATTATCTGAATGATACAGGAGGGGAGTATTTTGTTCAGATAATCGAATGTTGGATAATACAGTTTAGCCAAGCATCGGGACCTTGCGATATTCTGATTATCAAGGTTCCTGTGCACTCCCTCGCACTTGCACGCATGCTCTCTCATATATACACTCCATCACAAACTCTCAATCCCTCTCAAGCACGCTCTCGTGTGCTCCTCCATCTTCACACGCGCGCACAAATCTAAAGGATCAATTTGTATTTACATTTACCTTCTATTTTGTTCAAAAAACACACAATCTGTAGCCAGTCAGTGATGCATTTTATAAATTCCTACTTTGAAAATAAAACCAGTCTGACTCCAGTTTGAGATACAAACAGACTTGAAACAAAGCCTCGCACATAAATGCATTGTCCAACCTGAGGTGTTACCATCATTCTCATAAAACTTCAAGGCTTATCATGGGTAGCAGTGACTTGAAAGAAATACTGGGATTTACCAATTGATCACTCGAAACCTGCACCCCCATTCTAACTGATTAAAGACATAAAAGCCATCTAGCTTTGTTAAATATATCCACATGGGTTGTATGACCTTTGATCTTCGACTTATAAATTCTCTGTCTGCCTGAGGAAGGAGCAGGGACTCTGGAAGCTTGCGGTTTCAAATAAACCTGTTGGACTGTAACCTGGTGTTGTGTATTTTGGCTTTGAGTGTTCCTTGGTGAGCAGCATAGCTCATAAAGTGCAGTTACATGGCCACCTTCATTCTAGGGCGGGAGTGAATGGAGTTGGGGGCAGGGTTTCATGAACAGGGAGTAAACTTTTTAAAAACTCCAAGCCTCAGAAGAAAAGCATTTAATCAATTAACCGAATAATCGATTATCTGAACGAAATAGTGCCCGCCTATCACGTTCGGATAATCGAAGTTTGCAGATGACACCAAAATTGGAGGTGTCGTGGAACTGCTAAAAAGGTTACCGCAAATTACAACAGGATCTTGATCAGATGGGCCAGTGGGCTGAGGAGTGGCAGATGGAGTTTACTTTTGATAAATGTGAGGTACTGCATTTTGGGAAAACAAATCTTAGCAGGACTTATACACTTAATGGTAAGGTCCTGATGAGTGTTGCTGAACCAAGAGACCTTGGAGTGCAGGTTCATTGCCTCTTGAAAGTGGAATCTCAGGTAGATAGGATAGTGAAGAAGGTGTTTGGTATGCTTTACTTTCTTGGTCAGAGTATTGAGTACAGGAGTTGGGAGGTCACGTTGCAGCTGTACAGGAGATTGGTTAGGCTACTTTTGGAATATTGTCTGCAGTTCTGGTCTCCTTCCTATTTGAACGATTTTGTGAAACTTGAAAGGGTTCGGAAAAGATTTCCTAGGATGTTGCCAGGGTTGGAGGATCTGAGCTATAGGGAGAGGTTGAACAGGCTAGGACTGTTTTCCCTGGAGTGTCAAAGGCAGAGTGTTGACCTTTATAGAGGTTTATAAAATCATGAGGGGCATGGATAGGGTAAATGGACAAGGTCTTTTCCCTGGGATGGGGGAAGTCCCGAACTAGAGGGCATAGGTTTAGGTTGAGAGGGGCAAGATATCCAAGAGACCTAAGGGGCAACATTTTCATGCAGAGGGTGGTGCATATGTGGAATGGGCTGCCAGAGGAAGTGGTGGACACTAGTACAGTTGCAATATTTAAAAGGCATCTGGATGGGTATATGAATAGAAAGGGTTTGGAGGGGTATGGGCCGGGTACTGGCAGTTGGGACGAGATGGGGTTGGGTTATCTGGTCAGCATGGGTGAGTTGGTCCAAAGGGTCTGTTTCCATGCTGTATGTCTCTATGACTCTATACAGGTGAATATATCCCATGAATTCTACTTGCCTATCAATTGCCGCATGCCTTGAATGCTATGGAAACTTTTACCATTGACAAAATTGAGACTTTTGAACAATATTAAAGTATATGACAAACTTTTAAAATGCAACTTTTAGTTTGGTATTCTTGCTTCAAGTAGCTTTTTTCCTGGACCCTTGGACTGTGTGGTGGTAATTCTTGCCTCTGCTTTAAAAGATCACAAGTTAGAATTTGATCCTAGGTGACAAGCAATGCGTAATCGAGTGTCCTGTTGTCAGGGCTACCTTCTGAGCAAGGTCATATTACATGAAATAGAGATGTGAAATTCTTTAAAAGCAATTTAATGGATAGAGTGGGAAAAATATTTAAAATGGAGAACAAACATGCTGCCTGTGTCCTTAAAAATAGTTCACTTGTTGATTTAGATGTTCTTCACAGCCTTGGCTTGGGACACCTTTTAGAGGTTTGAACATCTTGTTAGTTATATCATGTATTTGGGGAATCAAAAGAGGTAGACTGGCTAATAGAGTTGAGGTCACAATCAGACTAGCCAAGATCTTAACGATTGGCAGAGCAGGGTCAAGAGTCAGATACCCAACTAAGGCGTAAGGCATAGTGGCAGTGGTAAGCAGTTTTAAAGTGAAAGCAAACTGTTGTTGTCAGGTTCTGGTGGAGGATTGAAGTCAAGGACTTTTCCAGAAGTCCTAAATTTCACCACTACAGAGCAGCTAAAATTTTAAAAATATTTCTTTTGAAACTCATTGTAACTTTTCTCTTCACTGCTCTGTATAGTTTGCAAATATCTTTGCTTGCTGTATTAACATTGAAAAGATCACCGTATCCTCCTCTACATCTTTGTCTGTGTCTTTCTTTCCTTTAGGCTTTTAGACTTGATGCTTGACATCACTGGTGTTGATTTGCTCTGCCTAAGTGGAAATTGTGTAATTAATGACATAATTAGGGAAGGGAAACCTTTTTGAAATTCTTAGGTGTGTCTGTAGATATGAAGAGTTTTATTTTGTTTTGTTTTATCTTATAAACTTTCGCATCATAGAATCCCTACAGTGTGGAAGGAGGCCATTTGGCCCATCGAGTCTGCAGAGCATCCCACCCAGACCCAGCCCCTCCCACCCTGTCTCTGTGATTCCACATTTACCATGGCTAGCCTGCTCACCCATGGACACTATGGGACACTTTTTAGCATGGTTAATCCACCTAACCTGCACCATCTTTGGACTGTGGGAAGAAACTGAAACATTCGGTGAAAATCTTATGTAGACACAGGGAAAACAAGCAAACTCCATATAGTCATTCAAGGGTGGAATTGAACCTGGGTCCCTGGCACTGAAGCAAAATTACTAACCACTGAGCAACTGTGCTACCTCATTTTATTTTACTTTTTGTATTGTACACAGCATATTTGTGTCATGTGTCTTTTTTTCTGCAAGTTTAAATATCTTATTGTGTTCAAATATTGAACCTTGTGATAGAGCATCAATAGTGGCAGTTTTCTAATACTGTTTTTTAGTGGTTGTCATTATGACTAGAAAATAAGATGCAGTTTGGATAATTTAAGGTTTCAAAATCAAATTTAATCTCTCAAACCTACCTTAAATCTCAAAGTAATTATGATTCTGTACCAGCAAATCTCTGAGACACATTTTTTCTGTGTAAAAAGTATTTTCAATTTTGCAGTGATTTAAAAACCTTCAGGATGTTTCAAAGCACTTTACTGCAGTGGATTACTTTTTGAAGAAAGTTATTGCTCCAGTGTAGGAAACATGGATATAATTTGGATACTGCGAAGCCCCACAAAAGATGTGTGATCAATGAATAGGTCTTATAAATCATTGCCCTTTTGTTTTTGAGTGCAAATGATTATAACTTTATTTTTTTTAAAAAAGGCATTGGACCTGAATTTAGGTTGTCAGAACTGCCATGTCATATTTTACTGTCCTTTTTTAAGTTAAAGCTTGGAGGGAATGAAGAATTGATGTAAAATTGAAATGCAATTGCTTCTCTGATAATCCAGTCACCATAGAGATATAAGGTTGTTGGAAGTCTTGCCTCACCATGTCCCAGTTTGCATATTTCTGATATTTTACCATCTGTCCTCTGCAGGGGGCCACTGAATTCAACAGACTGCTATATTGTCCGTGAAATCTACAATGGGGAGAATGCACAGGAACAATTTGAATATGAGCTGGAGCATGCCTTGGAGACCCAGTACAAGTATATTATTATCGAGCCAACTCGAATTGGAGATGAGACAGCACGTTGGATCACAGTTGGGAATTGCTTGCATAAAACATCCGTCATTGCAGGATCGGTGTGCCTGTTAGCTCCTTTAGCACTGGCTCCAGAATATGCTCGTTACATAACCCTTCCTATCGGGGCTGTCAGTGTGGCCTGTGCAGCTCTGTATGGTATTTCTTGGCAATTTGATCCTTGCTGCAAATACCAAGTGGAATATGACACATGTAAACTCTCCCGGTTACCCCTGAACACACTCACTTCATCCACGCCCGTGGTTCTGATTAGAAAAGATGATATTCACCGGAAAAGACTCCACAACACAATAGCATTGGCAGCCTTGATGTACTGTGTTAAGAAAATTTGTGAGATCTGTGCAGTATGATTGGGACAAATGGTGCTGTTATAATCTACCTATTAGTACTGTTAATATGACAAATGTGGTCAGTGAAGACTGCAGGAACAAGGTCCCAAATAGATTTTTAGAAGTATCTCCCCTTGTACACTGTGGTCTCCAGTCCACATTTTAGTTTTGCCAATCCCCATGACCTTGAATCGCTCTAAAAGACCGTAGTGTAGACCTGACATTTGAGAAATTCAATATATGCAGAGCTACTGAGTTGTTTCAGGTGATGAACAGGCAAATGACTCTGTTACCTTCATATTCTGCAAATTTCTACAAAAAAAGGTATTATGTGGCTTTTGAGTTCTCCTATTTACAGTACAGAAAGAATTCCCACAAGGGTCCTAAGTATATATACAGAGTTGAACACTTATATTTTTAAAATTTAAGTGATAGCTTTGGTAGGTCTTGCCAAGTGATATTAATGTAATTCAGAAACATTGCTGCATGTGTATTATAAAATGTGATCTTCACATTTGTTTCCTGTGCTAGGCTGCAGCATTTGAGATGAATTAATTTAACCTGACATTCAGTTATTACTTTAATGGTGCAACTGTAGCAAGTTACTTCCAATTGAATTTGTTACATTAAAGACAGAAAATGAAATTCACTTGCAAAACATGAAATTAGTGTGTCTGGATTTAATGTGCGATGACTCCATCATTTGTTTCTTTTTAACATGTGGGTTGCCACAATGTAGTCATGAATGCTGAAGTTTTAAAGACTGGTGAGGGAGTTATAGCACCTAAATGCTCATCAGTAGGATTTAAATTTTGTCAATAGCTCAAGTTTGTCCCCAGTGGTTTATCATGAAGAAAAGTCTGAGCTTTGTTGCTACCACTTTTCCTCACTGCTGCTGTAAGAAATAAACAATTGAATTGGAGTTGGAATCTGTGAAAATGTTTTGATGTGGTGAAACAGTTTGAATTCCAAACCAAATCTGAGAAAGTTTTGAAATTAGAATTTGTATTCTTATGCATTCGAATCTGGTTCTGGTTTCCCTGCAACCAAGCTGTTGCTGTAATATGAAGACATTTTTTTAAATTTGATAATAAAAGGGACCATTTTCGGATGCAGTCACAATGTCACCAAGGTGCCTCATTTTAATTTTGGTGACATTTCCATCCCAACACATGGGTCAATCCTTTTACTGCATGTTTTTTTTGAGTATTTTGTTTTCATTCCTCCTAGTAATATTTCATTGGAAGCGACATAAAGTTCTGAAAGGACAATATAGAGGATTGGACAGACCTAAATTGTGGGTTCCGGTTGTACTTTAGGATTACAATGCAATATAAGAAATAATTGCATTTATTTTCCTTAGCTTGTGTAATTGAACTGGTATTTATACAATGCATTGATGAACTTTGTGTGTACGATGGGATGATGGTATGTGTCTGATTAAATGTGACGCACTTCAGGCAGATAGTTTTGGGCATATTATGCAAATTATATTTTAAAGAAGTAACTTTTTTGAAAACTTTATAGATTTGTGTATCTTGGATCTTCTTAGACAATCCAATAAAGATTAAGAAGAATTGGTACTGGAATTGCTAAATGACATTACAATGACTTAGTTAACTTTACCCAACAAACGGTGACGTTTATGCTTTTGAATGTGAAATGATATGCAATTCCGTACCCTGAGCTATTGATATACTTGATGTTGGCTGACACTAAAATTTTTGATAAATACTTCAAAGAATTATCTTACCTTTTTATACCGGAAATTAACAAATGCTGAGTAGTCACTCTACTTATTGCTTGGTGTGTGTTTTCCCAGCAAAGAAGTTAATATTTTCTTAAATGTTTGCCAAGTACAATCTGATATTGATGCCACTGAATCCATTGATATGACAAAATTAAAAGTGTTTTTCTCTATATTTAGACACATCGAGTGACATGAAAGAAAGGCATTCTGCAAAATTATCACTAAATTTTGGCTGTTGTATCTATATTGCTAATGGTCAGCCTCAGCATTTGTGACATTCATTCTCGTCCTATTTCCCCTCTTGCTCTCATTTTTGCTCCTCCCTTTTTTCATACCATTCTTACTTTCTACCCTCTCTCCAGGAAAGTTGATTGTATGGCATAGTTCAATATTGAAAGGATCACGTCCCATTCTTTACACACAACCCCAGGTGAGGTGAACAATAGTGCTTTTCCAAGACTGATTTTCATCACCAGTACTAAAAGTAAAATGAAGGCAAGAGGTAACAGAAATTATCTTTATGCCAATCAGTGAATTTACTTCATTTACTTGAGTCATTGATGTCATTTGCTTGGTAAGTTCTTCTTTGCATATACCCCTTTACACCCTCACCTTTGAGTCATGGCAACTTATTCACCAGGAGCCAGTATTATTTCAATTACTGCCTTAAATAATATTTGAAATGTTCAACATTTTCTAAACAATACACCATTGTCGTCTTTTAGACTTAATATGTTAAGCAATATGCTAAGTACACATTCAATATTTGTAAGGCAGTGGAAGCAAATTATGCAGCTGCCAATGTAGTAATATATACACCTAACTGTAATATTCCAAGTTTAACAATTGTACTATTAAAATTTGGAACCGCGGGCTAAAGGACAATGTATGTTGAGGTTTTCTGTATCCTGTTGATTTCCCAGTGTTACCATCATTTTTCCCATAAATACTTTAATACACTGGTTCACTTCTTGACAAAATAGTTTTCCAGAATACATTCTGTGAGCAAGACAGTATATTTTTAAAATTTGGTTGCTCATTCAAGGGGCCAGTGTCTTTTTCAAAAGACCTTTGACTATGTCTGTTTTGTTACAAAAGGGCACAATGACATGAAATGCATTGAAGTAAAAAATTACATAATATCTGTGCCTTGTGGTGAAAATGATATGTGGTTGCTGTGACTGCACTACTCCCCAGCCAAGAAATTGAAGAGATGATTGTGCCCCCTAGACAGTTTCAGTATTCTTTCTTGTGTTTTGAAATGTTTCTACTTTGCTATTCTGTTAAAGTCTCTGCATCTGCCAAATTAGATTACATAGGTTTGTTAAAGTATTGCATTTCTTAGTGTTAAATTGTTTGAACTGCATACTATAAATAAACACATTAGTGAGCAAATCAAACCTGTTTCTCCTTAAAGAAGGTAAATTTGTTTTTGTAGAGATATACAGCACAGAAACAGACCCTTTGGTTCAACTCATCCATGCCGACCGGATATCCTAAATTAATCTAGTCCCGTTTGTCAGCAGTTGGCCCATATCCCTTCTGAACCCTTCCTATTCAGATACTCATCCAAATGCCTTTTAAATGCTGTAATTGTACCAGCCAATTCATTCCATACACTCACGACTCTCTGTGTGAAAAGGTTGCCCTTAGGTCCTTTTAAATGTTTCCCCTCTCACTCTAAAACTATGCCATCTATTTCTGGACTCCCCCACACTAGGGAAAAGACCTTGATTATTTACCCTATCCATGCCCCTCATGACTTTATAAACTTCAGTAAGGTCACCCCTCAACCTCCAATGCTCCAGTGAAAACAGCCTCAGTCTATTCAGCTGCCCCCTTTAGCTCAAACCCTCCAATCCTGGCAACATCTTTCTAAATCTTGTCTGATCCCTTTCAAGTTTCACATATTTCTGATAGGAGGGAGACCAGAGTTGCACGCAATATTCCAACAGTCTTGTTCAGCCGCAACATGACCTCCCAACTCCTATACTCGATGCCCTGACTAATAAAGGAAACCAATAAAGAAATGCCGCCTTTACTATCCTATCTACCTGTGACTCCACTGTCAAGGAGCTAAGAACTTGCACTCAAAGATCTCTTTGTTCATCGACACTCCCCAGGACCTAACCATTAACTGGAGAAGTCTGTTTTGGCTTTCCAAAATGCATCACATCATGTTTATAAAAAATTAAACTCCATCTGCAACTCCTTGGCCCATCTCATCAACATCCCATTGTAATCTGAGGTAACCTCCTTTGCTGTCCACTACACCTCCAACTTTGGTGTCATCTGCAAACTTACTAACTATACCTCCTATGTTCACATACAAATCATTTGTATAAATGACAACAAGTAGTGGACCCAGCACCGATCCTTATGGCACACCACTGGTCACAGGCCTCCAGTCTGAAAGGCAGCCCTCCACCACCATCCTCTATCTTCTACCTTTGAGCCAGTTCTGTATCTAAATGGCTAGTTCTCCCTGTATTTCATGTGATCTAACCTTGCTAACCAGTCTACCATATCGAATGCCTTACTGAAGTCCATATAGATCACTTACACCACTCTGCCCTTGTCAGTCCTCCTTACTTCAAAAACTCAAAGTTTATGAGACATGATTTCCCACGCACAGTCATGTTGACTATTCTTAATCAGTCCTTGCCTTTACAAATAAGTCTAAATCTTGTTCCTCGGGATTCCCTCCAGTAACTTGCCCACCACAGATGTCAGGCTCACTGGTCTGTAGTTTCCTGGTTTTTCCTTACCATCCTTCTTAAATAGTGGCACCACGTTACTCAACCTCTAGTCATCCGGCACCTCACCTGGGACTATCATTGATACAAATATCTCAGCAAGGGGCCCAGCAACCACTTACCCAGATTCTCTCAGAGTTGTAGAGTACATCTGATCAGGTTCTGGGGATTTATCCACCTTCATGTGTTTTCAGACATCCAGCACCACTGCCTTCTATAATATGTCACCATCTATTTCCCCACATTCTCTATCTTCCATGTTCTCCACAGTAAACACTGATGCAAAATACTCATTTAGTATAGGTGTATATAGCTGTGGCAGCAGGAAGTAAATGCAATGTTTCCATGTTCCATTAAGTTATTCACCAGTTCTTTAAATTAATAGCTTTTTCCCGAACACTAGGCCAACAGAAAGTCCATTCGTGCAGAGAACTGTTGGATGAACTTCAAGATTTTTGGGGAGAGGAGGGGTATGAAATCAGGAGATAACATGATGAAGATTGGACATCTGCAGTGATGTAGTTGGAATTCCCGTACGATCAGGGAGTTTGTTATACTGCAAGTGAAACAGTCTGTCAGGGATTTGTGAAAGTGAAAACTAAGTATTCTATAGAATTAGTGATTGTTATCTTTTTGTCTATATAGGATGAATGAATATGCTAGAGTGCTACAAAATCCTTTTGAGAATTTATCAAGTATTCTTGAAGTTCCAAGTTTGTAGATAATTATGGTTAAATGGTTGCGAGATGTGTGCATAGATTGAGATAGTTGAATTTTTCAGCAGTATACCATTAATCTGAGGGTTATCGATTTTTCTTCCCTCATTAAGAATGAAGTGGATCAGATTTTCAACTCTTTTTTTTCTGTCTTTGTTTGGAATGTGAACATAAGTTGGCTTGCCCTGTGCCACTTTTATCGATATGCCTTAATGCTGACAACAATCTATAAATGTGTTACTGGAAAAGCACAGCAGGTCAGGCAGCATCCAGGGAACAGGAGAATCGACGTTTCGGGCATAAGCCCTTCTTCAGGATTCCTGAAGAAGGGCTTATGCACAAAACGTCGATTCTCCTGTTCCCTGGATGCTGCCTGACCTGCTGTGCATTTTCAGCTCTGATCTCCAGCATCTGCAGACCTCACTTTCTCCTCAACAATCTCTAAATGCCAAACCAACTGGGCTTGTGGCAAATCTGAGTAACATTGCCAATTTGCACTCTATTTATACTGAGAGTTCGCTTCCAAATGTGTTTAAATAGAGAATCAGCTTTTTGATAGAGACGCCTCTGACCAGTTTGGTTTGGAATTTACTCTCTGGTTATCAGTTGACAGATGAGTGTTCTGCTAGTTTTCAGCAATGTTTCTTTCTTGGGTCAAATAAACTTTTTTCTTGTATCTATCCCCTTGACATGGATAAATTTATAGCAGTACGTTACTGCAATGTCCTTCGGTGAAATCTTTGTGCGGATGACGGTCAGCTGGCATTTAGCAGTAACTCAGCTGGAAATGCCCACTTTAAGAGACACACACACACACAGTCACTTTTTGCTTGTTGAGCTTTGTAGTGCTTACTTAAAAAGCTTCACATTCTTGAGTGGACTGCACAAGTGGTATTCAGGAATGGTAAGTAAAGTCAGAACTACAGATTCGCTATTGCTGGAAAGTAATTTTACTTGTCTTGATCTGAGCATTCAAATAAGTAATTCCGTGGAATGCCTCTTGTATTGCCGGGAACTGATGCACCTTCCTTGTTATATTGCTTTCGTTTAAACCCCGGTATACTTTTTTAAAAATGGAGCAATTATCAATTTTTCTTTTTTTTTCAAAACCTGTCCACAAGGTGGAAAGTGGTTGTTGTTAGAATTGCTAATTTGACAAATGTGCTCTGGCTGAAACGAGACAGTAATGGCACTGGATAAGGGAGTAAATACATCAAACCAGCTTCTTATCATGTCATCCACATGCATATACTGAATTGCTATTATTCTTTATCAGGAGTGGGAGTATGAATGTACCACGTCTTCTCTCATCCACCACCATCACCCCACCATCACCCCAACTACAAAGGCTGCTACTGCTCTTCTGGTCAAAATAGGTCAGTTTCGTACAGGATTGGTACAAGGATAAAATAGAAACAATTCAGCAAATCACTGGGTTCGCTCATTGTGCCATTGAGGCCTTAATTCATGTAATACATGACAAAGCTCTTTTTGAGATGGAGATGTGTTATTTCATAGAATCCCTACAGTGTGGAAACAGGCCCTTTGGCCCAACAAGTCCACACTGACCCTCTGAAGAGTATCTCACTCAACCCCTATTTTCCTGCATTTACCCCTGACTAATACTCCTAACTATACCTGAACACTGGACAATTTAGCATTGCTAATTCACCTAACCTACACATCTTTGGATTGTGGGAGGAAACAGGAGCACCAGAGGAAACCCGCACAGATACTGGGAGAATGTGCAAACTCCACACAGTTGCTAGAATTTGGAATTGAACCTGGGTCCCTGATGTTGTGAGGCAGCAGTGCTAACCACTGAGCCACCATGCCATTTTGGTTACCATAAAAACATTATGGAATTTCTTGAGTTTAAATGTAATTCATAACAGAAAAGAATGAAAATATAATTTTTTGATAGCATTGCTTTAGTAGTAACTTCAATATGTGAAGAGAGGAAGCCCATTCTTCAGTGCAAGTGAGTTGTCTATTCAAGCATCTGATGCTAGCTGGGCATATAATAAAACAGGAGTTGTCTTTCCACAGCAGTTCTTCTCTAATCAGTTTGATTCATTGCAGCCCTTTCTCTCACTTTTCCAAATGATTGGTAAAACAGTACTTTCTAAACAGTGGGCACTCGAGTTTTTTGGGGAGGAGATATGCAATACTGAATTCTTGCAAGATTCTCAATGTTTTTGTTGTCAGATTCTGTATTTGAAGGCAAAGTTTTCCTTGTGTTGAACAATAGATACATGCTTGATTCAATCTTTTATCTGCTGGGTTTCTAAGGCATAAGAGGGGCAGTTAGCATAAATAATTGCTTGGCAGTACAGAACTAAACATTACTGAATAGAGACGAGAGTTTGAAGCTTCTGAATTCTATATAAAATGGTGTACCTTTGTTCAAATCTTTGCTCTGATGAGTGGCAGATTAAAAGCTTCACCTCTAATCTCTTTTTAACAAAGTTTACTGTTGCATACAGTTCTGGTCACCGCATTATCGGAAGGATGTGGAAGCTTTGGAAAGGGTTCAGAGGAGATTTACTAAGATGTTGCCTGGTATGGAGAGAAGGTCTTATGAGGAAAGGCTGAGGGACTTGAGGCTGTTTTCGTTAGAAGAAGGTAGAGAGGTGACTTAACTGAGACATATAATCAGAGGGTTAGAAAGGGTGGACAGTGAGAGCCTTTGTCCTGGAATTGTGATGGTTCTCACAAGGGAATATAACTTCGAACTGAGGACTGATAGATGTAGGACAGATGCCAGAGGTAGTTTCTTTACTTAGTAGTAGGGGCGTGGAATGCCCTGCCTGCAAGGTAATAGACTCGCCAACTTTAAGGGCATTTAAATGGTCATTGGATAAACTTATGAATGCAAATGGATAGTGTAGTTTAGAGGGGCTTCAGATCTGTTTCATAGGTTGGGCCTGTGAACATCGAGGGCCAAAGGGCTTGTACTGCACTGTAATGTTCCATGTCTAACAGCTTTGAAAAAAGCATTTTAAGACCGGCAGCCTTAAGCCAACCTTAAATAGTTTAAGCGGCACGGTGGCTCAGTGATTAGCACTGCTGCCTCACAGCACCAGGTTCCCAGGTTCGATTCCAGCCTCAGGCAACTATCTGTGTGGAGTTTGCACATTCTTCCTGTGTCTGCGTGGTTTCCTCCGGGTGCTCCGGTTTCCTCCCACAGTCCAAAGATCTGCAGGTTAGGTGAATTGGTCATGTTAAACTGCCCATAGAGTTAGGTGCATTAGTTAGGAGGAGTGGGTCTGGGTAGGTTGCTCTTCAGAAGGTCGGTGTAGACAGGTTGGGCTGAAGGGCTTGTTTCCACACTGTAGGAAATCTAATCTAATCGCATCCTGGGAGAAGTATTGTTACTTGTCCTCGTCCCACCCTCAAAAATGGAATTTGGGCAGATACATTATATATATTAAAACCTCTAGAAGAGGGAGTTCTAATTCCATAGAGGTAAGATGTTAACAGTGATCTGTTCAAGAAAGATATTAATGGTAAATACATGGAAATTATTTTAGCTGCTCTGGAAGACTAGGACGAGGAGGGTATAGTCTAAAAATTCCACCCAGATATCTTTGGAGTGAACTAAAGGAGCAGTTTTAAATGCAAAGGGGGAAAGGAGTTTGGAACGCTTTTCCACAAATGGCAATTGATGCTAACTGACAATGAGATTTTTAAAAAATCAAGTAGGTGCAGGGACAAATCTAGAATTAAATAAACTTTTCAGTCTTTAGCTCTCTATGGCAGAACATGCGAAAGGGTTTAAACAACCTACTACTGACAAAGTCACAGGACTCTAAATGTAAACTCTGATTTCTTCCCTGAATGCTACCAGCACGTTTTTGTTTAAGATTTCCAGCATCTGCAGTTATTTGTTTTATTGTACAACTGTAGCTATATTCAGAATATAGTCATTTAACATGCTGGAAACGTAATTATTTTCTGTTAACCTTCACAATACAGATTTAATTTGCATTGTGACTTGAGCATAGTCTTACCAGTCTCTCTTTGAGCTATATCAATCACTTAGTGAATAAGCACACTATATAATGGGTCAGAATATGCTGGAGTGGAGCAACTCACTGTGTGACCCATAAAGTTGGACTTTACCTCACAGTCCTTGGGTTGTAAATGTTCTACCTTGTAAGTTCTTGAAGCATGAAATGATGATGGCACTAAGGGCAACAGGGTCAACAATTTACCCAAGGGATTTAGTTCAGAAAGAAATAGTAGAAATAATTAGGGAAACATCATGTCAAACTATGTTTCTGCCAATGTGTACCATCTGCAGGGTCTAGACTCCACAGTTTAAATTGCTCCCTTTCTTGGTGGGAGAGATTGAGAGACATTATATTAATCACTAATCTCCTTGTTGAAGAGATACACTGTTAGACATTAGCCCTAACTTTCTGCAGTGCACTTAGACAATTAATGTGTAAATTCAGTACTTTTTCTGAAATTAAGCAGGTAAACTGGGGAAAATCTTTGTAGATTTGTGCAAGTTGTAACTTGTAACTCTTGTGATGAGGAAGACGTGTAATTCACAGTTTACAAGTTGCTAGATGATTCACAATAATAGGATGCACCATTAAACTGTTATTTCAATAGCAAATTCTGGGTCTAGTAATTGTGTGCTGAGCTATATAGACTAGCAGGTTTCATGTTTCTGCAACATTTGGTGCACTGGAACTGGCATCTGAGTGAGTGGCTTGGAAGTATGAAATGCCTTTTAACAGGAACTGTGAATGTGTCATAAGAACAGAGTCCAATGATTTTTAATTATGAACCAGCCAGAACCAGAAAACACTTGCAGTAATGTGGTATCTATTGCAACAGTACTTCAAATGCACAATTTTAGTTATTATTATTTTCTGCCTAAAGACATTAAACAGACCAGTGTCCCACTGGAAAAAGTTACACAAAACTGGCCATGTGTGAAAATAGGCCTAGGAATGTAAATACAAATTTTGTCAAGAATCTGACCCTGTAATTTGTTTATAGTCCTAGAATTTTGCAAGTATAATTGGGAACTGTTCTCCTGAATTCAAAATTTACAACTTGTAGGCTTAAATGTTGTTCAAGGTATAAACACCCTCTTTTCCTAATGTCAGTAATAATTTCAGCATCTATCAATGGAGAAAACAGCTTCTTAATGAACAACCTTTTCTATGATGCAGTACTTATTGAGGGTTTAAGTTCTGTAAAAATATTTAAACTGTTCGTTTCTCAAGCTTAGACTTGTGCAGTGATTGGCATATTGGAATTAATCTGAATTTCTGCATTGTTTATCATCAATACAGAATCAATGTATTCTGTTAATTTATCTGACAGTTTTCTAAAATTTTCAAATTAATTAATTTTCAAATGAAATGCCAACAATAGCTTTTGAACTAATTGTACCAAATATTATCCCAAACATTTTATTGCATTTATTCAATTACACTGTTATGACTGTCCTTTCCATGCGATTTCTCACTTTTGTTTACTATTATTTTCAACCTATGACAGTGGCATGCAGCAATGTGAAAGAGAGGTCTGAATATCTAAGCTTCTTTCAGTACTATCTGCCTCATCTGTGCCCTGTCATGCTGACTCATGCTGTGAGAAACCCAATTTCCATAAGGCTAAAGCTTCAGAGGTGGTTTCCTGGCCCACTCCCAAGTGATTAAGCCTATGCCCTGGCATTCAAAAACCAAACTCTGAGCTATAGGAAAACAGTTTGAGTGCCTTGTAGATATTTCAGCAAAGTTGAAATCTAAGAAACTCTGAGAAAAAAATGTAGAGTGGAGTCTGATGTTTAAATATATCTTTCTAGCATTCCTGTAATATAGTCAATGCCAATATGTATGCTTTGCATTCCTATAGATGGGCATCATGGGAAAGATTTTGACAAATGGGTACCCTGGCTTTTCCATTAATTTTGGCCAGATTTGCAAATGGGAGAGAACATGCTGATTTCACTGCAGAGACAGTAGTTATGAGAAATAAATCCAACTCACTTGGCACGTAGAACATGTGCTACAATAGTGGGAGACCATCTCCTATTGGCTAGTCCAAGTAATAATGTCTGACCCACCATAATCCACCTACTTCAACAGGTGCTTGGAGATTAGAGGTTCTGTTCAACAAGCAGACTGAAACTGTTCTTCTTGTCAACCAAATGAAAAGATGCCAACTTTTCAATTGGCACACTGGAAAGTCTGGACCAAATGCCCATAATTGCCAGATAATGTCTAGCTGACTGATGATGTGCAAAAGACAGTTACATTTGACATGGTACTTGAAAGACTTAACATTGAAATAATTTTCCTCAGGAAACAAGATTTGTTGAGTGTAGATAACTGAAAAGATAATACATTCCATATTCATCTAGCAGGTTAAGAACTCAGTGAGAGACAGGAACAAGGTATAGGTTTCATTGTAAAGAAAAACTAACTACTCTCAATAGAAACACTCAAATGTTTCTGAATGTGTTTTCTTTCACCTACCTATACACTCGATCAGGGCCAGTTTATCCCATGAGTTATCTATTCTGTAATACTTTGTGTTCCATGAGAGACAAAAGACTTGTCAACAGAATACTAGTCATAACATGTTAGCCTAGTGGATGGCTGCAATGTAACAGTGGACATACAGCAAGGAGTTGCCTCATAGGGCTTTTTGAGGTGGCACGGTGGCCCAATGGTTAGCACTGCTACCTCAGTGCCAGGGACCCGGGTTTGATTCCAGCCTCGAGCAACTGTGTTGAGTTTGCACATTCTCTCTGTGTCTGTGTGGGTTTCCTCCGGGTTCTCCTGTTTCCTCTCACAGTCCAAAGATGTGCACATCAGGTGAATTGGCTATGCTAAATTGCCTGTAGTGTTAGGTGTATTAGTCAGGGGTAAAGATAGAGTAGGGGAATGGGTCTGGGTGGGTTACTCTTCAGAGGGTCAGTGTGGACTTGTTGGGCCAAAGGGCCTGTTTCCATACTGTAGAGATTCTAACTCTAAACTAATCCAGGGCAGTGAGACAGGGGCCAGGAGTGTGGTAATCACATCTGCTCTCTGCATTAGGCATTTTGTTAATTATGGGTGTCGTTGTCAAACATTTGCTGCAGTTTGTTGAAGACTGATCTGGAGCAGCGAAATGGGTGTTTGATCTTCTCGTTTATGGTAGCCTTTTAAGAGGTGATTGCCAAGGAATGGGCAGAAGTATTCCAGAATGTGTGTTTCATTACATGGAAGTGGAATATTGACCTGAGTTTTGTTTTGGCAACCTTAAAGGATATATTGTTAATTATATGTAGAATTAAAGAGATTGAAAGTGATTGCAATGCTGTTGAACAATTGGCAACAGCATTGCAGTCATCAGCAACTGTAGATCATATTGCTGTGTTGGAGGGTGTAGTTTAGTCATGTTGACGTTGGAGTTTTACGTCTAGACTGTATTTAACACTCACGCCAGAAGGTAGTTGATCTTTGGGTGAATAACCACACTGGTAGACTAAATAGTATGGGGACTATCACCCAGCCTTACTTAAAACCAGTCCAGATTCTGTGGATGTCTTTTTACAGATCTCCCACTCAAGACAATTACAGACATTACATCATGAAGCAGTTGTAGAATTGTGATATTCTTGGATATTCCAAATCTCGTGAGAAAGGGAATGTCCATTTGCAAAGTATTGTATTTGCCTTTGTCACACTCCAGATCTTTATTGAACACATCCAGCTCAAATCCTATTTGTTTTAGAACTGGCAGATCTATGCTTAAGATGATCACCTCAGCCTGGCAACTACAAGAGAAATGCTGTGAACAAAGACATATATCTGTCTTTGTTTTGTAATTCCCAGGATTATCCCTATGGCCAGGTGAATTGGCCATACTAAATTGCCCGTAGTGTTAGGTAAGGGGTAAATGTAGGGGTATGGGTGGGTTTCGCTTCGGCGGGTCGGTGTGGACTTGTTGGGCCGAAGGGCCTGTTTCCACACTGTAATGTAATCTAAAATCTAAAAATATCATTTTCATGGATCATACTAAGGCATTAGAGAATGTGAGCAGAGGCAATCAATTTAAGATGCTGGAGAAAGTTTTCTGCCTCTCAAAACTGCTTGAAATTCTTTGTGATCCTCAATTGGTTGAAAACAGGCTTATGTTCTGGCACTGAAATCTTTGGCATATTCTTCTCTTTACTGATGTGATAAACCTTCGTCATTCATATAGAGATGTACACTTGCATATCAGAATTGACAGAAAGCTGTTCATTTTTGTTGACCTGGGATACAAGTTAGTCTGAACAGACAATGGAGCACTAACATAGAACACAACAGCACAGGCCCTTCAGCCCTTGATGTTGTGCTGACCTTTTATCCTACTCTAAGATCAAACTATCCTACATACCCTTTATTTTACTATCATCCATTTTTCTATCCAAGAGTCGCTTAAATGTCCTTAGTGTATCTGACTTTACTACCACTGCTAGCAGTGCATTCCACGCACCCACCACTCTCTGCGTAAAGAACTGATCTCTGACATCTCCCCATAACCTTCCTCCAATCACCTTAAAATTATGTCACCTTGTGATAGCCATTTGTGCCTGGATCCATTTTTCTATCCAAGAGTCGCTTAAATGTCCTTAGTGTATCTGACTTTACTACCACTGCTAGCAGTGCATTCCACGCACCCACCACTCCGCGTAAAGAACTGATCTCTGACATCTCCCCATAACCTTCTGCCAATCACCTTAAAATTATGTCACCTTGTGATAGCCATTTGTGCCTGGGAAAATGTCTTTGATTATTCACTCTATCCATACCTCTCATCATCTTGTACACCTCTATCAAGTCGCCACTCACCCTTTTTCACTCCAATGAGAAAAGCCTTAGCTCACTCAACCTTCTTCATAAGTCATGCCCTCCAGTCCAGGCAGCATCCTGGTAAATCTCCTCTGCACCCTCTCTAAAGCTTCCAGATCCTTTCTATAATGAAGTGACCAGAACTGAACACAATAATCCAAGTGATATCTAACCAGGGCTCTGGAGAGCTGCAGCATAACATCATGGCTCTTAAACTCAACCCTCCTGCTAATGAAAACCAACACACTGTACACCTTCTTATCAACTTGAGTGGCAACTTTGAAAGGTCTGTGGACATGGCACCAAGATCGTCTGTTCCTCCACACTACCAAGAAACCTGCCTTTAACCCTGTATTCAAATTCGACCTCCCAAAGTGAATTACTTTTCACTTTTCCAGGTTGAACTCCATCTGCCACTTATCAGCACAGCTCTACATCCTGTGAATGTCCTGTTGCAACCTGCAACAGTGGTCCACACTATCCACCACCAAACTTTCTGTCATCGGCAAAGTTATTAACCCACCCTTCCACTTCCTCATCTAAGTCAGTTATAAAAATCACAGTGCAGAGTTCCCAGAACAGATCCCTGCGGAGCACACTAGTCACTGAGCTCCAGGCTGAATACCACCCTCTGTCTTCTATGGGCCAGCTCATTCTATATCTAGACAGCCAAATTTCCCTGCATCCCATGCCTCCTTACTTTCTACAGCATACGATGGGGAACCCTATCAAACACCTAGCTAAAGTCCATATATATCACACCACTGCTCTACCTTCATCAATGTGTTTTGTCACATCCTCAAAGAATTCAAAAGGCTAGTGAGGCATGACCTGCCCCTCTAAAAGCCATGCTGACTATCTCTAATCAAGCTATGCTTTTCCAAATAATCATAAATCCTCTCTCTCAGAATCCCCTCCAATAATTTGCCCACCACAAATGTAAGATTGACTGTTTTGTAATTCCCAGGATTATCCCTATGCCCTTTCTTGAACAAGGGAATAACATTTGCCACCCTCCAAACATCTGGCACTAGTCTAGCAGACAGTGAGGATGCAAAGATCATCGCCAAAGGCGCAGCAATCTCTTCCCTCGCATCCTGTAGTAAACTTGGGTATATCCTGTCTGGTCCAGGGGACTTACCTATCCTTTAGCTTTTCAAAGTTTTCAGCACATTCTCAACCTATTAGAGCAGATCAGCCTGTTTCACACTGTCCTCACAAATGATAATGTCCCTCTCAGTATTGAATACTGAAGCAAAGTATTCATTTAAGGGCCTCCTCTACCTTCTCCTACTCCAGGCACAAGTTACCTCCACTATCCCTGATTGGCCCCACCCTCACACTGGCCATCCTCTTGTTCCTCACCTAAGCATAGAATGCCTTTGGGTTTTCCTTAATCCTACCCACTAAAGCTTTTTCATGCCCCCTTCTAGCTCTAAACCCATTGTTCAGTTCCTTCCTGGCTACCTTGTAACCCTCGAGCCCTGTCTGATCCTTGGCTCTTCAACTGTAAGTAAGCTTCCTTCTTCCTCTTAACTAGATGTTCCACATCCCTAGTCACCCAAGGTTCTTTCAACCTACCATCCCTTCCTTGCCTCAGTGGGACAAACATTTCCAGCACTATCAGCAAGTGCTCTCCAAACAACCTCCACATTTGTGTTGTGCATTTTCCTGTTCCTAATTTAGGCACCCAAGTTCCTGTGTAATAGCAATGTAGTTTCCCTTCCCCCAATCAAATAATTTCCCATACCATCTGCTCCTATCCCTCCATGACTATAGTAAAGATCAGGGAGTAGTAATCGCTATCACCAAAATGCTCTCCCACAGAGAGATTGGACACCAGGCCTGGTTCATTGCCAAGTCCAATATGGCCTCCCCTCCAGATAGCCTATCTACATATTGAGTCAGGAATCCTTCCTGGACTCACCTGACAAAAACTGCTCCATCCAAACTATTTGAACTATGGAGGTTCCAATCAATATTCGGCAAGTTAGTCACCCATAACAACAGCCCTGTTACTTCTGCACCTTTCCAAAATCATCTTCCCAATCTGCTGCTCCATGTCTCTGTTGCTATTTTTTAGATTACTTACAGTGTGGAAACAGGCCCTTCGGCCCAACAAGTCCACATCGACCCTCCGAGGAGCAACCCAACCAGACCCATTCCCCTACATTTACCCCTTCACCTAAGGGAATCGGTTGAAAACTCCCAATAAAGTGACTGCTCCTTTCCTGTTTTTGACTTTCACCCATACTGATTCTGTAGACAAACCCTTCTTGACGACCTCCCTTTTTGCAGTTGTGATAATGTCTCGATAACATTCCAAACTGTGAATAAAAGTTTATAATTTATTTTTATAATTTGGGAATTGGATTGTAGAAGTAAAGGGTTTCTGGTTTTAGTTCTATGAAGGTGGCTAATATTTTTGTGCAGAGTTCAAATATCATTTCCAAGAATGCACATGATTTAAGCTAAATTACTAAACAATATACATCAGTTAATTAATGAAATGTTTACCTTTTATGACAGAGTAGGTTTTACTTGGCAAGAACAGTTTCATACCAGAACAGCAGTCTAGTTTGTAGCAGTACAGTACAAGCTTTCAGAGCTGAAAGAAATTGTGAAATTAGATTAGAAACAGGCCCTTCGGCCCAACAAGTCCAACCTGACCTTCCGAAGAGCAACCCACCTAGACCCATTCCCCTACATTCACCCCTGACTAATGCACCTAACACTACAGACAATTTAGCATAGCCAATTCACCTAACCTGCACATCTTTGGACCGTGGGAGGAAACCGGAGCACCCGGAGGAAACCCACACAGAGAGAATGTGCAAACTCCACACAGACATTTGCCCGAGGTGGGAATTGAACCCGGATCCCTGGCTCTGTGAAACAGCAATGCTAACCACTGAGCCACCGTAAAGCCCATAATTATTTTAGCAGTTTTAGTAGACTGAGCATTTCCTCAAGTTGAATTATTAGAAGTTGGTGAAATGATCAGTGTCTTGTGTATCTCTGGAAGAGACAGTAATGGAGAGAATCACATCTGGTAAATGGATAGAAAATTGCCAAAGGAAATGCAATCTCGACAGTGAAGTAAGAAATTAAAGAGTTAAAACTGGGTTAAAAGTCTGTAAAGGATACTGCTAGAAAAAGGGTTGAATATTTCTTTTGATGTTTATGTTAAGATCTTTTATAAATGGTCCAAGATATAGCTGTTTTGTGTAATAAACTTGCGTTCTTTTATTAAAAATATGTTCAGTCACTGAAGACCATGGCAGCCAAACATGAAATGTAAAACTAATGACCTGTCAAGCCAGGTTTCACGCTGAGATCTGACTTGTTAGTCGTGTTAGCAGCTGGGATCATAACATTATAAATAATACCTGTGTTGGCAAATAATGTTTTAATGGTTGCAAACAATCTGGTATGATTGTCAGTATCAGGAAGATATTTGTCATAGTCCATATTGTTGGCACACCACCATCTATCAGTTTTGATAATATGCAAGTTCCTGACGGCTTCCCATGACTAAGCTCCACCTTATCACTTGATGCTAAAATCAATACACATCATAAACTCTGCAGCTATGTCATGCCCAAGCTGAGTGAGTCTGAAACATCAGAATCCTGACTGAGAACACCAAACTGTGACCCTGTCAAGCATATCTCCCAAGTGCATTCCTCAACATTTGCGAGGAAGCAGAAAAACCTCAACAGCTTCCATCTTTGCTATGTTAAATGTATTTTCTTCACACCCACTAATCCCTTCATGCATTGCTTAATCAACATCGGCACTGGTTTAGCTATGTTGATCACACGAATAACTGCAATACACCTGAAGGTCTTCTGGACAATGAACTGGTCACTGAGTCACAAATTCCTGGGGCATCCATATCTCTACCACAAAGACATCAGCATGAAGATGGCAGATGTTAGCAGTGACAACTGAGACACCAGTTGATATCTATCACCACTAGAGGTTGAATGTTTGTAGAAAAAAAATAGTAGTACAACAGAAAACAGACCAACAAATACTACATCACCTCAATCTAATGGCTTCCTCTGCAGCAAATGAGACTACTATGCCAGGGTATCTAAGCCATAAACAGGAAATGTTTCACAAAGAGTTGACCACTGTGGCACAAACCCCATCTTACACATAATAAAGAAATGTAGCTAATTTGCACAAAGCAATGTGATGACGACCAGATGAATTAATGATATTAAGGAATAAAGATTGACCATTCAACATAACATCCTTATTGTTCTTCAAAACAGGGCCAAAGCATCACTCAAATCTAGCCAAGCCAGCAAATGGGTATCAGTTTATCATCTATGAAAGATTGTACCATTGACACTGTTGTACTGCTTCTATGTTGCACTAAAGTCATAGAGATGTGTAGCATGGAAACTGTCCAACTTGTCCATATTGACCAGATATCCTAGATAAATCCAGTCCCATTTGCCAGTATTTAGCCTGTAGCCCTCAAGCCTTCCTATTCATATACACATTCAGGTGCCTTTTAAATGTAGTAATTGTACCAGCATCTACCACTTCCTCTGGAAGCTCATTTCATACATACACCACTGTCTGCATGAAAAAGTTGCCCTTTAGGTCCCTTTTAAATCTTTACCTTCTTACTTTAAACCTATGCCATCTCGTTGTTGACTCTCCCATCCCAAGGAAAAGACCTTGTCTATTCACCCTATCCATGCCTCTCATGATTTTATAAATCTCTAAGGTCACCCCTCAGTCTCCAATGCTCCAGAGAAAACATCCTCAGCCTATCCAGCATCTACCAATAGCTCAAATCCTTCAACCCTAGCAACATGCTTGCAAATCTTTTCTGAACCTCAAGTTTCGCAACATCCTTCCTATAACAGGTAAACCAGAATTGCACACAGCATTCCAGAAGCGGCCTAACCAATGTTCTGTATAGCTGCAACATGACCTCCCAACTCCTATACTCAATGCACGGACCAAAAAAGTCAAGCATATCAAACGCTGTCTTCACCATCCTGTCTACCTGTGACTCCACTTTCAAGGAACTATGAACGCTATGCACTCCAAAGTCTCTTTGATCATCAACACTCCCCAGGACCTTACCATTAAGTATGTAAGTCCTATTCTGATTTGCCTTTCCAAAATGCAACACCTCACATTTATCTAAATTCTACCATTCCATCTACCAGCTACCACTCCTCGCCCATGGGCCCATCTGATTAAGATCCTGTTGTACTCTGAGGAATGTCAGGCTCTATTTTTTCACTCAACCTTGGAGTGTTTTGGCAAGGAAGAGTGCAGGATTCCATTTGTTTAATGTGACAATTTATGGTGGATTGTCCACCACTAGTTACATACAGTGTCTTGTGAAAATAAATTTATACCCGGTGTAACAAACAACAATTCAGTAAATAGTCAGCTGATACAGGATCTTTATGGTTTTGGATTAGAACATAGAACAATATAGCACAGAACAGGCCCTTCGGCCTTTGACGTTGCACTGACCTGTGAACTAATCTAAGCCTATCCCCCTACACTATCCCATCATCATCCATATGCTTATCCAAGGATTGTTTAAATCTTCCTAATGTGACTGAATTAACTACATTGGCAGGCAGGTCATTCGACACCCTTACCACTGAGTAAACAACCTGCTTCTGACATCTGTCTTAAATCTATCACCCCTCAATTTGTAGTTAGACCCCCTTGTACAAGCTGACATCATCAACCTAGGAAAAAGACTTTCACTGTCTACCCTATCTAATCCTCTGATCATCTTGTATGTCTCTATCAAATCCCCTCTTAGCCTTCTTCTTTCCAATGAGAACAGACCTAAGTCTCTCAGTCTTTCCTCATAAGACCTTCCCTCCCGTCCAGGCAACATCCTGGTAAATTTCCTCTGCACCTTTTCTAATGCTTCCATATCCTTCTTATAATGAGGCATCCAGAACTGTAAACAATATTCCAAGTGCGGCCGCACTAGCGTTTTGTATAGTTGCAGCATGACATTACAGCTCCAGCACTCAATCCCTCTACCATTAAAACCTAACATACTGTATGCGTTCTTAACAGCACCATCAACCTGGGTGGCAACTTTCAGGGATCTACGTACATGGACTCCAAGATCCCTCTTCACATCCACACTACCATGAATTCTTTCATTGACCTAGTATTCTGCCGCCTTGTTATTCTTCCCAAAGTGACTCACCTCACATTTATCTTTATTGAACTCCATTTGCCACCTCTCAGCCCAATTCTGCAGATTATCCAAGTCTCTCTGCAACCTCCAACATTCTTCCACACTGTCCACCACTCCTCCGATTTTAGTGTCATAAGTTCTCAATTTACTATTTGCTCATTCTAGACACTTTAATAATCTATGACATCAACCTGAATAAGAAAGTGGACTGGAACCTAAGCTTAACACTGAATGACAGATGAAACGTGTTTCTCTCCCTTTTTCCCCACTCTTTCTGTATAAATTCCTCACTTTAAACTGTCTGATAGCATTAGCAAGAAATGAACTTTCTGTGCCCCTGGAGCTGGAATTATAGTCATACTGTAAAAAAAACTCATGAAGTCTTACACTATGATTTTAATAAGGAGGGGGAAATTGAAAATTTCACACCAAATTCCTTTAGCAATTGATTCAAGGTAAAGAGATCACAAGGACAAGGCATGCAAGATTAAGAGTGGAACTACTCTACATTTTTCGGTCATGTTATCTGTTCTTCTCCAACCGAACCCCACCCAACTAAAGATATCAACTGCCAGCACAGCAGGGATCTGCCTAGTTCAATGTTGCATTTCAAAGCTTTTTAGAACCAATTTCATTTGCACAAACATGCATTCAAGCACAGTATCCAAAGTCACTGCTCCTTAAATATCAAACTTTTATCTAATATCTTTATTTGTTTTACAGAAACATAATATACTTAAAGTTTGTAAACAAATTTACACATTTAAATACTTCAGATGCTGTAGTTGCAACACAAACTCAGTCTGGCTCTGCTTCCTGGGGCAGACAATGACAACGACAACAGAACAAAGTGGAGTAAGAATCTCTGAAGGATATAATTTCAGTCCACTCCGATTTTGACTAGATTTGGATGTTCATACCTGCTTGCAGTTCAAGTTCAACATCTGTGCAAAGCATTTTCAACTTCACACTGACATTAAAACTGAGATATGAATACAGTCAGTTCTGCTATAATGCGTGTTTCTTCAACACGAATTGGCTTTATCGTGACTGAAGAATTTAGACCGTTATTTGTAGATGTGAACTATACTTATCTCTATCGGCTATAATGTGATTCTGGCCCCATTAGTTTAAATGGCGTGGCTATTGCATGATTTTCTTATAACGAGATTGCATGAGAATGGAACTATCGCGTTATATCAGAACCGACTGTACAATGTTATATATTTGTTCTGCTCTTATTTACTCACAATGTAGGTTTTGATTTTTTTCTTTAATCTCATGCTCAATATTAATTTATCCTGATTTCAAGAGTTTCAAAAACAAAATGAGTTCAGGAGATATATTTGGAAACAAATGTTCAGCAGTCAGTGTAGAACCGAGTTGCAAAGTAATGGCACCAAGAGGCCTTAACAGTAACGTTCATGGAGAAAAAGTGAGTTAGGGCACCCCAGACAAGGTTAATTATCCTTCATCTTGCGCTCTTTCTTAGCTCTGGCTGTCATAATAGGAAAGAAGAGACTCGGAATCAAAGTTCGCAAGTAAACTGCGACTGTCGGCAGAAATCCAGCTAGCAGAACATCCTTCTTCCTCCTGCACACAGCCGTTAGAACAGCTTCAGCAACAACACGAGGTTCATAGCCTTCTGCTGTATTCTTGTCCATCACTGGTTTCAAATGAAGAAAAACAAGTAAATGAAATGACCGGTCACCACCTCATTACATTTCTTATGCAATCTTAACCAAATGCTTTACTATCAAATTAAAAATCCAAGCCACTGGTCTGAGGCTCAAAGTGCAGAACGTTACAGAGGTCTAAATGGTGTACTGTTCTTCCTTATTCTTATGGTGAGAGTAGGAAAGACAAGGATATTGATCAAGTTGGAAAAGAACAAACACATTTATAACAAGCCAGATGATTCTTCTTTCCAGTATCTAAACAATGCTCTCAGTTGATCCAAATCTCTTCAGCCTGTCTGCAATTAAAATAAGTTCATTGATTCACGTTGCATCTCAGAGCAGCAATGCCTTTTTAACCTCCCCCAGGTTTGCAACCTTCCAAGATCTCTAGTCATCCAACTGTGTATCCTCACTTTACTTTGATTGACCACTGGTAACCATGCACTCTGGGATTCCTTCCCTAAATACCTCTGCCTCTCCATCTCCCCTACCACGTTTCTTAAAGGCCACCTCTTTGACCTTCATCAGATCAGTGTCAATTGTTTTCCTGGATAATGTTCCTTTGTTTTTTAAAATGACAAAATATTTCACTCTGTCAAAGGTGGCATATCAATGCAATTCATGGTTGCTTCACAAAGGATTTATGTATGTTTTTATGTATATACAGAAAGATTTTTAATAGAGAATGAAGCTGCCATCTTCTACAATTTAAGTGACTCCTCGATCCCCATTTATCCCCTCAAATTCTTCCAAATAATGACATTACAGACATTGGCAGTAACCTATCTGTAAATGAGATCCTCACACGATATAAAACAATTCAAAGTAATTAAAAGCATACCACCATACTTGGATCCATTCCCAGTCACCGCATTCAGGGAAAGGTTGGTGCGGATATATCCTGGACTAATTATAGTCACCTTAACTCCGTACTGCTCTACCTCTGCTCGTAGACAGTCAAAGAAAGCTTGGGTAGCATGCTTAGATGCTGCATCTGGAACAAGAAATTAGAAATTTGTCATTGGAATTTGTCCAGAAGAAGAAGGTATCTTAAAATTCTCTCTCTGAACTAAAGGCGACAATTAGAAAGCTTAAAGTCAGTGTAGTTTACTTAATATTTTGCCACAACATAAATATCAAGAGTTGAACAATCTACTAGCACAGGGTTTATATAATTACAGTATCTGAATAACACATGCTGTAATTAATTTACAAATTGGCCAGTAACTCTAGGGGAAGGTTAAACACGTGGTGATTCACTATTCACCACCAGTTGCTGAAAGGCTTCATGAAAGTTGCTGCCTGTCTTTACCCTGAGTTTCATGAAGTTGCTGCATTTTCATATTAATTGTCTTTTAAACATGCTTGATATCTCAAAGTGAAGACAGACTTTGTTTCCAAAGGAATTATGTAGTGGTCACTTCTAATGGTACTATCACAGGCAGATGCACCTACTACAAATAGATTGGTGATGACATAGCTAAGTATATTTTTCCCTACCATTGGTTTCCTCAATTACCTGCCGCAGACCTAGTCTAGCAATTATGTCCTTTGGGACTTGACCAGCTTGGTTAGTAGTGGTGGGACCAAGTCAATCGTAGTGATGGAAAATTACTATACTCTGGGTGAGGAATTCAATGTCCTGCCACCCTCAGAAATTCTTCCAAGTGCTGTTCAAGATGAGTACTGATTCAACAGCTGAAGAGAGTCTGAGTGTGCTGCGAGGAGGTAATCGGCAGGATTGTCTGCGATTGACTTGATGCCATGAGATATCATGTGGTCTAGAGTCAATGTGGAGGACTTTTGCATCACTGTAGCACCAGTTGTGCTGGGTCTGTCTCATCAGTGGAACAGGATATGCAGAGGGATTGTGCTGTCTGGAACAGAGTCATTCACTTGGACTTACACTTGTAGACAATGTCGGACTATTGTTTAACTAAGCCATGGCACAATTCTCCCAATTTTGGCACAAGCCCCCAGATGTTAGCCAGGAAAACTTTGCAGTATTGACAGGGCTGAGTTTGCCATTGTCATTTCTGGTACTTTGGTTGATGCCGGGTTGTCCATCTGATTTTATTCCTTTTAATCAGACTACATAGCAGCTGGAAAGAATTGAGTGACTTTCTAGGTCATTTCACAGGGAATTTTAAAGAGTCAATCACATTGCTGGGTCTGGAGTAATCTGTTGGCCAAGATCAGGTGTGGATGAGATTCTTAGCAAATGGCTTACGACAAGTGACAATATTTCGATCATGAGACCAATTATTTTTTAAATTCCTGATTTTTGTTAATCAAATTCCATCATTAGTGATGGTATTCAAACCCATTCCCCTTGAGAATTACCCTGGATCACTGGACTATTGATACCATAATGCCATTGTCCTCCTTTAATGTGTTACTTAATCATACTGGTGGATGAAATACAGTACGTATAAACAAAAAGTGATGAATGCTTCACCATACTTACAAGCAGATCGAAACGGAATTGCTATTTTCCCTTGGACACTACTAATCACTGCAACATGTCCACTTCTTCTTTGCACCATGGAAGGCAGGATGGCTGCAAGGTTAAGTGATTGACATATAGTTAAGACATTGCATAGTGGTGCCTTGCACACCAACCAGCAGCTCTTAACAATGAATCTAACACTTCACTATGGGGATCATTATCCAGACAGAGCAGACCCTCAACAGCAGCTGTTACACAAGCTAGCATGAAGAAACAATGGTGCTCCATGGTCTGTGCTGTGAACTTCATCCCTTAGCAGCTTTCCAAATATTACAGTGATTTTGTTCTGTGTGCAGATGAGTCTTTAAAACCAGTTGCCCACCAAGCCATACATTTTTCTGAATTGAAACTAGCGTAGTTGTCGTTCCTTCACTGCCACAGTATAAAAATCCTGTAATTCCCTTCCTAAACATCACTGCGTGTTATTACAACACGTGGACCGCAGCGGTTCAAGTACAGTCAGTTCTGCTATAATGCACATTTTTTCAACGTGAATTAGCTATAACGTGATTGAAGAATTTAGACTATTATTTGTAGAACACTAACTTTCCGTACCTTTATTGGCCTTAACACAATTCTGTTCCCATTAGTTTAAATGGTGCTCCTGTTATGCAATTTTCTTGTAACATGGGATTGCACAGGAAGGGATCTATTGCATTATATTAGAACAGACTGTAGGTAGCTCATCACTATCTTCTTAAGGGCAATTAGAATGTATAATAATTAACTGTAAAACAGTGACCTATTAACTGAGCCCCTCAAAGAATCTGTACATAGACCATTCTATGGAAATCATTGTCGTTTAATCAAAGAAGAATGTCAAAACGTATTGATGCTTAGTTTTTCAGAGCTTCAAGTATTTTGCAGATATGACATTAAAGTGAACAACTTAATTCCATTTTACTAGAAGAAGACCTTTATTCTGTTTCTGGTGGTTGAGCACCATCTAGTGATCATCCAGAGTAAAACTGCAGAACTCCACTGATTCAGATGACCTCAATGGATTTTATTCATTCTGTGGCTTGGCCGTCACACTCAGATTGCCATACACTCCTGTTTTGTTCCTATCAAGAGCTCCACATTTCTAGCAGGAGATTCTAGTAGAAGACAGCAAGGGCACAGCTGTTGCATCTGGGTTGGGACTAATGCCAGGTGGGATTAGGGAAAGGAGGGCCTGTGGGGGAGGTGTTGTTGAGGGTGTGTGTGTTAGTTTGGAAGTTAGACTAAGTAACTACTAACTGCAGAGAACTCTCCAAATTTTCTGATTTAAATGGTCTCTTTGGGACAGTTCCAGTTGTAGGGGAATTGCCAATTGAAATCTTCAATTCTCTGGGCAATTCCTTCAGAGTTTGCTAAATCAGGGATTCCGCAGGGTCCTGAAGTTCACCTCCCATCTATACTGCAGAAATGACTATAAGGCCACCAGAAAATCTGGCCCAGTTTGTTATTAATTTATTTCTGCCCCTGCTCTCGAGAAGAGGTTAATCCATGTTCATCTGCAGTTTTCAGCTATTAGGAAGCTATTGATCCTTGTTCGATTGCTCACTTAAGTATGAACATGGATACAGAGTCTTGGTAACTAATTGATCACAGACAGAATCCTAGCCCACTGCAATGTCAACTTCATTTGACACATACAAACTCCTGCATTTTGTAACAAGCATCAATGGATAGCAATTGGCAGACTTCACCCCAAATGCACCCCTTTCCACCCTGCACACGTGAGCCATATAGCCAATTATAGCACCCCAAAGCAGTTTAGCAATATTGGTGGAGATAATTATCGGTCAGGAAACCACAAATAACTCCCTTGTTTGGATGCAGGTTTGCTCGCTGAGCTGGAAGGTTCATTTTCTGACGTTTCGTCACCATACTAGGTAACATCTTCAGTGAGCCTCGGGATGAAGCACTGGTGGTGTAACCTGCTTTCTATTTATATGTTTGGGTTTCCTTGGGTTGGGGATGTCAGTTCCTGTGGTGACATCATTTCCTGTTGTTTTTCTCAGGGGGAGGTAAATGGGTTCCAATTTAATATGTTTGTTGATAGAGTTCCAGTCCCAGTGTTGTCCCAGTCGAAATGGTGTCCTTCCTCACCAGTCCCAGTGTTGTCCCAGTCGAAATGGTGTCCTTCCTCATCCGTATGTAAGGATACTAGTGAGAGTGAATCATGTCTTTTTGTGGCTAGTTGATGTTCATATATCCTGGTAGCTAGTTTTCTGCTTGTTTGTCCAATGTAGTGTTTGTTACAGTTCTTGCAAGGTATTTTGTAAAACACATTAGTTTTACTTGTCTGTATAAAATCTTTCAAGTTCATTAGCTGCTGTTTTAGTGTGTTAGTGGGTTTGTGGGCTACCATGATGCCAAAGGGTCTGAGTAGTCTGGCAGTCATTTCTGAGATGTCCCTGATGTAGGGGAGAGTGGCTAGGGTTTCTGGACATTTTTTGTCTGCTTGTTTGGGTTTGTTGCTGAGAAATCGGCGGACTGTTTTTTCATTGGGTATTCGATCTTTTTGAATACACTGTATAGGTGATTTTCCTCTGCTCTTTGTAGTTCCTCTGTGCTGCAGTGGCTCATTGAAATAATGTTCTAATGCAGCTTCATTTGTGATGTTGGGACGACTGCTTCTGTAGTTCAGTATGTGTTGTTTTCCTGTAGATGCTGTTTTGAAGTTCCCCATTGGCTGTTCGCTCTACTGCGACATCCAGAAATGGCAGTTTTCCTCCTCTTTAGTGAATTTTATGCCAGTAAGAGTATTATTGATGGCATTAAGGATTTCCTCCAATTTGTTGCGTTTAGTGATGACAAAGGTGCCATCCATGTAGCAACCCAAAGTTTAGGTTGGATGGTTGGCAGAGCTGTTTGTTCGAGTCTCTGCATTACTGCCTCTGCTAAGAACCCTGATATCGGAGATCAGGGTGTTCCGTTGGTTTGTCTGTAGATTTTGTTGTTGAAGGTGAAGTGGGTGGTAAGGCCGAGGTTCAGTAGCTTGACGATGTTGTCCTTGCTGATGAAGTTGGTGGTGTTTGGTGTATGTGTCTTTCGTTCTTCTAATAGTGTAGTCAGTGTTTCCTTGGCCAGGTTGATGTTGGTAGATGTGAACAGAGTTGTTACATCTAAGGAGACCATTATTTCATCCTTTTCTATCTTGGTGTCTTTGATGGTCTTCAGGAATTCTTGAGTGGAGTGGATGGAGTGGTGTGAGTCTTCTACTAAGTGTTTTAGTCTTTGGTGTAGCTCCTTGGTCGATCTGTAAGTTGGTGTTCCAGGTAGTGAAACTATGGGTCTGAGGGGGCTTCTAGTTTGCGAATTTTAGATAATCCTTAGAAGCGTGGTGTGTTGGATCCGTCTGGTTTCATTTTGTGGAAGTCAGTCTTATTTATTTCTCCAGATTTCTGAAGTTTTTGAACAGGGCTGTGATTCAGTTCTCCAGTTGTGGGGTTGGTTCTATCGCCACTTGTTGGTAAGTGTTGGAATCTGCAAGTAGTGCGTTCACATTCTCAATGTAGTCTCTTTGATTTAAAATGAATGTCCAGTGTCCTTTGTCTGCAGGTAGGATAACAATGTTTTTATTTTTTTTAGTCTTTCTAGTCTTTCCTTTCTGTGTATTGAGTGTGTTTCCTTCAGTTTTCCTGCTTCATGTTGGTGCGACTGCCTGAATGATGGTTTGTCTGGTTTTTTCTGTGAGTTGGTTGTCTTTCAGTGTTGTTTTTAATGCTGCTAAGAAATCTTTCTGGTCTGCATCCTAGAAGTTGTAATTTAATCCTCTTACTAAGACAGCTTTTTCAGTGTCTGTTAATGGTTGGTCAGAAGTTTTTTATCCATGCTTCTGTGTAATCAGTGTTGTAATTTTGTGTATCATGTATTATGCCTTACTGGCATATAATACACTAAAGAGCAGGAAAACAACAAAATGCCATTCCTAGATGTCGCAGTGGAGGGAACAGCCAATGGGGAACTTCAAACCAGCGTCTACAGGGAAACAACACATAGGGACTAAATATTGAACTACAGAAGCAATCATCCCAACACCCACAAATGAAGCTGCATTAAGAACATTATTTCAACAAGCCACTACACACTGCAGCACAGAGGAACTACAAAGAGCAGAGGAAAATCACCTATACAGTGTATTAAAAAGAACAGGTACCCAATGAACACAATCCACCGATTTCTCAGCAACAAACCTAAACAAGCAGACAACACGTCCAGAAACCCTAGCCACTCTCCCCTACATCAGGGACATCTCAGAAATGACTGCCAGACTACTCAAACCTTTTGGCATCATGGTAGCCCACAAATGCACCAAAACACTAAAACACCAGCTAATGAACTCGGAAGACCCTGTTATACAGACAGCAAGTAAAGCTAATGTGATTTACAAAATACCTTGCAAGAACTGTACGAACGCTACATTGGACAAACAGGCAGAAAACTAGCCACCAGGATATGTGACCATCAACTAGCCAAAAAAGACATGACCCACTCTCACTAATATCCTTACATAAGGATGAGGAAGGACACCACTTTGACTGGGATAACACATTCATTCTAGGACAAGCCAAGCAGAGACAGACACGTGAATTCCTCAAATCATGGCATTCTTACCAAAACTTATCAACAAATACATTGACTTGGATCCCATTTACCACCTCCTGAGAAAAAAAAACAGGAAATTACATCACCATAGGAAATAACATCCCCAACCCAAGGAAATCCAAACATATAAATAGAAAGCGAGCTACACCACCAGTGTTTTAGCCGGACGCTCACTGAAGATGTTACCTAGTATGTTTATGAAACGTCCGAAAACGAACTTGCCAGCTCAGTGAGCAAATCTATATCCAGAACCTCAACCTGAGCTACAAATCTTCTCAAAACTCACTAACTCCCTTGTTCTTCAAACTAGGACATCCTCAGTGTCCATCTAAGAGGGATACTGAAGCTTTGGTTTAACATCTCATTTGAAGGGCAACACTTCTAACAGTGCCCAATTGGGTGTGTTGGCCTAGATTGTTTACTGAAGTCTGTACAGTGGGATTAGAACCTACATCTGATTCAGTGGTCAGCGTGCTACCATTGGGCCACCACTGTTGCTCCAACTGGCTGAGATCAACTTTCAGACCAAACATCATCATCTTTAAACAATACATCGGTGAGCCACTAGGAAGCTGTGAGAGTGATTAAATCAGAGGTGTGATTCAGAAGAACATTTAATCACTGTTCCAACAATAACAACAACACAGCTAATGCTTCACATTTACCGAATAGCACAACACGAAGGAGTATATGTTAAATAGTAACCAATAAAATGCTTAGAGACCAATAGCAGGATAGGAGCTTTTTCAGTCCACTGGATTGTCTTTTGTCTTAATAAGGGAAACAAGTCTTATGGTATAAAACCGGAAACTGGTGTTTAGGATTATATAGATCGACCACGATCTCATTGAATGGCACAGGAGACTCGAAGGGGGAAGTGACTGTGTTCTGCTCCTATGTCTAATGTATCCTGTGTGTTCAATTCCAACCCTGAGACTGGAACATAACATCCAGGTTAGCACTCCACTGGAGTAATGAGCAAGTGCTGCATTGTCACATAAATGATACTCACCTTAGGCCACATTTTGTCCTCTCAATTGAATCTAAAAGATGCCAAAGCACTATGAAAAGCAGGTGAATTTTCCCCAGTGCCTATGCCAACATGGACGTCTCAATATCAAAAAACTAACTATTTGGTCATTATCACATTAATGGTCGTAGGATCTTGCTGTATTCAAATTGGCCGCTGTATTTCTGACAATGGCTACATTTCAAAAGTTCTTCACTGCTTGTCAAGTATGTTGAGACATTCTGAGTTCATGAAAAGTGTTATATCAATGCAAGATTTTCTTTTCTTTCCCTCTTCCCACATTGCTGGCATTTGATCTTCCTTCAATGAGGAGAGGGTTGTCATAAAAATCATGAATCAGGTCATTTTCACATACCACCTCCTGGCCTTGTTATCAAACAATGCTGACAGAGAACGGGCATGAAATTGTCTCCATCTTTTTATTGTGTAGCCATGGCATCGAGGAGAAGACCCAGAATGGGGAGGCAATGACCTATTAGTATTATCATATGATTATTAATTCAGACAGTCAGGTATTGTTCTGGGACTTAGGTTCAAGTCCCACCATGGCAGATAGTAGGATTCGATTTCAATAAAAATCTTGAATTAAGAGTCTGACATTGATCATGAAACCATTGGAAAAACCCATCTGGTTCACTAACGTTAAGGGAAGGAAACTGTTGTCCTCATCTGGTCTGGCCTACATGTGACTCCAGACCTCGGAAATGTGGATGACTCTTAACTACCTTCTGGGCAGTTTGGGTTAGGCACTAAATGCCCATATCCCGTGAATGAATAAAAAAACTCAATATTAATAATAAAGGGAAACTCTCAGAACTGAAAACTAACAACATGATACCTTTTGTTAAAGCAATTGGTCCAAAATAGTTGGTGTTCATCACATCTTTATCAACACTTATGGCAGTGTCCAGGATGTTGCCTCGGTAACTGATCCCTCCATTATTTATTAGAATGTCCACTTGACCAAAGCAATTGAGAATCTCATGTGCGCTGCTTCTCACAGCGTCTAAGTCAGCCAGGTCAAAGGTCACAATGTGAGGTGTGTGCGTCTACAAACAAAACCCAGATACACAGTAAGGAAATGAAATCGCACATCCGCTTTTGCATTGATTATACTTATCTTGAACCATCAGAAAAAAACTCAAGTGTATTGTAATTAAGCCGCAACGGGGATGGGACAGAGCTCCATGCCCAACACAACTGTCAGCCCTGTAACCAGACTGATAACATTGGCAGCTCACCTAAGGGGGCTAAAATTGAGATGGCCAAGTGAGGGCCAGCTCCAGGGAAAACAACTTTGCATGTGGGACTGCTTTATGGTTCTGATGCCAGAACCCTGAAGCCCACAGGAAATCCTGCCTTAAGGTTCACCCAGCCAAAGGCCCTGTCCACACTGATCTACACTGGTCCCTCTACTCTTGTCTCCATCCTGTTGGTGAGAAGTTACCTCCAACAGGGCGTGTTACCTGATGTGGTAATGTCTATGCTATCGCCCATAAAATGAGAAAATGGATTAGATATTGCGGTATTGAAGAACCTGTTTATACCTATTAGGTATAAACATTATTTTCTTCAGGCACAGGTCTAGAATAACATTAAGCTATTAGGTAACAGAGAAGCATGCTTTGAGTAATGTGTAATGCTTTAAGTGGTATGGGGTGAGATGGAGTATAAAATTCTTGTACTCTCAGATCACAAGCTATGATGGAGTGAAGATATCGTCAACATGTCTCCCAACAGTGGGACATGACACAATACCATTAACATTAAAAGTCTTATCCACAAATCACTCCACAGTCTTACCACAGGATATCTGTTAGTTACTCACTGACACAGCTACTCAAACATCATGGGTTGCGCTCTTCACAAGCTAGCATCCAATTTCAATTCACAGACACACAAGTGTTCAGCACCACTGCTGCTATTGCAATTTGAGTAAAACCTCTCTTTATCTACTTGATTTAAGATTACTTTATTCCCTCGTCTGGCTAGCCTGGCTCACTTGCTGTATTATTCTGATATATATCCACACCAATCTGGAAAATGAGGTGTTAAGGAAATCAAAAACGTAACAGTATTGTGATGTTGTAGAGCCCTTGGAACTCTCTATCTCAGAGTGTTTGGCTCATTTCATAGCAGGGTACATGGAGTGTACAGCCCAGAAACAGGCTATTCAGCCTTACAGGTCCACACTGTAGAGCTTCCTCCTACCCCTCCTTCTTTTATCCTCATTAACGTATTCTCCATAAATACATCTGTACTATTGTTTTCAACCACTCCATATGGCAGCAAGTTACATTCTAACCATTGAGAAAGAAGTTTCGCCTTATTTTAGCCATTTCCTTATTTTTTATAATTTCTGTATTTTGAAACACTAACAAACATAAGCAATTACTTGTATTCCAAAGAACAGTCTACCTTGCTCTTGTTGTTCACCATTCCAGTTAGCTCCTTCACAAGTTCCTCCAGCTTCTGCTTGTTCCGTCCGCACAACACCAGCCTAGCACCAGCTGCATGGAAAACCCTGGCGCACTCTTACAGAGAAAGCAACAATCATTGGAATCAGCTTCAACAGCAACAAACACTTACACTTATATAGTGCCTTTAATATAATACAATATCCCAAGGCACTCCACATATTAACAAACCAACTTTGGCATAGATCCACATAAGATGATATTCAGACAAATCATAACAGGCTCAGTCAAAGAGGTAAATTCCAAAGAAAGAGAGGTAGAAAAGTTGAGAGAGAGAATTCTGGAGTTTAGGGCTACCTTATCTGAACCGGTGGCTACCAGAGTGATTAAAATGCTCAAAGACTGTTTTTTTTTGCATGAAAGCTGAGCGCCGTGGCATCATCACAGTTAAAGTGCATGTGTTGGTACTGTAGAAATGGATATGATGGCCCAATGAAAACAAAAGTGAGACGCTTTCTAACTAATTCTTCCCATCTTACATTTAGCATTATTATTTAATAAAATCTATTGGGGTCAAGGTGCTGGGAGGTGGTTATCACACTGCACACTCAGATCGGCCTCAGAGTCAAAATCTCATGCATCTGTAAGGATTTATTGTGAAATGACACGGGATGGCACAAACACGAATGGGCCAAAGAGTCTTCTTCTGGAGTGTCTTGATTCTATGAATCTGAAACTTTGGCCTGCCTTCAACCAATTCTTACCATGATGGTGCTGGATTGTCAAACTCACTCAGACGGCTCACACAGATAACTGGGATGGACAAAAAAAGTGTCTAATTTGGGGGTTAAGCCTCATTATTGGGAGCACAGTAGCATGACTGTTCAGCAATACCTGATCTGCGGTGCACTTTATCCATAATGACCAGATTCTGATTATTGGTGCAAAAGTGAAAATCGTGGTTTGAGTTTTAATCATGATACGTGTACTGACGCACACAACATTCTGATTAGGTCTGAGCTTAAGTGTTCTGTTCTGGGCACCACGCTTCAGGAGAGATGGGATACCTTTCTGGGTGTGCAAAAGAGGCTTACAAGACTAGCACTCAAAACGAAAAGCATCAGTTGCGAGGAAAGATTAAGAAACTTGGATTATCTTCTGCAGAGCAGAGATGCTTAAGTGGAGACTTAATACGGGTGTTCAAAGTGAATTTTATTGGAGTAAAATATTAGTAAGAATAAACTATTTCCATTGGCAGAAAGGTTGTAAGGGAGTACAGATTGGCAAAAAGAATCAGAGGTAAAGCCTTAAGAATTTCTTTTGACTCAGTGTGCTGCTGTGATCCACCTACAAGAGTGAAGAAAACAGATTCAACAACAACTTCCAAAAGGGAATTGCATGGAACTTAATTATAAAGTAATGAGGAAAAGAGGAAGGGAATTTAAAAAAAAATAAGAATTGGACTAACTGGATAACTCTTTCAAACAGATGTGACAGGCACTATGGTTTTTCTCCAGTGCTATACAATACAGTGTCAAACAGCAGCATGTAAGTCATACACCAAGTTTCAAGGGTTTAGAACCATGGATACAACATTTTAAGGCATGGTTGTAGTCACAAACAAACAACTGCACACAACTAGGGAAGAGCTGAGAGGGAGGGAAAGCTATGGAGGAACAAAGACATAAATATGAAATGAACAGACCATTACATTATCTGTGTTATTACCTTACCTTTACCGAGGCCAGAGCTTGCTCCTGTTATCACCACCACAGCATCTTGAACTATTGCTCGATCCTTCATGCTCTGCAGCAGTCTGAATAAAATAATAAGGCCCACACTACCCAGCAGCAATGGCAGGAGGTTTGAATAGGATATTTCCATGAGAGTCCCTTTGTACAGCATTTTCCTGGGGATTATAAAAATAAAAGCAATTCACTTGGCTCGCCTAATGCGCACTAGTGCCAGAGTTAAAGGAAATATACCCTTCGAGACATTCTGTTAGGCATGAATCCCCAGGATACTAAAACCAGCAGTGAATTTCACTGACAGAAAAATTCCTTTGCTTTTTGATCTGCACCTTGCAATCTTAAATATCCAGTTGAGGGAGAAGATAGGGTCTTTGCAACATTGCAGCACTAGACTTTTACACAGTAGTTTTCTTTTGGCAAATAAAGCATTAGCTAGTCCGTCTCTAATTCTCCAACAGTGAACAGACCAAGCCAGAGAGGACATGCACAGGACATGATGACATCAAGCAGCAAACAGCTGTTAATTCTATTTTAAGCAGCTAAAACCAGTCTCATCCAAACTTAGCTTTATCATCAGTTAAAGGAGGGGCGAGAAAACAACTTTGCTTCAGGTTTACAGAAATAAAATGAAACTAATTCAAAGCCCACCTTTGTAATCTCCTAACAATGTATCTTCAACAGAGATAAACCCCCTTATTAGGACAGTCCACAGGCTGCCTCAAGATTAGGTAAACTGTCCTTTAATGAGTCTCAGCGTAGACATGTGAGCTTCGGCTGCCCTGAATAGGAATGCCTAACTGTAACTAAAATACTTGGAACTCCATCTGACGTTAGGCATACGAGGTTCTTTGTGACTCAATATGACTACCAGTGTCGATGTCATTAAAGAGCTGTGATCCTCAACCCAGACAACTTTTGAATGGCTACTATCAAGCTGTAATCAGAGCCAAAGGGAGGGTAGGGGAAGGAGAGGGTGAGGGGACTGAGACCATGAGGGAAGGGGAAACGTGCGGAGCCAGACAAATCACGTTTCTGCCCCTGACCTATACTTTACTATGTGCATATGGGCAGGTAGAGAGATGAGGGTTACACCAGGATAATCTTCTTGCCCAACTGCATAATAATTCACCGACACTCATGATCTGGCTCAAAGCCAAAGGGCCAGGGAGAGGTGGCACCTAGTTGCTGTACTTTGATCAGCACAAGTTAACGCCTTTCGGAGGAGGGCAAAAGTTTGTTCAGCATGAAATAAAACATTCTATCGCCCTCAATTCACCATTCCAGACCATTCCAGGCAGTTTTGTGTTAACTGGACAACTTCTTAAATTAATAAGAAGCACAGTAATCTTATGTGAAAACCTCAATATTGCACAGGTTGTCCAACGGATTGTTCATTCACAGCAATGTGATTTGTTTATGTTTTGTCTCAAGATTTCCTATTCAGACCAAGGAGGAAGAGGCCACAGCCAGCAAAGGAACCAGCAAAAGGAACGGTGGGCCAGGATGCAAAACAGGATCAAAGTTGAGAAAGTGGCAAGCCTGGTTGTGAAAGATCAGTGGGAACATAGAGGAACAGACAGAGGTCATGCCTTCTTCAGCCGCAGCAGCACTGAATCAGCCCATTTGGTACAAAAGTCCCACACTAGTATTTATGCTACAAACAAGCCTCCTCCAGCCCTTCTGCAGCTCACTGAGTGGCCATATCCTTCCAAACCTTTTCACTTCTGTCCTTGAAAACAACAAATTCTGGAGGTCACAGCAGGTCAGACATCCATAGAGAGAGAATGCAAGCCAACGTTTCAAGTCTAAATGAGTCTTCATCAGAGTTGAAGTGAAGTGTGGAGGCAACATCATTTATGCTATGATTTGGGGGGGGCAGTGGAGTAGTGGGCGGAGGGTGCTGGTGGAGAAAAGATGATGAGAGTTCAGGTTAAGTGATAGGAATGTGAGAATGACAGAAAAATGGTATGACTCTTACCAGATTTACAAGGACCGACAGTCCCCCAGGATGAGGGAGGGAATATAGGTCATGATAACACAATGTAACAAGCTAAAAAGGGAAAAAATGGTTCACAATTTGAAGGTGTTAAACTCAATATTAAGTCCAGTAGGCTGTAAATGTCCCCTCCTGGATATCCTAGACCATTCCACAACATCAACATCTCCCTTCTCAAATCACACCTTCCTATGCAAGTGCAGAAGGGGTGATGTGGAGGAGCTGGTGATGGATTGGGATGGACAAAGTTAGAAATCACACAACACTAGGTTATATTCCAACAGGTTTATTTGGAAGCACTAGCTTTTGGAGCACCTACTCCACAACCATCTGAACTGGGAGCAGCATTCTACACCTTCAAATTGTGAACCATTTCTTCCTTTCTCCTCTCCTTCCATTCCAGGGGGACTGTCAGTCCTTGCGAGTCTGGCAGAAGACACACCATTGTTCTGCCATTAACACGTTCTGATCACTTAGATTAGATTAGATTACGTGCAAACTCCACACAGTCAGTCGCCTGAGGCGGGAATTGAACCCAGGTCTCTGGCACTGTGAGGCAGCAGTGCTAACCACTGTGCCACCGTGCCGCCCACTTAATCTGAACTATCAACGCTTTTCTCCACCAGCACCCTAACCCACTAGCTACCAATCCCTCACCCCCCCCGCACTATAATATGAATGCTGTCCCCTCCACCCTTCACCTCATGTAGACTCAAAACATTAGCTTGCTCTCTCTCCATTGATGCTGACTGATCCACTGTGATTCCCAGCATTTGATGTTTTGGTACATCTGCAGTAATTTGCTCCTTCGTTCTGTCCTAACCAAGCTTTCCTCTAAATGGTGTGATGTGATTCATCTCCTTCATATCTGGTTTCACATTCTAACAATTCTTGCATAATGAAGTTTCCCTGATTTTGATTTATAAGCATATTATAATTATGGGCCATGGCTCACCTCACAACCTTCTGTTTACCAGAGAGAATGTGCCCAATATAGTTAATTGTTCTTTATAAACTACTATTCCATTTGCTCTATCATTCTAGTTGCTTTCTACAGCCACTTTGCTTCTCCAAAGTGCTTTCAGGATTTTTGAATGAGTGGTTCCTTCGTTGATTTTACTTTTCTCTTTTGTTAAAAGTGTTGGCTCAGTGGTGTCAACCATTCACCAAAATGCCATTATCACACAGGGCTCTTTGCCTGAACAAAGATAAGCCATTGTTTATCACCAGGAACAAAGCACTTTCAGTCCCTCAGCGACTTTTGCACAGAACTGTGAAAATCAGACAGCAAGTTGTAAACTTGCAGTGACTGAAATTCGACGAGCTTTTATGATGCACCAAGCCATTTAGCCAAGTAGCTCAGTTGTTGGACCATTGTGAGCAACACAACTACGGCCATGAGTCCATTTGCATGCACATCCACAGAAGAGAGCTTCAAGTTCTGTAATAGCTTTCACACCTCCTGGAAGATGCAGCCTTTCAGATTTCAGTCCAGAGATTGGTGGTGAATAGAAACCAGAGTTCCAGCTCAGAATTCAGACATGACACCCGGTGGAATTGTCAGGTCCGGTGAGTGTAGGACACACCGCAACATCATCCAGATTATGAGGGGCCATAAATCCTCCATATAGAACCAACTACCCTATCACCTGAAATCTGACTGACAGCTTGCAAATATTTCCAGTACTATTCTCATGGGATTAGAGTGAAGATGCAAAAGACAGACTCGTACACATTCACACACGTATGTCAATGATGTAATTGGAAGCAAGAATCCTATTCCACTTTCCACAATCATGTGAGGCTTTCTGATCTGCTCCATGTTGTTCAGTTCATGCCCTTATCAACATGACCAGCAGGTGGGGCCCTATCCTTAACATCTGGTGTGTTACCTCTAACTTGATGTCTTTGAACAGCAACATTTAGCAGATCAAAGATCCAATTGTCACTTCCGTCTATGATAGACACCCTGGTTGGTCAGTATGTTATGAAATCCAGCCACTTAGAAGTACACTAAACCCAAAGCACTTTACTTACATTAATGAGAATGGACAAATTACTGTATTTACACCAGCTGAAACCATTCCATTGTTTAGATTAGATTACTTACAGTGTGGAAACAGGTCCTTCAGCCCAATAAGTCCACACCGACCCGCCAAAGCGCAATCCACCCAGACCCATTCCCGTACATTTACCCCTGCCCCTAACACTACGGGCAATTAAACATGGCCAATTAGCCTAACCTGCACATTTTTGGACTGTGGGAGGAAACCCACGCAGACACGGGGAGAATGTGCAAACTCCACACAGTCAGTCACCTGAGGCGGGAATTGAACCCGGGTTGCTGGAGCTGTTAGGCAGCAGTGCTAACCACTGTGCCACCGTACCGCCCAAAATATTTTTAATACTTCTTCTTGGGCACCACACACACACTGTTACTTATTGTCGAGTCTTGGTTATATTCAGGCAATGAAAAGTCAATTTAAAACATAATTTGGGAAGGAATTTTCCCTGAAATCTAACTTCCCTTCCTCCAATGACATGAGTGTATTGGAATGATTTTACAGCAAGGAAATACTTTCATGGTCATTTTGCTTCGGCCTGTGCACAAATTACCAGATGGCAGGACTTGAATATGTGGCCTCTGGATTGTTAGGACAAAACTGTCAATGAAACTTTGATCCCTGCACTGAGTGGGTCATCAAAACTATAATATATGGAGAACTACACTGCAAAGATCGATTTGGTTGGAGCAAAACAGAATGGCACAATGTCAAGCTGCCTTGCATCTAACCCTGCCTTCCACCATTGCTGCCAGATGACCAACACAGGCAATGCACTAAAACATTCAGAGACTAGTAGAACAGATTACCAGGCAAGTAGAGATTTCAAACCATTGTCAAGAAGAAAACTGTTGGATGGTTACCTGGGTTCACAGTTTTTAAGATTCTGACAGAAATAAACAAGTCGATGGGGCAAGGACAGATATCACTTGCTACGAAGACGATTGAGAATCATTCCTGGTTGGCAACAGGGCTTTTTAAAAAAAATTATTCATAAGGTATGGGCATTGCTGTTTGGGCCAACGTTTATTGTCCAGCGCTGGTTTCCCTCGAGGTGGTGGTGGTGAGCCGGCTATAGAAGAACTGTAACTATCCGTTGCAGTTAAGACCACAGTGCCATTAGGGAAGGAGTTCCAGGATTTTGACCTAGCAACAGTGAAAATATTTCCAAGTCAGGATGGAGAGCGGCATGGAGAGGAACTCATAGGTGGTGGGTGTTCCCATGTATCTGATACCCTTGTTCTTTGAGATGGAAAGTGGATATGGGTTTGGAAGGTGCTGTCAAAGAAGCTCTGGAAAATTTCTGCAATGTGTCTTATTGATGGCACACATTGCTGCTGTAGTGAATTTATGGTGGAGGGAGTGAATGTGATACCGATCAAGTGGGCTTCTTTGTCCTGGATGGTCTTACATACTTTTTGAGTGTTGTTGGAAATAATTCAGTTCAGTTTCTGGTAACCTCCAGCATTTTGATAGTCAAGGCAATATCATTGAATATTTGGTACTCTCTTGTTTGAGGTGGTTTACTTCTTGGCAGTGGTGCAAATATCACTTGTTACTTGTCAGCCCAAACCTGCATATTATCCAGGTCTTGCTGCATTCGAACATGGAAACCTTGAGTATCTGAAGAATTGTAAATGGTGCTGAAAATTGTACAATCATCAGCAAACATGCCCACTTGTGACCTTAAGATGAATTGATCATTGATGAAGCAGCTGAAGGTGACTGGAGCTAGGACATGACCTGAGGTACTCCTGCGGAGACGTCCTGGAGCTGAGATGACTGACCTCCAATAACCACAACCATAAATAAATGCTTGACAATGTAGAACTTAAAAGGAGACTCAAAGTTGAAACTTTTCATCCTGCACTCATTAGAACTAGGATGCAAAAAAACAAACTTGAAAAAGAGACACCATTTTAGGCAGAATGAGAATCAGAAAGTGTCAGAGGGCAATGTTGCTAGGTTTGCACAGATGACACAGAAATAGGTGGAGAGAAAGGTAGTGTTGAGCAAGCTGGGAGGAGCAGAAAGACATGGATGGGCTAGGAGAGTGGGCAAAGAAGTGGCAGACAGAATATAACATGGAAAACGTGGTAGGTTGAATACAGGCATAGATTATTTTCTAAATGAGGAAAGGCTTTGGAAATCTGAACCACAAGGGGACTTGGGAGCCCTAGTTCAGGATTCTCTTAGAGTTAACATGCAAGTTCAGTTGGCAGTTAGAGGAGCAAATGTAATGTCAGCATTCATTTCAAAATGGCAAAGGTACAACAGACTTTACAAGGTTCTGATCAGGCTGCATTATGAATATTTTGTGCAGTTTTATGTCCTCTATCTAAAAGAACGTGCTGGCCTTGGAGAGGATCCAGAGAAGGTTTATAAGAATGATCCCTGGAGTAAAGAGCTTGTCAGATGAAGAGTGGGTCTCAGCAGAGTTTTGGTGGATGAGGGGAGATCTGGTTGAAACTTACAAAATACTGAGAGGTCTGGATACAATGGACATGGAGTTGATGTTTCCACCAGTAGGAGAGACTAGGACCCAAGGGCACAGCCTCATAGTAAAGGCTGAGATGAGGAAGAATTTCTTCAGCCAGAGGCTGGTGAATCCGTGGTACTCATTACCACTTAAGGCCATGGAGCCAAGTTATTGAATGTCTTGAAAGCAGAGATAGATCAGTTCTTAATTAATAAAGAATTATGGGGACAGGGCAGGAGAATGGAGTTAAGACACATCAGGCGGAGCAAACTCAGCAGGCTGAATGGCCTAATTCTCCTCCTGTATCCTATGATCTTAAAGGTGCTTGGTTGGGCCAGAATTGGTATGGGAGTACAGCAAGAACAGTTAATCATCAATTTTAATTCTCGTATCAGGCAAGTAGATTTGTTCTGAAGAAAGGTCATTGGACCTGAAACATTGACTCTGCTTTCTCTCCACAGATGATGCCAGACCTGTCGAGTTTTCTCAGCATTTCGGTTTTTGCTGGAAGTAAATTCAGAATGGTCTCTTTGACGAGTGCAAGACAAAAAGCTTCAACTATAGTCTCCTTATAGCAATGTTTAACTACAACTATCTTGCCCCGTGACAGGTATGACTAACCAGTGAACAGTTGTTATTTCCCTCCCCCTCTTCGCACTGACTCCAGTTTTGATAGGGTTCCTTGATGCAACACATGATCAAATGTGGTTTTGATTTGCAAGGACAGTCACTCTTACCTCACCACCGGATTGCAACTCTTTTGTCCATGTTTGAATCAAGGCTGTAATAAGGTCAGGAGCTGAGTGGTGCTGCTGAAATCCAAACTGAGTGTCAGTGAGCAGGTAATACTTAGCAAGTGGTGCTCAGTAGCATTCACTATAACTTCCATCACTTCACTGATGATCAAGAGAAGATCGAAAAAGTGCTAATTTCGTGGATTGGATTTGTTTTGCTTTTTGAGTATAGGGCATACGTGGGCAAGTTTCCACATTTTTGGGTAGATGCCACTGTTATAACTGTACTACAACAGCTTGGCTAGGGGAGTGGCAAGCTCTGGAGCATGTCTTCAGAACTACTGCCGCATTATTTACTGCCTGATGGAGATAGATGTTTTTAATTAGCTTGTAAGAATAACAGAACATGAGGAGAAAAAAAAGTCACGTCTTTGTGATCCACGTTAGAACCAAAAAAAATCCAGAATTGTCAGCAAGGTCATCTTTGGAAAGTACCAGGAATGAGGAGCTAAACGAAAGTTAGGGCCTTGTAAGTCATTTTTTATGGATTATCATTGGAGCCTTGAGGAAATTGGCGTAGACATAAGCACATTACTGGGTTGAACAAGCAATGGAACGTGTATTTGAGAAAGGTCATATCATGGAACACTAAGCGGAAGTGGGTACTGCAGACGCTGGAGAATAGAGTCAAGATTAGAATAGTGTTGGAAAAGCACAGGTCAGGCAGCGTCCGAGGAGCAGGGAAATCAACGTTTTAGGCAAAAGCCCTTCATCAAGAATGAGCCTCATTCCTGATGAAGAGCTTTTGCCCGAAACATCAATTTTCCTGCTTCTCGGATGCTGCCTGTTGCTGTGCTTTTTCAGCACTACTCTAATCTTGACTCATGGAACACTGGGACCAGTTTTACAAGTGAGCTATTGAAATGGATTTAATATTGCAAATATATAAAATTTCAGTTAAACCACATTTGGAGTTGTTTACAGCTCTGGTTGCCACACTGTATGAAGGATGTGACGGCTTTGGAGAGGGTACAAAAGAAGTTTATCTGTATGTTGCCTGGAATGAAGAGCATTAGTGACAAAGGAGAGCTGGACAAACTTGGATTGTTTATGCTAGAGCAGCGGAGGTTGAGGGTGACCTGAAAAAAGTAAATAACATTACCAGAGTCAAGGATAGAGTGGATAGTCAGAGTCTTTATCTTAGTGTGCAAATGTCAAATACTATGGGGGCACAGATTTAAAGTGAGAAGGGAAGAGTTTAAAGGAGATATGAGAGACAAGTTTTTTTTATACTGAGGGTGGTAGGTGCCTGGAACAGGGAGGCATATTAAAGGGCGAATGAGGCAATCGTGGCTGTCAAGAGAAGTCAGGGACAGCATAAAAGCAAAAGCAAAAAAACATAACATGGCAAAGAGTAGCGGGAATCCCACAAAGCCCAGAGGATAAAAGAAAATAAGGAGCAAGAAGATTAAAAATGAGGGTAAGCTAGCCAGTCATATAAAAGAAGATTGCAAGAGCTTCTTTGGATATATAAAGGGCAAAAGTGAACATTGGGCCACTGGAAAATGATGGAGAAGTAGTAATGGGGTACAAAGAAATGGCAGGGGAACGGAACAAGTACTTTATGTCACTCTTCACAAAGGAAGACACGAGTAATATCCCAAAAATTCAAGAAAGCCTGTGGTGGTGGTGGTGGTAGTAGGAGTGTTGGGGGTGTTGGCAGAGGAGAGTATGGTGGCCATCATGAAGCAGAAGGTGCTACAAAAACTGAAAGTTCTGAAGGTGGATGAATAACCTAGACCAGATGGACTACACCCCAGAGTTCTGAAGGAGATAGCTGAAGAGATAGTGCAGGCGTTACTGGTGATCTTCCAAGAATTACTGGAGTCAGGGAGGATTCCACAGGACTGGCATATTGGTCTTATAACCTCCCATTTAAGAAGGGAGTAGGCAAAATATAGGAACTACAGGCCATTTAGCCTGACTTTGGTTGTTGCTAAGACTTTGGAGTCCCTTGTGAAGGATGAGATTTCTGAAAACTTGGAGGTGTTTGGTAAAATAGGGCAAAGTCAGCATGGTTTCTTCAAGGGAGGTCATATCTGACAAATCTTTAGAATTCTTTGGGGAGGTAATGAGCAGATTAGACCAAGGAGAGCCAATGGATGTTATCTACTTGGACTTCCAGAAAGCCTTTGACAAGGTACCATGCAGCAGGCTGCTCTGTAAGGTAAGGGCCCATGGTGTTCAAGGCAAGGTGCTAGCATGCTTAGAAGTTTGGCTGTCTGGCAAAAAGCAGAGAGTGGAGATAAAAGGGTCCTTCTCAGGACAGCAGCTGGTGACTGGTTGTGTTCTGCAAGGCTGTGTTGGGACTGCAAATATTCACTTAATACATAAATGATCTAGATGAAGGAATTGAGGGCATACTGGCTAGGTTTGCAGAAGATACAAGGATAGGGGGAGGGACAAATAGCATTGAGGAGACTGAAGGATGAAGAGTGGGCAAAAAAGTGGCAGATGGAGTACAACATGAGAAAGTGAGAGATCATGCACTTTGGTAGGAAGAATAGAGGCATGGACTATTTCCTAAATTAGGAGAAATTTCAGAAATCTGAAGAACAAAGGGAGTTGGGAGTCCGATTCCAGTATCATCTTAAGATAAACTTGCAGGTTGACTTGGTATTTAGGAAGACAAACAGTGTTGGCACTTATTTTGAGAAGACTAGATTAAAAAAGCAGTGATGTACTTCTGAGGTTTTATAAGGCTCTGGTCAGACCACATTTGGAGTATTGTGGAGAATTTTGGGTCTGGAGGATGTACCAAATGTCCCAGGAATGAAAAGCTTAACATGAGGAATCTTTGAGGACCCTGGGTCTATATTCCATGGAATTTAGAAGGGGGGGGGGGGATCAATTAAAACTTACAGAATACCGAAAGGCTTGGACAGAGTGAACATTGAGAAGATGTTTCCATTGATAGGCGAGACTAGGACCCTGGGCATAGCTTCAGAATAAAGGAAAGACCCTTCAGAACAGAGATGAGGAGAAACTTCTTCAGCCAGAGAGTGGTGAATCTATGGAATTCATTGTCACAGAAGGCTATGGAGACCAGGTTATTGAGTATATTTAGGACAGAAATAGATAGGTTTTTGATTGTCAAGGGGATCACAGGTTTACGGGAGGAAAGCGGGAGAATAGTGTTGAGAAACTTATCAGTCAAGAATGAAGGCAGAGCAGACTCGATGGGCCAAATGGCCTAATTTCTGCTCTTATGGTACAGGGGGATACAGACCATGTGCAGGCAGATGGGATTACTTTAGAATGGCATCATGGTCAGCACAGACATGGTGGGCTGAAGGGTCTGTTCCTGTGCTGAACTGTTCTATGTTCTACGGGCTGTGACTAAGGGCATAGCAGAGATATAAATAGTGAGTAACAAGGACATTAAATTAGTAAGGAGGGGGTGGTGTTCAGGTGGACTAAATAGTGCAGGTTAAAGCTCAAAAGAAAACAAAAGGACACTTTAGTAATAAGAATTTGCATTAAAAACCAAAGATGTAAAATAATAAAACAAAGAGATAAATAGGAAACATCCAAGTAAAAGAGCAGAATATTCATTGTTTATATAAACACAGTATATGAAAAACAAACTAAATGAACAACAGGAATAAATTCAACTTGAAGAATATTACACTGTCAAGTTGGGAACTTAAATAATAATTACCAGGTCATAAGACCTAGTGGTGAACAATTAAAATAACCCCATCATCAATAAAAGGGAAGCCCAACTCATCAAGACATGGCTGGAAATTTTTCAACAATCCATCTTGTTGACCGCCTCCTGAAGTCTAAATCATTAGATGTCAGCTTTCAGCCAGCTCAACTCATTCCAGGTTATATCAAAATATAGCTCAAGGAACTGGAAACTGCAAAAGCTGCGGGCTGACAAATTTCTGACAATAGCATAAAAGAAATGTCCTCCAGAACTAGGTGCACCCGAGCCAAGCTGTTCCAGTACAACTACAATACTGACATCTACCAGACAACTTGGAAAAGTGCCTAGGTATATCCTGTCCACAAAAAAAAGGTAATTCCAATCAGTGAATATTGTTGCATCAGTCTACTTTCATTCATCAGCAAAGTGATGAAGTTTGATAATGCAATCAAACAGCACTTGCAAAACAATAACTGGCACACTGATATTCAATTTGAGTTCTGCCAGGATCATTTTGCTTTTGACGTCCATTCAGACTTGGACCAAACATGATTTAAAAAGCTGAATTCAAGATGTGAGGTGAGAAAGACTGCCCTTAAGATCAAGGTGGTACTTGGCCAAGAGTGGCAATAAAGTGGCCTAAGTAATTGGGAATGGAGGGAAATCTCTCCACCAGCTGGAGTCACTCCTAACACAAAGAAAAATGGTTATTGTTATTGAAAGTCAATCGTCTCAGGACATTCCTGCAAGAGCTCCTCAAGGTAGTATCCTCGGCCCAACCATCCTTAGCTACTTTATCAATGACATTCCCTCAATCATGAGGTCAGGGATAAGCAAGTTCACTGACAATTGCTTAATGTTCAGCACCATTTGTGATTTGTCAGTTACTGAAACAGTTCATGTCTGTACACAGCACGACCCGGACAACATTCAGGATTTGATTGATCAGAAACATTCATGCCACAAAGCTACCGGGCAAAGACTATCCATTGATGGAGGATCTTATCTTCATCCCTTGACAATCAATGCCATTAATGTCACTAAATCCCTCACTATCAACATCCACGGGGTTACCATTGACCAGAAACTTAAGTAAACCAGCCATATAAATTAAGTGGGGAGAAAAGCATATCAGATATTGATCATTCTGCAGCAAGTAACTCACCTTCTGATGCCCCAAAGGTTGACTACTACCTACAAGGCATTACTCAACTGTATGATGGAATACTTCCCACTTGCCTTGACAGATACATGGCCAAATAAGCTCAACATCATCAAAATCAGCGCATCGCTAACTTGAAACCTTCACAAACCCCCTCAAAAATACACTGCTTAAAAACATGTACCATTTAGCAAATGAGCAATAGCAATTCACCAAGGCTATTGAGAATGGGATCCCAACCCAATCAATGGGCAGACTCCGTGAGCATTGGCCACCGGTTCCCAGCAGCAGGAAGGGAGTGAATCTTCGGCGGGGGGAGGGGGTGGTCGGTGAACAGCAAACCGAGTCCGCGGGGCAGTGAGAGGATTTAACCCACTGCACGGGTGCAGCCGCGCCGCTGACCCTCACTCACCTTCTCAGCAGCGACAGCATCCTCCCGCCCAGCAATCAATCTCCGTGACTGACAGCACCCATACAGCCAATCGAAGGCCGCGCCACCAATGACAGACAATCGGAAAGAAGGAATGGGCGGAGTTACCGCCCGGATATTTATTATCGAAGCACTCGGAAAAAGGCTTCCGGAGTGATCCTCCGAGCACTTGCGATTGGTTCCGCCTATTTGTTTTGGGATCTTCAATTAAACCGTGGACATTTTAAAAAATAAAATGCTCACCTTGAAGTTTATGACTTAAAGTGGCTGGAGAATCGGTTCAGGTTTAAATATAAGTTACAGTTGACAGGAAAGAGGAAGGTAAACTATTGCACACTTTGTGCTAGTAACTTAAATTAGGAGTGTCCTGCTCTGTCAGTGCAGCTATTCTGGACACTTTCCTATAAAATAACAAATGGATTACACAAAGTATATAGTAGGAGATTAGTGTAGCGTTTTTATTAATGAACGTCATGATCTCCTTCGAACAATAAGTATAAGTGGCAAAAGATACATAATGGCCTTCATGTGCTAATGTCCTGTTGTATGGGAATGAACGTCTATTCATCTCTTCAGCTTTCATAGCTTCTCTTCCCAGTCCTGAACATTTATCTTTGGTGTCAATATCTCAGCTTGAAGTATCTGATCCCCTCCCTGAGACTTTGAATAGAGTTCTAGCATCTGCAACACTTAATTATTCAATAATTTCAGTTTTGTCAATCCCTCAAGTCAGACGTTATCAGCAACTCCTAGAAAAAGTAGGAAAACGATTTACCTGTATAAGGGGAGGCAATGGCCTAATTGTATTGTTGGATTATTCATTCAAGTATCCAGATGATGATCTGGTGACCTTGGTTTGAGTGTTGCCATGGTAGTTAGTGCAATTTGAATTCAAGGGAAAATTCCAGAAGTGAGTCCAGTGATGACCATGCAGATGTTGTTGTTTGTTGGTGAAATCCATCTGGTTCACCATTAGCCTTTAGGCAAGAAAATCACCATCCTTGCCTTGTCTGGCCTACATTCGACTTTAGACCCACAGCAGTGGGGTATCAGTATGTTATAAAGAAATCCTCTTTGATATGAAAGTTACTGAGAAGTCTTCAGCATAATGATATTGAGAAGGTAATGTGATTGCCTTGTTGTAAAGTAATTAGTGAAATTCCATTTTCACTATTTTAAATTGTTAACTAGCTAGCAGAAGAATCTAAGGTTCTGATCTATGGAATATTTGTATTTGCATGTCATAAAAATTATTTGTTTGCTGCTTTGTTCAGCCTGTAGTATTATCGAATGATTATATCACAGATAGTGGCCATTTCATTTGTTGTACTTTTTTTCCATCACCAAATCGCTTGTGGTATATTTTTTCATCTATTAACCACCAACAGTAATTCAACTGCGTTTTCCAACTAATCTGTACTACCTTTATCTACCCTCTGCAAAAGCGTTGCAGTCAATCCCATTTATGTGCTCTTTTTCTGTGGCCCTCCAAATATTTTCTGTTAGCATAATTTAATTCCTCTTTGTCAACCATAATTTAGTCTGCCTTTTCCACATTGACCCTAGATTCAAGATCCTAAACCCACACTGTTTTAAAAGGAAAGCTTTGTTTCTTTCTTTACACTATTCATGACTTTGCTATTCACCCTGATTTTGGTGACCTTTAGTCCTTGACCTTTCTGTTGAGAGAAACAGATTTCTCCTCTGGCTGTCAACCCAATTTATCTCATGTTTTCCTGACTTGAAGGAAATCAAACACAGCTTCTCCGTTCCATCCATAAGACATAGGAGTGGAAGTAAGGCCATTCGGCCCTTCGAGTCCACTCCACCATTTAATCATGGCTGATGGGCGTTTCAACTCCACTTACCCGCATTCTCCCATAGCCCTAAATTCTTGTTGTCACAAGGAATTAATCAATCTCTGCCTTGAAGACATTTAGCGTCCCGGCCTCCACTGCACTCCGTAGCAATGAACTCCATAGGCCCACCACTCTCTGGCTGAAGAAATGTCTATAATGCAATCTGTAAGGCGATTGCAGTTTAGCTAATTTAATGAGGGGCTGCTTATGGTGCCAACTGAAAGAGCTGAGACAGCCGTTCAGTCTCCTGAATGTTTGCTAATTGAAAATCGGGGGAGCATCCGTATAGGATATAACAAACGGTTGAGAATATTCATCTTAATAAACACTATCCGAGGAGAAAGTGAGGTCTGCAGATGCTGGAGATCAAAGTTGAAACTTTATTGCTGGAACAGCACAGCAGGTCAGGCAGCATCCAGGGAACAGGAGATTCGACGTTTCGGGCACAGGCCCTTCTTCAGGAATGAGCAGAGAGTGTTCAGCAGGAGAAGATAAAAGGTAGGGAGGAGGGACTTGGAGGAGGGGAGTTGGCAGAGGAGATGACCTGGGGTGTGCAGTGAGAGAGGGACTCACTGAAATCTTTGTAGAGAGAGGCAGAGAGCTTCTTCAAGGAAGGCATCCTTGTAAGAGGATTCGCAGTAGGTTGAAATCTTCGAGGAGAAAGTGAGATCTGCAGATGCTGGAGATCAAAGTTGAAACTTTATTGCTGGAAAAG
>NC_057730.1:41414131-41502847 GCF_004010195.1 Chiloscyllium plagiosum
CTGACGAGGGAGTCGCGGAGGGAGTGGTCTCTACGGACAGCTGATAGGGGAGGGGAGGGAAATATATCCTTGGTGCTGGGTCTGTTTGGAGGTGGCGGAAGTGATGGCGGATGATGCGCTGTACATGGAGATTGGTGGGGTGGTAGGTGAGGACCAGTGGGGTTCTGTCCTGGTGGCGGTTGGAGGGGCGGGGCTCAAGGGCGGAGGAGCGGGAAGTGGAGGAGATGCGGTGGAGGGCACCGTCGACCACGTCGGGGGGGAAATTGCGGTCCTTGAAGAAGGAGGCCATCTGTGTTGTACGTATTTTGAACTGGTCCTCCTGGGAGCAGATGCGGCGGAGACGAAGGAATTGGGAGAATGGGATGGCGTTTTTACAGGGGGCAGGATGGGAGGAGGTGTAGAAACACTATCCGACCCAACCACAAGACCGGAAGCACCTCCCATCTTTGAAGGTCTTGTTTGATTTTGTCAAATAATTGAACAACATTAGCTTTGAATAGCCGAGCCTGAACATGAGTCATGAATGTGCTCAAAACTCCTCTGTGACCACTTAAATGGGAATTAATATTTGCCTTCAAGACCTAGCACCTTCGTAAAACCACCCATAGGCATAGCCTCTGATTTTGCAAGATTAATGGGCGGTGCGGTAGATTATAGATTACATTACAGTGTGGAAACAGGCCCTTCGGCCCAACAAGTCCACACCGACCCGGGGTTTCCTCCGGGTGCTCCGGTTTCCTCCCACAGTCCAAAAATGTGCAGGTTATGTGAATTGGCCATGCTAAATTGCCCATAGTGTTAGGTGTAGGGGAATGGGTCTGGGTGGGTTGCGGGTCGGTGTGGACTTGTTGGGCCGAAGACCATGTTTCCACACTAAGTAATCTAATCTATTCCAAAAAAGTAATCTAATCTTGTACCCCCAAAAGGCACTGATGCATCGTATCAGGCGAGGCACAGAAACTGCTGGATTTGACAAAAAAAATTAGGCCAATGGTTCAATCACCAACGTAAAAAGCAGTGGCGAAAGGGGACAGCCCTGCCGACTGCCCCTAAAAATGTTAAATTGCTGGATTGCACCCATTGGTGATGACTGCAGCGAGTGGGTCACTGTAGAGAACCTTTACCAATCTCATAAAGACTTCACTCAAGCCAAACTGCTCCAGAGTATACAAAAAGGTACGGCCACTCAACTCGGTCAAATACTTTCTCTGCATCTAGAGAAATCACCAATCCGTGTATTGACTGTTGTTGACATGCTTGAATTACATTAAGCAGCCTCCTAACATTATTGGAGGATCTGCGGCTCTTTATGAAGCCCAACTGGTCCTCTTTAACAGTAGAAGGTAACACAGTCTCCAGCCTAAATGCAAGAGTCTTAGAGAGGATTTTAAAGTCCACATTTAAGAGTGAAATGAGCCTGTACGAAACACAATCTTCCGGGACCTTCCCTTTTTTAAGAATAAGTGAAATATTGGCCTCTCTCAGAGATGGTGGGAGACAATCATGGCTGTATGAGTCATTAAACATGGTGAGCATTGGGCCTGACAGTATGTTTATAAATTCCTTATAGAATTTGCTGGGAAGTCCATCAGGACTGGACGCCTTTCCACTCTGAAGCTGCTTCACAGCCTCCTTCACCACTTGCTCGGATAAGGGGGCATTGAGAAAAGACTCTTGTTTGAGGGGTCACACCGTGGAGCTCCAGATCCTTAAAAAAAAGACTCAATTTTGGCCCGCCACTCCTCACAACCCTCAGATTGGTATAACTTAGAGTAAAGCCTCTGGAATGCAACATTAATCTTTTTGGAGTGACATGTTAGGTTCCCAGACCTTTCCTTAATCGTTGTAATGGCTTGAGGGGAGTTTCTTTTCCTAGCAAGATATGCTAAGTATTTGCCTGGCCTGTCACCGTGCGCATATAACCTTTGCTTTGCAAAAGTAAGCTCCTTCTTTGCTGACTGCGTGAGCACGGAATTCAATGCAGACCGCAGCACCGTAATCCTCTGTAGCTTAACCAACGAGGGCCTGTCCAAGTCAGCCTTCTCAGCTGCCTTCAACCGTGCTTCGAGAAGATGCTGCTCACCCTTCCTTCTGCTGCTTCCTACTGGCAGAGTAGGAAATAACTAACCCCCTGGCATAGGCTTTGGCAGTTTCCCCAAAGGACAGATAGAATACTAATCGAGCCCAAGTTAATGTCTAGAAACACCTGAAATGCCCTAGAGAAGTACTGCACAAACTTATTATCCTTGAGGATAAAGGGATCCATTCGCTAGTTTTAGATTAGATGACTTACAGTGTGGAAACAGGCCCTTCGGCCCAACAAGTCCACACCGCCCCACCGAAGCGCAACCCACCCATACCCCTACATTTACCCCTTACCTAACACTACGGGCAATTTAGCATGGCCAATTTACTTGACCTGCACATCTTTGGACTGTGGGAGGAAACCGGAGCACCCGGAGGAAACCCACACAGACACGGGGAGAATGTGCAAACTCCACACAGTCAGTTGCCCGAGTCGGGAATTGAACCCGGGTCTCTGGCGCTGTGAGGCAGCAGTGCTAACCACTGTGCCACCAGTGTCTTGAACCCACTATAATGTCCTTAATCTTAACCAACAGGTACACTGGAGCATGATCGGAAATGGTAATATTACCAATCGTACAAGATACCACCAAGTCCAGGGGGGAACAGAAAAAAAAAATCAATCCTGGTGTGACATCAGTATGGATTGGAAAAATACATAAAGTCCCTGCCTGTAGGGTGGAGATGCCTCCAGACGTCCACCAACCCTAACTCCCCACACAGATCCACTAATTGTTTAGTTTGTACAGAGCGTATCGGGGGGGCCTTTGGGCAATCTGTCTACTGTGGGATCTATGACACCATTGAAATCTCCCCCTATAACAATATGCCAGGACTCGAGACTGATCAGTTTAGAAAACGCATCTACCAGAAATTTGAGGGAATGGACTGGAGGGCAATTAACATTTAAAACACCATATTCTTCCCTGTTTATCAGGGCTTTGAGAATTACAAACCTCGCGTGTGTGTCTTTAACACACTCTGGTAACTTAAATGGGAGATTCCTCCTTACCAATATAGCCACTCCCCTACTTTTGTATTAAAAGATGAAAAGTAAACCCGATCAAAGCCATTCTGCTGTCATTTCAAATGCTCCCTATCATCCAAGTGTGTCACCTGTAACAAAGCAAAATCCACCTCCTTTCTAAGACTCAAAAGTACCTTCTTCCTCCTAATTGGTGAGTGACTCCCCTTGATGTTCTAGGTACACCATTTAATCAAGTCATTAGCCATAACCTTCTGCAGTAACATTTAAATTCCAGAGAGGAGGAACTTGAACCACAAATCGCTAAGCCTTCGTGTCGCAAGATCCATCGAACATAAAACTGCACAAACTAAAACCACTACATTTAACAAACCTAAAAAGCTATCAAAGATTACATACAACAAAAACCATAAAAACAAACCAACATATAAAGCACCAACTGTGCTGAATAGGGGAACTCACCCCTTGCCCAAAGAGGGCAACTACTCACCCCAAATCCCAATTTCCCATCCCATTGCCAAGACTGCAGCCCAGGCATTTAGATACCTAAACCGGGTATAAACTGCCTGTAAGTAGGCATCTAGCCATCCCCCACCATTTTCCCTCCTCCTAGCCAGAGCCGCACTGCAAACACAAGCAGAAAAAGAAAGAAAATACACCATGGAATAGCAATGTGAATAAATTATTTTTTTAAAAAGAAAAAAAGGGGTAAATACCCAACCTTTGGTATAACTTAATTTAGAAATTGAAAGTACACATCTCAACTGCTGCCAAACGTAGTTTAAACCAGCATTACCAATTTAGAAAAAGGAAAAGAAAACCCCAAAAGGACTTCCTCTGCTTTTTAAAGAAAAAAAACAAAGACATACCCAAACAACACTACTATTTGTACATACTAAATTAATCAGATTAGGTTAATTTGTCTACAAAGTCTCCTGTCTTCTCCCACGTGTCAAAGAGATGTACGGATCCATCTAAGGTCATCCAAAGCACCGCCGGATACCTCAGAGTACTGGATCTTGAGCTCCCTCAGTCTTCTCTTGACACCATCATAGGATTTTCTTTTCTAGATTACCGCTGCTGAGAAGTCCTGGAAGAACATGATCCTAGAGTCCTTGTAAATTAGGGCCTTCGGATCCTTCCCCTGGATTCTGGAAGTTTCCATGATTCTCTCCTTATTTCTATAATAATGAAACCGCACTAAGAGAAGAGGAGGACGTTGACCCAGACCTGATCTCCGTGACATGACCCGGTGAGCCCTCTTGATCTTCAAGCCTCTCAGTTCAGCCTCCAAGTTAAGGAATTTCGGCAGTCAGTCCTCAATAGAGTCCACCAGCCGCTCACCTTCCTTATCCTCTGACAGACCAACAATCCAAATATTTTTTCTCCTGCCCCTGTTCTCAAGATCACCCACTTGGTCACGCAAATTAAGGACCTGTGTCTTACCCCCCTAGGGCTTGGATCCTATCTTTGGAGGAACTGGTATTAGCTTCCACCACTGTAACTCTGTGTTCAACCTTATCCGTCCTCTTTTTCAGGTCTCCCAGCTGCTGTTCATGCTTCAGCATGATAGAGATCAGGGCCAGCTTCTCCTCTATCTGCTACCCCAATATCTCAAGATTTTGCGAGCTCCTTCACCAGGGCTCCAAGGATACTGCAGGCTGAGCCGCAGGCCTGGTCTCGGACGCTCCTCCTCCCTTCTTTGGCATCTCTGCATGGTGAAAACGCAGGTAAATTGATTTTTCACAGTTTCCTGGGACTCTATGACCTTTCTAGAGTCCCAGGATATCGCAATGATCCGTGTTGGGTGAGTTAGACATTCACCCCACTTGTGCTGCGGTGTAGAGCTCTGCAACACGATCCTCCTAGATCGCCGTCATCTTGGATCCCCCTTCACCTGCCTTTTGACCACCTTTTTTTTTCCAACCTTCACTGCCATTTTGAGAAATTTAAACGCATAGTGCCCAAGTCTTTGTTCATGCATCTGCTTTGGATTCCATTTTCTTTTATCTCTTTTCTCCAAAAAATATAATTTCACACTTCTCCACATTGAATTTCAATTGCCATGTTGGTTTATAAAATCTTGAGGGGCACAGGTAGGGTGAATAGAGAAGGTCTTTTTCCTTGTATGGAGAAGTTCCAAACTAGATGGCATAGATTTAAGGTGAGATGGGAAAGATTTACAAAGGACCCAAGAAGTAACTTTGTCATTAGATTAGATTAGATTACATTACAGTGTGGAAACAGGCCCTTCGGCCCAACAAGTCCACACCGACCCGCCGAAGCGAAACCCACCCATACCCCTACATTTACCCCTTACCTAACACTACGGGCAATTTAGCATGGCCAATTCACCTGACCCTGCACATCTTTTGGACTGTGGGAGGAAACCGGAGCACCCGGAGGAAACCCACGCAGACACGGGGAGAACGTGCAAACTCCACACAGTCAGTCGCCTGAGGCGGGAATTGAACCCGGGTCTCAGGCGCTGTGAGGCAGCAGTGCTAACCACTGTGCCACCGTGCCGCCCGCCGTCATGCAGAGGATGGTGTGTGTATGCAACAAGCTGCCAGAGGAAGTGGTGGAGGTGAGCATAATAAAATGTTTAAAAGGCATCTGGATGGATATATGAATAGGAAGAGTTGAGAGGGATATGTGCCAAATGCTGGCAAATGGGAGGTCAGATTGGGATGTTTGATCGGTGAGGACAAGTTGGACTGAAGGGTCTGTTTCCATGCTGTCTGACTCTATGACCTATTCTTAAAAATGTGTTGCTGGAAAAGCGCAGCAGGCCAGGCAGCATCAAAGGAACAGGAGAATCGATGTTTTGGGCATAAACCCTTCTTCAGGAATGAGGAGGGTGTGCCAAGCAGGCTAAGATAAAAGTTAGGGAGGAGGGAGGAGGGGGAGGGGAAATGAGAAAGCTGGAGAAATCTGCATTCATCCCTTGTGGTTGGAGGGTTCCTAGTTGGAAGATGAGGCGCTCTTCCCACCCCCTCTCCAGGAGAATCAATGTTTTAGGCATAATCCCTTCATTAGGATTCCTGAAACATTGATTCTCCTGCTCCTCAGATGCTGCCTGACCTGCTGTGCTTTTCCAACACCACACTCTTGACTCTAATACTAAGATACCATTGCTTTGACTTGCATTACAGGCAAACATACCACTTTATTTTCCTAATAAATTGCCGCAGTTGCATGTTAATTATGGTGATGTGTACATGAGCAAACCCAAATTTCTCAGAATAACAACACACATTAGTCTCAGAATTTTTATAAAATATTCTGATTGTACTCAGTACAAAATACTGTGGTTGCTGGGAATCTGGAATAAAAACAGAAAATTCTGGAGATATCCAACAGGTCTGGCAGTGACTGATTGACTGATGTGAACTTTCTGCCTGAACCATTTCCTCTCGAAGAGCTGCTGAACATTTCCAGCATTTTCCAAATTTATTTTGCGTGGACAAGTAGCAGCTCCACAGCCAGCTTTGGGCTCTCATATTTACCATCATATTGGCACTCTGTGTTTACAGAGAATCCATGATTTTATCCATTCTCACTGCAGTAGAGATATTTAAGGAAGTAATATGCGTTGCAGGAGTAGGAGGTGATATATCCAGTTTCTAACTTGTCTGACAGAGGCAAGATCCTTTTGGTCAGGAAGATTTATATTCATTCTTTTCTTTTACTGACTCCACAGATCATTGAGTTGCAACCAGTAGACAAAAAAAAAATTGAAAAAGAGACTAAAATTGTAATACTTAGAGCTAGAATATTATTGGAGTGGTTGAGGACTCTGGATCTGCATTCAATGGCGTTTAGAAGGATGAGGGGGGAATCTTTTGAAACTTACAGGAAACCAAGATGCCTGGTTAGAATGGACATGAAGATATTTCTACTAGTAAGAGAGACTAGGACCCGGGAGGACATGCTCAGGGTGAAGGGATGATGTTATAGAATTAAGACAAGGAGAAATTTCTTCAGCCAGAGCGTGGTGACTCTATCGAATTCAGTGCTGCAGAATGCTGTGGAGACTAAGTCATTGAGTGTATTTGACAGAGATAGATAGGTTCTTGATTAGTAAAGGACTTAAGGGTTACAGGTAGAAGGCAGGATAATGAAGTTGAGAAACATATCAGCCACAATCAAATGGTGGAGCAGACCCGATGGGCTGAATGGTCTAATTCTGCTTCGAAATCTTACTGTCTAATATAATGGAGTGGGATTTTGCCCCACAGTTAGACTATTTCTGGAGTATTACATACTGAGCAAAGCACATTGGAAGAGTTACATTGGTGTTGAAGTGAGTATGGATTTCAGCAGAAAGTTACCATAACTCCTGGATCATGAAAAATCACAAACTAGATTTGTATTCTCTTCATGTCCAGTGGGTTCAATTCCTGCACATGGTAAAGAGACATACAGTATGGAAACAGACCTTTTGGTCCAACCAGTCCCGCCAACCCTAGTCCCAAATTAAACTAACCCTACCTGCCTGTCTATGCTTGGCCCATATCCCTCCAGATGTTTCCAATGTATGTACTTATTTAAATGTCTTTTAAACATTGTAACTGTACTCACACCCACCACTTCCTCGGACAGTTTATTCCACATGTTAACCATTTTCTATATAAAAAAATTGCCTCTCATGTCTTTTTAAATCTTTCTCCTCTTACCTTAAAAGTATGCCCCCTAGTTTTGAAATCTCCACCCTAGGGAAAAGACACCTGCCATTCACTTTATCTATACCCCTTGTGATTTTATAAACCTCTCTAAGGCCACCCCTCAACCTCCTGTGGCTTCAGTGAAAAATGTCCCAGCGATTCAGTATCTCCACATTCCTGACAATATCCTGGTAAATCTCTTCTGAACCCTCTCCATCTTAATGATATGTTATAATAGGTAATATTATATCATGTTATCCGGCAAGCACTGAGAAAGTGTGATGCTGGTAATTCAAAAATGCTGATTAATTGGATCTCAAGAGTACTGTTTTAACCTCACTGCCTCCTATCACACAATTTAGCTGCATAGTTAATCCATTGAAAAAGTAACTTCTGTAAAACCAAACAGTCCAATTTATAATTCTACATTCTCATCTAAAGTGCTTCCTGTCCTTAAGACCTAGACTGAGCCAGAATTGATCTTGACCAATAAAGAAGTCACAGGAGTCCAAATCTGGAAATCCCGATCAATGGAGCATTCTAGTTGGTATAATGTCAGATAACAAACTTTACTGTACAAGATTGATTCAGTTGATTTGTTTCAAATTCGGAGAAAACCTCAATGAGTGAGACAGAACTATTTTTCTACGTGTGGGATACTGTCAAACATCACCTTAAACTGAGAGCCAGCCATTAAGCTGAGAAGTTAGGATGTATTTCTTGAAGCAGAGTGGGTAGAAGTGAGGGCCTCTCTCCCACAAAAAGATGGTAGCTTAATTAATAGCTCTGAAACCTGAGATTGATGGGTATTTGCTAGTTTAAGGGTAGTAAGTCTGAATACAGACCAGCCATAATCAGATCGGATGGCAAAGCAAGCTGATTGGGCTTCATGCGCTCCTTCTGTTCCCGTCTTCCTCACACTCCCCGATGCCTCTCTCGGAGGTTAGGTAACTGGTGCTGCTAACAGGATGTAATCGGCAGTAAGATTAGATTAGATTCCCTACAGCGTCGAAACAGGCCCTTCAGCCCAACCAGTCCACACTGACCCTCCGAAGAGTAACCCACCCAGACCCATTTCCCGCTGACTAATCCACCTAGCACTATGGGCGATTTAGCATGGCCAATTCACCTGACCTGCACATCTTTGGACTGTGGGAGGAAACCAGAGCACCCGGAGGAAACCCACGCAGACACGGGAGAATGTGCAAACTCCACACAGTCGCCCAAGGCTGGAATTGAACCTGGGACCCTGGTGCTGTGAGGCAGCAGTGCTAACCACTGAGCCACTGTGCCGCCCCCTCGGGGATGCTGGCAGGTAATCAATTTATATATTTTTCAGTGGGAATATATTTACCATCCTCCTATCTCATTACATTTTACAACACGAAGTTGAAACCGTATCCTATTAATTTAATTTATTATCCACAAAACTGGAACAAGCCATTCAGCTCAACTGCTCTGTGACTGATTATTCTCCACATGGGCCTCTATCCACCCTACTGTACATTCTTTCCTGGCAGCATCATCTTCAGTTCTCTTGGGGCGGCACAGTGGTTAGCACTGCTGCCTCTCAGCACCAGGGATCCAGGTTCAATTCCATCCTCAAGTGACTGTCTGTGTGGAGTTTGCACATTTTCCCAGTGTCTGCACAGGTTTCCTCTGGGTGCTCCAGTTTCTCCCATAGTCCAAATATGTTCATGTTAGGTGGATTGACCATTTTAAATTGTCCATAGTGTCCAGGGATGTGCAGGTTAGGTGGATTAGCCATGGGAAATGTAAAGTTACAGGGATTGGGATGGTCTTCGGAGGATCGGTATGGATTTGATGGGCTGAATGGCCTACTTTCACACTGTAAAGATGCTATGATCCTGTCTTATCTCTTTAATCAGCTTCCTCTAAAATGAATCTACATCTTAAAGTTCTATTCCCATTCAATATGTTAGTGGAAATGCCATTTGTTGAGATTGAACTTTAAAGATTTGGGATTTGATTCAGAATTTGATTTGATTTTGTCCTGTGTTTTAACAGACTCCACAGTATACTTTCTCAATGAATAATATTATAGATATGGAAACATGGAAAATTGCACAGTACAGCGAGGGAGTGAGGTCTTTCATGCCCTATTGCCCCCATGCTCACTGACAAAAGTCGTCTCCCATCTCTTTACACGTCAGTCAATTCCAGACTCTCCAATAATCTCTGGGTTTAAAAGAAAAACTCAATTCCCCCCAATCCTTAAACCAATTACAATACCCTTAGCTAGTTAGCTTTCTGCTGATGGAGTGGAGTCCTATCCATTAGGTCTATGTACTTCAGTTAAATCTCCCTCAGCCTCTTCTGTTCCAAAGGAAACAATCCCAGATTATCCAATCTTGCCTTACAGCAAAATACTTCTCTTTCTGGCAACATCTTTAAAAGTCTGCTGTCTCAATTGTAATCACTTCTCTTTAATGTTCTCACCAAAAATTTGTGTTCAGTACTTGAGCTATAGTGTAACTAGTCCTTAATACAGTTCTGATGTAACCTCCCTATTCTTGTAATCTAGTAAATGCCATAATCTCCAGGTTTGTAGTTATAACCATTGCATAACTCTAAACCTTAATAAATATGGCCTGGGTTATAAGTGTAATTAACTGCAGATCTTTCTGGTCTGTAGGGCTCAGTTCTACACATTTTTTTGACTGAACGCAGAGTTATAGTTGTTCCTAGCAAGACAGCATTGACCATTTCTGATTGCTCTGGGAAGATGCTGATGGTCCTCCTTGCTGATCAGTGATGGTATGAACAGGATTCTTGTCAGCTCTGTGATGGTTCAAACACCAGGTTGTAAGACCATAAGAGATAGGAACAGGAGTAGGATGTTCAGCCCCTCAAGTCTGCTCGACCAATCAATAGGATCATGCTGCAACATCCCTTATGTCCGCTTTCCTGCCCTTTCCCTGTCACATTAGATTCCCTCACTCATCAAGCCATCAGGTCTCTGTGACAAGGAGTTCCAAAGATACTCAAACCTCAGAAGAAAATCTTCCTTGTCTCAGTTTTATTCTGAGACTATGTTCTTTGGTCCTAGATTCTCCTGTGAGGGAAACATCTTCTCAGCGTTTACCCTGTCAAGCACCATAAGAATCCTATATTTTGCAACAAAATCATCTGTTATTCGTCTAAACCCCATTGAGCAGAGTCCCAGACTGTTCAGCCTTTGCTCATAAGGCAATCAATCCATAACAGGGATATGTTGGAGGGAGGTTAAGACACCCACAGTGGTGTGGGATTAGAGTATTATATAAAGACCAGACCAGGTAGGCAAGGCAATTTTCCTTTCCGAAAGGACAACAGTGAACCAGTTGGCTTTTATGACAGATCAATTTTTGAAGGCTAACATCAGTTTCTTAAATGGTAGGCTTTGAACTCACATTTCCTGGATTGCTAATCTAGTTAACATGCATACTTGGCAACAAATTAACCCACACAGTCATCAGAAAAAAACTAAATTGCCTTTCACATAAATGTTCTAACAGCTTCTATCTTTATATGGTCTATGATATCACATCTGAGTCAATTTACAGTGAGCCAAACCTGATGTGCAATGCAAGGACATTGGATGAAATGTTCCAGCATCCATTGGAACCTTGCCTGTGTTCCCCCAGAAGCTTCCGGAATATTCCTGGAGCAACTAAGCACATGCTTGGCCTCAGGGTAATTAAATGGTGAGGTTTAGAAAAGGAGGGGGTCAGAGGGTAAATTTTATTTAATGTGAAATGAAAGAAACAGAAAGAAAGCTGAACACAATTTCTCTAGGGAACATGCCTGTACAGTGGCCAGCCAATGAGTTTGAGAGATTTATTTTTGGTTTTCTATAAAAGCTGATAGAAAACAGAAACGGACAAGTCTGTCATTAGGGAGTTTGGTGCCATTTACTTTGTTTCTGAGAGAGTCCGGAGCAAGTTTGATTGTTCCCAAGCACAGCTGGATCCCGTCGATTAGTTTTTGCAGGGAACTGTTGTTCTTGAACAGCTGAACAATTTGGCTTTCAGTGCCTTTGACGATTCAAAAGGAGCCACCAGATTATATTTCAGCCGGATCAATACTTCATGGTGGCTCAGGTGGCTTTTGTGGAATTGTGAAAAAAAATTTCAACTTCCAGGGGGCAAATGGGGCAGGGATGGTAACACCCAGGACATCAAAAACCAAAGAAAATTAGGGAAAGGCCATTGTCAGCTCTAAGGTTTGTAATGTATTTTGCTGCTATGATCCTCGCAGTTGAACTTATGGATGAAGAGAAATAGGATTACAGTGAGCACGAGGTGCGATATTATATGGCCAACTAGGATTAATTTGATCTTCACCTTTGGATCTCTCCTGAAATGAGTGCAAAGATCACAGAATTGTTCCCATTCAGAAGCTGGCCATTCAGCCCATTGTGATAGCATCAATTCTCTAAATGAGCATTGTGGTTTTGTGCCATTCTTCTGCCTTTTCTCCACTCCCTGAACATCATCTTTATTCAAATCATTCTCTTACACCCTCTTCAGTGCCTCAATTGAACCTGCCATTACCATACTTCCAGGCAATACATTCTTGACCCGAAGCATATGCTGTGTCAAAATGTTTTTGTCTCATATCTCATTTAAGTCTTCTGCAAATCATTTTAAATTTGTGCTCTCTCATTCTTAATCCTTTTAGGATAGTGATGATGCTACTCCTTTAACAAGGTTGTGTCGTCCTTGGTTCTTTTCCCCAAAAGTGTTTTACGAGACATAGGTTTCGAAATGTCTGGCTTGGTCTACTTGAAGTAGTTTTATTGAAAAAAAAAACACTTGTACAATGAAAGGGGAGTGGACAGTTTTCCCAGCTCAGCTTTTCTCTGGTTTGGTTTGGGTTTTAGCAGTCTGGCTGTTCACTGAAAGCAGTCAGTCAGTTTTTTGAGGCTGCTGGTCAAAGAAACAGCTTCATGGAAGGTGTTCCTTGCTGAATCTCTCTGCCATCTCTCTCTCTCGGACATCTCTCCTTTAAGACCCTGTGTTTGATTTTACCTTCATTGCCAAGGCGTTTCTGGGGATTGTGGCAAGTATTTGGAACAGCATCATTAAGTTGGGTTAATCTGTTGGGTTTTCAGATAGGTTAAGTTATCCTGTATTCTGTTCTCTTTTGTTTGTGTTTAATTCAGTTATCTTGCAAATAAATTCTGTATTGTTTAAAACTAAGAGCTTGGGCTAGCTACATCCCTCCTGGAACATCCATTTTACACTTGCTTAAAACAACTAGCAAAGTATGGGTCTGGGCTACTTTCTTGAAATATTTTGAGGGGAATTGAGAACGGTTTCACCCTATGGAGCTTGCTCTTCCATTCAGAACTGTATGCAATACTCCATCTGAGGTCTAACTAGTGTCTTATAAGGTCAAGCATGACCACTTTGCTTTATTAATAAAGCCAGAGATAGTGAATCCCTCCACAAGTCCTACCACTTTTAATAACGTGCACTTATAAACCTAGATCTCTGCTCTTGCACATCTTTTAGAACAGTATTTTTTATCTTTTCCTGTCTCTCCATGTTCTTTCTACCAAATGCATCATCCCACACTTCTCTACATTACACTTACCTACAGTCTGTCTGCACAGTCCAATATTTTGTTAATGCTTTTTGAAGTTTGACACTATCTTCTCATAGTGGACATTGCTTCGTGTCAATTGCAAACTTTAAAATTGTCCCCTGTATACCAAAATCAAGATCATATTGAAAACAGGAAAAACAAGGGTTCCGATACCAACCTCTGGGGACAAGTTTTATAAATTAAAAAAAAACCCATTCACCATTACTCTGTTTCCTGTTACTCAACCAATTTCGGATCCATATTGCTATTGCCTTGTTTATTCCATGGGCCCTAACTTTGCTCACAAGTTGAATTGTGTCAAACAGCTTTTGGAAGTGTATATAAACCAATGTTAACAACATCAGCCCTGTCTGTTCCCCTTCAAAGAATCTCCAAGTTAGTTAAACATGACTTACCTTTTGTAAATCCACACACTAGCTTTCCTTAGTGAATCCACATTTGCCAATGTTATTATTAATTTATTACAAATCCAAACTCCATCCATAACAACTCCGGTCTTTGTCTACTCCATTCTCAGGAGCCTGCCTCCATTTTAAAACGTGTATGATTTTCATGCTGTTGCCCAAGTCTGAGGAAACCTGGCAGACAAAATGAACTGAGATATAAAAAGATAGATAAGTGCTTTTACTGAACATCTTGTGGATCGAGAGGAGCAACTGGGTTTCCTGTAAATTCCACACCCTTCCTCCAATATCATCAAACCGACCCCCGCTGACACAGCTGACCAGATTTTCTGATGGGTGGCCAGTAAAACACCCAATATTGCAGCACATTAATGCCAGATTGACATCTCCACATTGTTTAATAGACTTAAACTTTAAATTTCAGTAATGTATAGGTATATCAGAACTCCCAGCGCAAGTAGAAACCACAATAAAACCAGCCATGATCTTATCAAATCGTGGAGCAAGTTTGAGGGCCAATTGGTCTACTTCTGTTCCTAATTCGTGATCCAACCCGACATAAACCTAGTGAAAACGGGTCCCACAGTGTCTTTGTGCTGGTATAATGAACCAAAAATGAGTAATTTCAGGGATTCTCCACTTAAACTAAGAGTAAGAGGAGAGTTAAATAGGACATTATTTCATTGAACTCTAAGAGGAAAAATAACGTGTGCTGTGATTTTTGCACTAGATTTTATGGCCTTCCTATAGGAATTGGGTGAAAGGTAGTAATTTATCTAATTATATAGTGAAGTCAGTCATGACTGGATCAGGCATACATGCAGAATCAACACATTAGAAATTTTGGATTAGAAGCTGCATCTAATAGACATTTTCATGGGTTTGTCCTTGAAGTAAAAGCTCCTGATTTGTCACGCAATGTTGAAAATCCTCAGCCAACACAATTTTAAATCAAGCATTTATCCTTCATTCAACACAAAGGAAACCCTGTCTTCAAGTACATGACATGACCACAAAGAAACATTGTGAAGTCTTGCTATAATTCACTAAAACACCATAGTTTCAGCAGCTCTGCCCTTGAACCCTCTACTAGAAGGTTCCATTCAACTCCCTGAACTCCGTTCAGCTGCTTGGTGACCTCTGCTCAATGCTGTATTAAATAGAACCACAGAGACCAAGTTGTACCCCAGGGTAGGTATTGTATTTCCATCAGGCCTGAATGTTGCCCCATTATCTAACTTAGGCAAAAAAATATAGCAAGGCAAGTTGAATCTATGAAGAGAAATATGTCGATGTTTCATCGGAGCTGGCAGTAGTTAGAGATTTAACAGTTTTTAAGCAACTGCAGGAAGAGGGAAATGGAGGTGAGTGGGAAGCAAACGATGTAAGGTTTGTAGCAAGAGTAAATGAAACATTCCATTTTCAACTTTGACTGATTATCAGCAATATGATGCGGAAAGGACACAAAGTTATTTCTCATCGTCTTCCTCATGTGATTGAAGAAAATGTTCTCTTGCCGACAGATCATGTTTCTGTTAACAGTTATAACCACTTGAGGTTCTCATGCGAGACCATACACACCAAAAATGCATATTTATCCAGAGCTCATAAATGCTGAAAATGGAACCCTTACCTGGGGTCAGGAGGTGGGGAGGGACCAGCTTCTAAAGCCTTAGATGACACAGCTCCCCTAAAAATATAAAGTAAAAGAGATTAAATAACAAAAAGAATGTTGGTAATAGCAAAAGGTGATAATGAGAATGGGTAAAGAAACAAAAGCTGGGTCTGGAGGAAGTCCAAGTGATTAATAGCAAAATCATTACCAGCACATATTGTCCAAATAAATGGAAGCAGTAGATATGACCTGAAACTTTTGAACTCTGCATCAACACCAAAATGCTGTATAAATGCCTGATGGAAAGATGAGATGCTCTTCTTGAGTCGCTTAAAATGATTATAGTGGTTGATAGGGGGGATCTTGTCTTATTTACTCTGGTAAGGAAGTCCAGGACAGAGGACACAAACTTACAATTACAACTAGGCCATCCACGAGTTGTGTCAGAAAGCACTTCTTCACAAGTCTGAACACTCTCCCAAGAAACTGCTGAGGACCAGATGGGAATGTTAAAACTGAAATAGATTGATTTTGTTAAGCAAGGCTATTCGGGGATATGGAACCAAGATACAGTTTAGCCACATATAATTAATTAACAGTATAGGCTGGAGAGGTGGAATGGCCTTCTTACATTCAAATGCCCCACATTTAAATCCTACTTTGACCGATAGACAGGAAGAACCTTGGAAGAGATGTAGGTTGATCAGCCAGTTCCATCTTTCAATCTATTTTTGGCTTATTTGTACAACTCTCTATTAGTTATAGGATGTGATCACAACTTTAGCTTTGACTTTGAAGAAAACCAGATTGAAGAGTCTATTGAATGTCATTTCTAAGCTGAGAATTTGGTTTATTCTATGGTATCAACCAGCTCATAAATATGGAGGTAGTCAATAAGGATATCAGGTTGATACTTTATTTTCATGATTCAGTGCAGAATTAAACCAAATACAGCAGGACAATCTCATGTCTAATCCATTTCAGTTCTGGGTTAGTACTGATTCTCTGTTTTTGGGTTAAGGAATGGGAGAGTCAGCCTAGAGACCTGCAACCTGAATGCTATCTTGTGCAGGCAGATAGGAATGGACTCTTTCAACATCTAATTCCACAGGTACTATGTAATTTGGGCAGCCACTGCATTTCAAATATAGTAAAAGTCATTGCATTGATGAATACAGATAGATGCCACACTAAGCATTAGCTATGTCATCAGAATTGTAGAATGTTAAGGTTACATTTAAAAGGCTAATACATCTAAATGCAGAGAACCCTGGAAAGCTTGATGTAAAATTGTTATTTGCTGAGTTTAGAGCTATGAGTTTAGTGTGAACCATTGACCTGGAATGGAAATGTTTGTGATAATATAGGCTAACTTCTACAAATATGTCCAGGTGTTTTTCTAATGTTACACAGCTGCCTAAACAAAGCCCAAGGCCTGAATTTTACCAAAAATCAAGTAACTGTAAATTTCAGCGAATTTTGTGGAGGGTTTCTCTCCATGAGTCTTAGCGAGTTTTTTCACACTGTTTTTAACAGCTTGCTTCAGTCGCTATTAACCATCATCTTTGTGCTACCTTCTACTCAGCAATGGCAGATATATTTACCACTGCCAAGACCTCCCAGTATTTTTGGCACCAGTACCATTTTTAAAGCCCAGCCGTGCATTAGGGTAAATGCTGCCAGATTAAAATTGCCTTCAATAGTGCACATAGTTGGAGTGAAATGAAACAGAAATGCTTCTGATGGCACGTAGGGGCACGGCTGACAATTCATTGCAAATACCAGCTATTTTACATCACTGACTGACACTTCACAATCTGAAAATTCCAAAATAATCAGGAAGAGAGTCAGCATGGTTTTGACAAACGATAATCACATTTGATCTTTTTATTGGAGTTCTTAGAAATAACATGCGCTGTGGATAAATGGTTGATGTACAAAACTTGGATTTTTCAAACGCATTTGCTAAGTTGCCACGTCAAAGGTCATTGTGTAAAATAAAAGCTCACGGTATAAAGGGTTACATATTAGCATGGATGGAAGATGGACTGGCTGGAAGAAAATAGAGTATATATTAATGGGCCTTTGTCTAATCAGCAAGGTGAGAGAATGGAGTGCCACAAAGGTGTGCTGTACAATTTACAGCAATGACATGGATGAGAGAGCAAAGGCATGGTAGCTCAATTTGTAGACCACACCAAGATAGATAGGCAAGTGTGTTGCGTAACTGGCATAAGGACGTTGCAGTTGTATATATTTATAGGTTGAATGAGTAGACAATATCTGGCATAAGGCATGTCATGCTTGCACAATGGGAAATTACTCACCTTGGCAGGAAGGATGAAAAAGCAGAGTATTATTTAACTAAACAAAACTGCAGAATTGAGAGATGCAGAGGGATTGTGATGGTCTAGTGCACAAGCCACAAAGTTGGAATGCAGGTACAACATGTAATCAAGGAGGCTAATGGATGTTATCCTTTATAGACAAAATCTTTTCCCTGGGATTGGGGAGTCCAGAACTAGACGGCTAGGTTTAGGGTGAGAGGGGAAAGATATAAAAGAGACCTAAGGGGCAACCTTTTCACGCAGAGGGTGGTACGTGTATGGAATGAGCTGCCAGAGGATGTGGTGGAGGCTGGTACAATTGCAACATTTAAGAGGCATTTGGATGGGTATATGAATAGGAAGGGTTTGGAGGGATATGGGATGGGTGTTGGCAGGTGGGACTAGATTGGGTTGTGCTATCTGGTCAGCGTGGACAAGTTGGACCGAAGCGTCTGTTTCCACGCTGTAGATCTCTATGACTTTATCTATGATAATTGAACGTAAAACTAAGGATTTTATTTTAAATTTTAAGGGCATTATTGAGATTATATTTTGAGTACTGTGTACAATTGTATTCTTCTGTATAAGGAAGGATGTAATGCATTGGAGACTGTTCATAGGAGATGATTGATACTAAATTGATACTTGGATTGAGCAGGTTGGCTTATGAGGATAAGTTGCACAAGTTCCCTTGTTTTCACTAGAGTTTAGAAAAGTGAGGAGTGACTTGATTCAAGTGTATAAGGTGGATGTCAAAATGATGGTTCCTCTTGTTGGTCAGACCAGAACAAGGGAGCACAGATTTAAAATAGAGAACTGTCCTTTCAGGATAGAGATGATAATATGTTTTATTCACCTCTGACAGTTGAACACGTTCAGTTGTCTCTGCTCCAGAAGGTGGAAGAGGTGGGGATCATTGAATATTTTTAAGAAAGGGATGGTTAGATTCTCACTGGGCAGGGGAATCAACAGTTATTAGGATTAGATTGTAAAGTGGAATTTGAAACAAAAGCAGCTGGTTTCGTTGAACGGTGGAGCACGTTCAAGGAACCAAATGATCCTCTACAGCTCCATTTCATTTGTTCATATGTTTAACTTAGATAATTTAGTTTAGCATAGGCCAAAAATCAAAGCAGAGTCTGGCTTAGTATAGTACTGTATGTGCATTACCAGTCATGTCATTAAATATTTGAAATATTAAAAATCTTAGTCCTTACATAACTCACATACCAACCTTTTCCATAAAAACATACTAAACTATTATACCCATTATAATATAAACCACCTCAGTAAACTGTCACCAAAGATGGTGCTGTTGCATTCAGTCTTGCATCCCTGGCTCCTTATCCTTTACTTCATTAAATGACATTCTGTGCTGTATCATAGAATAATGGAAAATAGGAACATGAGTGGGCAGTTTGGTCCTTTGAGCCTGCTCCACCATTCAATATGATAACAGCTGATCATCCAACTCCGTATCCTGTTCCTGCTTTCTCCTCATACTCTTTCATTCCTTTAGTCCTAAGAACTTTACTGATTGCCTCAAAAACATGCAATGATTTGGTCTCAACCATTTTGTAACAGAGAACTCCACAAACTTAGCACTATCCAGATGAATAAATCTCCTCATCTCAGTCCTAAGTGACCCAACTCATATCCTTTGATTCTCCATTCACCTCCCTGCTATAGGAAGGATGTTGTGAAACTTGAAAGGGTTCAAAAAAGATACTACTTTTCATCATTTATATAAATGATATGGATGTGAGCTTAAGAGGTAGAGTTAGCAAGTTTACAGATGACACCAAAATTGGAGGTGCAGTGGACAGTGAAGAAGGTTACCTTGGATTACAACAGGATCTTGACCAGATGAGCCAATGCGCTAAGAAGTGGCAGATGGAGTTTAATTTAGATTAATGAGAGGTGCTGCATTTTGGGAAAGCAAATCTGAGCAGGACTTGTACACTTAATGGTAAGGTCCTAGGAAGTGTTGCTGAACAAGGAGACCTTGGAGTGCAGGTTCATAGCTCCTAGAAAGTGTAGTTGCAGGTAGATAGAATAGTGAAGGCAGCATTTGGCATGCTTTCCTTTATTGGTCAGAGCATTGAGTATATGAACTGGGAGGTTATGTTGCAGCTGTACAGGACATTGGTTAGGTTACTTTTGGAATATTGCGTGCAATTGTGGTCTCCTTCCTATTGGAAGGATATTGTGAAACTCGAAAGGGTTCAGAAAAGACTTACAAGGATGTTGCCAGGGTTGGAAGATTTGAGTTATAGGGAGTGGTTGAAGAGATTGGGGCTGTTTTCCCTGGAGCGTCGAAGGCTGAGGAGTGACTTTATAGAAATTTATAAAATCATGAGGGGCATGGATAGGATAAATAGACAAGGTCTTTTCCCTGGGTTGAGGGAGTCCAGAACTAGAGGGCATAGGTTTACGGTGAGAGGGGAAAGATATAAAAGAGACCTAAGGGGCAACGTTTCTACATAGAGGGTGGTGCGTGTGGGGAATGGGCTGCCAGAGAAAGTGACGGAGACTAATACAACTGCAACATTTAAAAGGCATCTGTATGCGTGTTTGAATAGGAAGGGTTTAGAGGCACATGGGCCAAGTGCTGGCAAAAGGGGCTAGATTGATTTAGGATATCTGATCAGCATGGACAAGTTGGACCGAAGGGTCTATGTCCGTGCTGTACATCTTTACGACTCTAATCTTGCACTAATGCTACTTCTCTGCTTCACATATTACTGCAAATTACAGGCCTCACCTAACCTACCCTCATTTACGCAGATCACCAAGCAATCATTGCAAATCATTTTGTATCACAAAAAGAGTTAATCAGAAAGGCATCACTCACAACTTATTGAACATGCTAGCTAGTTAAATTGTGATTACTTTAATTATTTAATCCACCATACTTGCTGATTAAAAAGCCCTGTTGACTTCAGGTAAAGTCTTCCAGAAGCTCTTTGCAGCTCATGAAAGTGCAATTTCATCAAGCCATTTACGGTCTGCAAATCTCACTTAAAAAAACTCTCTTAAAAACATTTGAATTGACTTGATGGTCATGGAATCCTGGGCCACTTGTAATTTCTGCAGCCTGGAGTAGACTCGCTTTTGCACTCACGTGGAGTGCAAAAGTTTAGAGTCCTTCCTCTCTTTGAAAGGGCCATTCCTGGTACCTCTTTCAAATGGGAAATAAATTGGTGATGGTTCTTTTAAAAAAACAAGGTATAGAGTGTCTTCCATAAGCACAGTATGTCCCAAATTGTTGGACAGAAAACATGTAGGCACTGACTGCAATGTAGGAAACCTGGCAGCCAATTTGCATAGAGCAAGTCCCTGCAACGCAATATGATGATAATCTGGTAATCTAGTAATCAGTTTTTTAAGCAATGTCGATTGAAAGATTGGCCAGGACTTTGCAGATTACTCCCCTGCTCCTCGGAACTAGCAACAGGAGTAGGCCATTCAGCCCTTCGAACCAGTTCTGCCATTCAATAAGATCGTGACAGATCTGTGACCTAATTCCTTAAATGAGTCTTAGGCCCATATTCCTTGATACCTTAGTAAAAATGTATCTGTTTCTGAATGTATCTACAATTAACAACTGATCTAGCATCAACTGCAATTCATGGAAGAGAGTTCCAAACCTTTATTACCCTTTGTATGGAGAAGGGCTTCTTAATGTCTCTCCTGAATGTTCTGACCCTAATACCTCTTCAAAATAGGGGTATTAAATCTTTTAAATATATCAAAGGAGGTACATGAACCCTTTGTTCAAAAGACGGCATTTCTAATAATGTGGCACTGAAGTGACCTTTTTTATGGGGGCTTTACGACCACATATCGGAGTGAGTTTTGAATCTGCAATCTTCTAGTTCAAACATGAACGTCCTATTAAACAAACAGTGGCTGACGTGATAATCAATGATTCCACTCAGAGGCTGTGCAGCCACGGCTTAGAGGGAGTGTTGTGTATAACATACTATGGATCACTTCACATGGCAGGCAAATTGCATCAATATCAAATATATGCATTGGAGACAGCATGTGAGCGTAAGTACTGAATGTATGACTTTCAAATGGGGACTGAATTACAGATTGCCCAACCTCTAGCTGCTAAACTCTCACCCTTTCAGTGTAGAACTGTTTATTCTTGACTTTTCATATTTAATACCATGAAAGGTTGATCAGTATATATAGTAAAAGTTACGCTGGAGACACTTCACTCGTTTACTTTGCTGCCCTATAATTTAAGATGGAACCCCACCCCACAGAAAAGTAATAATGTGCAGTTATTTTTCATCACAGTGAATTATTACTTGCCTTGGCACTAAAAATAATATTCCATCCCCTGTGATCATGGGTTCAAGTCCTTTGGGAGGGAAACAAAAATTGGGAAAACAGAAACAGATTAAAGCAAGACACAGCTGGTGTGCAGCTCCTTCCCAGCAAAACTGGTGTACATTACTGGAGAGTGAACAAGACCTCATCCCCATTTGGTTACAGGAGACTCTGTTAAGAAAAGATAAAGTTCAGCCATTCTTTTTGATGCTTCCCTCCCCAGTGCTTTCATGCAGACAAACGTGGCTTCTTTCTTCCTCCTTACTTTTGAAAGGAACTTTGACACAATTGGTCCTGGAAATTATAATTTTAAGATGTGATCAGCCTGATAATGAGCAATGGTCAGTTCTCTGATTATGAGGGCTTCACCAGTCATTTCCAATTCCAAATGTTATATGGTAACATGCCCATTCTCCAGCAAGAGTCATTGGATAGCTAACAGCATCTACACCTCTGGCTAGTTTCGTCCCTCCCTAGCCCCTGAAGTTACACTGGATTGCCAACAAAATTTGCACACATTCCTGAGTTTACTCACTGTCACTGTGTTTTCTGATTCTCACAGCTCTCTCACCATCCACAGCAAGTGGAAAGTGGACACGACTTTCATAACTTAATTGAATGATTCATCATTAGACAGCCTTTCATTCTCACTCCAATTCTTATATAGGAGGTCAGTAAAAGTTTAAAAAAAATAGGACTTTCTTCAAAAACACAATGGTCTTAGCCATGGCGACTCAGCGTAATCATATGGAAATTAATCATCAATCCCAGGAAATTCCAAGTCAATCCAAAAGAGTTGACAAACCTTTCTGAACTTGTAGGGGTGAAAAAAAAAATTGAAGTAATCCTGAGAGAGTGGTTAGAAAACAAAATTCTCTGCAAAATGTACAATCTCACCTTCCCTGAATGATATGGACTATGGCGAGATGAGTGATTAAAAACAGGCGTGGTGTTGGACAAGGCCCATCTTGATGTCAAGATCATCTTGCCACATCTTATTCACTTTTCTTAGGCGTTGTGGCAAGATTTTTGCTAACCAGCAGCAAGTTCCCAATTGATGATCATTATTGTTTGTTAAAGAAGTGGTTGAGATTTGGAAATTTGAAAAACAAAGTAAGACTAATTAAATCAATTGAATGCATTTTCCAACTAAAATGCTAGTCAGAAATCAACCGAGATAAAAGTACACCACACACCAATAAGACATTGTGGGTTGTGTTAATAAGGGGAGAGTGGGACTGGTAGTCATGAACACAGCTCAATCCATCACACATACCAGCCTCCCATCCATACTTCCTGCTGCATTGGAAAGCAACTAATATAACCAAAGACCCCTCCCACCCAGTTATACTCTCTTCCACCCTCTTCCATGGAGCAGAAGATATAAAATTTTCATACACAGATTCATGAACAGCTTCTTTCCCACTCTTATCAGACTCTTGATTAAACCTCTTTAATGTTAATATTGATCTCTCTCTGCACCTTCTTGGCAACTGTAACATTGCACTCTCTTACCCTGATGCACTTGTATAATACTCTGGCTGCAATGCATGTAAGACAATACTTTTCACTGTACCTCTGTCCACATGACAGTAATAAAATCAAATCAAATCTTACCAAACTCACCATATGAGCTCGTCGTTTCTTGGCAGGTTCAACTCAATATTTGCTCCAGGAGATCCATTTAGGCCACGGACAAACTGCAGAGCAGGACACGATTCACCAGCAGCTGCCACATGCACTCTCCCACTGCTGTCACTGGCACTCCACTGTCAGGGAGGCATCACCACCATTCTGACATCCTCCAATACACTGGTACTGTGTCCTATGAGACTGGTCTAGGAGGAATACCATCAACCAGCAGTATATTGATAATCAGGTACATGTCTGTGCAAAGAGAGTAATCCATTACGCAATTTTTAACCAGGCTGTTCCCTTGCTTACTCTGCATGGATTCATCTGGTGGCTATCTGCATGCCTTGTCTTGTTCTGTGCCTTACATTAGCATTGACACAGTAAGACATTGTCACTCGCCAATTATATTGAAATAGCTGATGGTAAACCACCTGTCTGTTGTATATGCTCACTCAGAATGCTATCAGGGAGGCTCTGGTCAGACCACATCTGGAAGTGTGAGAGCAGTTTTGGGCCCTCTATTTAGGGAAGGACAGAGAAGGGTTACAAGAATGACATGGGCCATGAAGGGCTTATCATATCAGAAGTGTTTGATGACTCTAGGTCTGTACTCGATGGAGTTTAGAAGGATGATGGGAGAGCTGAAACTTACAAGATACTAACAGACCTGGTTAGAGTGAGCACAGAGATGATGTTTACACTAGAACAGGTTAAGACTCAAGGGCACAGCCTTACAGTAAAAGGACAACCGTTTAGAACTGAGATGAAGAGGAATTTCTTCAGAAAGAGTTTGGTTAATCTGTAGAACTCATTGCCACAGAGGGCTGTAGAGGCCAAGTAATTGAGTATTTAAGACAAAGAAAGATATGTTCTTAATTGCTAAGGGGATCAAGGATTACAGGGAGAAGGCAGGAGAATGGAGTTGAAAAACACATCAGCCATGATCGAATGGTGGGCTAGACTTGACAAGCCGAATTGCCTAATTCTGTTCCTATGTCTTATGCTGCCAGATCTGTTGAGTTACTCCAGCAATTTTCATTTTTGTTTGCTTCAGATCTCCGGCATCTGTGGTACTTTATTTTATTGTGTTATTGGAGGCTTGATGGAGTATAAATACTGGTGTACAGATATAGACCTGGCTGAATGACCAGTTTCTGTGTTGCAAATTCTATGCAAGTTTTTGCAGAATACAAATTCATAATGCTCGCCATCAGAAATCAGAAATTACTTGACTTTAGAATACTTTTATTATCCATGTACATAACATACAGCATATTAAACACCATTACTTAAAGGAGGGGTTCAGATCAAGAAACAATTTTTTTTTGTCTGGCAATTCAAATTATAGCTCGAGGATTGCCTCTTGGAAAATAAATGATAGGCTTGTAACTATATGTTGCCTGATTACATCTCTCAAACATCACAAGGTACTTTTCATAAAACAAATCAATTTGAAGTTCAGTTACTGCCATTATACAGGTAGAATCATAATACTACATTTAAAGCTTTCACTTTAGATCATGATGTCTGAAAGTCACAATTAACCAAAGAGGCTTAGATTTAATTTGTTGGATTTTTAACCTGTTGTCTTGTTCTTCCTGTTTCTTGAAACATTCCTTCCATGTACATCAGGAGACACTTAATTATGCACCCTTGATCTCTCTGCCCTCTCCTTCCTTCAGTGTTCCAATGGAATTCAGTGCAAACTTGAGCAACAGAGTACCTCATCATTCAATTAGGCAATTCATAATTCTGGCCTTAACATTAAGTTTAGCAACTTTAGATTCAGCATCTGCTTTCATTTTCAGTTGGAAATTCTACTAGTATATATTCTTCCTTTTAGACTTTTTAAAAATTTCATTAGTTGCCCATTACCAGCAACTTTCACCTGACATCATCAATCCCTTTTATCCTTTAATCACTCCTGTCTTCTACACCAAAGATCTTGTCTTGTTCTTCACCGCTCCCCTTCCTACCTGGTTCCATATTTGGATGAAATCTGTTAAACTTCTAAATTTTTCTAGTTCTGCTGATATGAAACAAGGTCAGTTTTTCCTCTCTCCTGTGATAAAGATTTATAGAATCACAGAATTCTTACAGTAAGGATGTAGGCCATTCGGCTGAGACAGTCCACACCAACCCTCTAAAAAAGCAATCCACTCAGACCCAATCTCCTACCCTATCCCTGTAACCCGACATTTCCCATGGTTAACCCACCTAGTCTGCACATCGCTGGACACTATGGTCAATTTAGCATAGGCAATCCACCCAACCTGCACATCTTTGGACTGTGGGAGGAAACCAGAGCACCGTGTCCCACACAGACACGGAAGAACATGCAAACCCCACAAAGTCGGTTGCCCAAAGGTGGGATTGAACCTGGGTCCCAGGTGTTGGAATACACTGAGCCACCACACCAAGGTGTCATATTTGGGAATTTGGATTTTAAGATCAAGGTAAATGGATTTTAGTTTTCAGTTCTGTGAAGATGACTCAATTTTTTAAACCATAAGTCAGAAAGTCATTTTGTGCAGTGATTTAAAGGCATTGAAGAAAGCATAGAGTGGCACAGTGGCTAGCACTGCTGCCCCACAGTGGCTAGCACTGCTGCCTCACAGCACCAGGAACCCAGATGGGCAACTATCTGTGGGAGTTTGCACAGTGACTGATTGTTCTGAAGGTCACTGGACCTGAAACAATAACTCTGCTTTCTCTCCACAGAGACTGCCAGACCTACTGTGTTTTCCCAGCATTTTCTGTGTTTGTTTCTGATTTCCAACATCCATAGTTCTTTGATTTGTTTAAATCTTTATTTTTGATGTTTATATTTAGCATTTGTCTAATTTGTCTTGTATGTAGTTTTGTTTCATCCTATACTTTTGTGTAGTAAACTTGCATTCTTTCATTCAAAGAACATTGTCAGTCTTATGGGAAAATGTTCAGTGACTGGTCACTACAGCAATCAAACTGAAAAACTACATCTCACAACCTATCAAACTGCACTCTGTGATCTGACTTGTCAAGTACTGCAATCAGCAGTGATCATAATATTCCATAGATGCAGCTTGACCTGCTTAGTGTTTCCAACATTTTTCTGTCAGACTTCCAGCATTTCTGTTTTGGGATGTAACTTCTGCTATTCTCTACTTTGGAGTTATGTTGACAGCTGAAAATGAGTTTTATCAGATTTAGTTATGGGTCTTAGCTCATTAATTTCAAACAAGACACTGAAATATGTCAATCTGATTTGATTGGAGAGATGAAAGGGAGGAACTTGAACACCACGAGGTAACAACAGTCATTCCACACTATTAGGACATTTGAAAATTAGTAAATAATTGTGGAAAATTTGTTGTTTGGAATTAAATGATTGTGTTAGGGGTCTACAGATGTTTTATATATTATCACACAAAGTATAAATATTTTGCTATTCCAGTGATTAATTGAGGACTTTGCTGTTAGAATGACAATATAACAAAGCTAACATTTCAACGTTGAAGTGGAAGATTAGGAGAGATATGCAACAACTAACACAGCCAAGTATATTCCATTAATGTATGCAGTGCATATACACAAATACTTTAATACATAATACATGCATTGCAACCATAATGTATATGGACATATTAAATATGCATTTGCACACACAAGCGCACATGGCATGCACATTAAAAATGTTTTAAATTTGGTTTCCTTTCTACGAGCTTCAAAGATGGGAAACCAAAAGATGTTCCAAACTGCTCAATTTCAGTACGGACTCCAAATTAGCCCTTTGCATCTTCAAACAGCACTAGGTTTATAAATACTCAGGGTATAACTTCAATGGAAATAAAACATGAGAGATGTAAAACTGGCTTACAACCCACTATTGCACAGAATCAACATCAACTCTCAGTCTATGTAACCACAACCCACTCAAAAGTAAGACTACAAAGTTATTCAGCTTTGTCAAGTTAAACTAATGGTGACGAAGTAACAGTGGTGAAACTGCCCTCTCTTCATTGCAGTTGAGTAGGATTCCAATCAACAGAAATAGATTAGGACAATCCCAATCTACTACTTCACAGCACATGGTTCTAATTTGGTCATACCTCAACTGCTTAACTTAAACGGGCCACATAGCCTAGCATGGGAAGAGGAAACTCCCACCCAGTTGAACAGGATCACTTTACTGAGCCTTGGCATAAGTACACTGATGGCACAAGGTACCTAAAATAATGTATAGTAGCTGAAAAAAGAAGTGAGGATAAATAGGATTTCTTTTGACTCCTCCTCCCTGCACATCCTTTCCACGAGAGCTATCACCAGTAATAGCCTTTCAGCCACAGAATCAATCAGCAAAAACCCTACTCAGGATGTACACTGGGATTTCCTGGTATGTATGTTCAGGGAACTGACTGAGCAGTGCATGCACTAGATTACTGAGATAGCTCAATTGCTTCATTTTCATTTTACTGTGTGCAGAGGGGTTGGGGAAGGGGTTGAAATGGAAGTGGAAGGCAGAGTGGTGAGCAACACTGGGAGTGACTCTCAAAATCATAAAATGACTGAGTATATTCCATTAATGTATGCAGTGCATATACACAAATACTTTAATACATAATACATGCATTGCAACCATAATGTATATGGACTGAGGTTTGTTGGTCTACCAGTCTTTCAACCTGTCTGGCATTTTGTGTAGCAGTGAATGTTGGCTTTACGACAGAGAAGAACAGCCTGTATTTTCATAAGGCCTTTCATGATCAGGGGCATCTCAAATACGCTTTTATAGCCAATGAAAAAGTTTTGAAATGTAGTCATTGTTATAATATGGTAACCAGTTTGTATGAAGCATGATTCCAAAAACAGCAATGTGGTATGAATCAGATAATCCATTTTTATTGATGTTGGTTGAGGAATCAATTTTGGAGAACACCAATGTAACTTCAAACAGATGAGAACGAAATAACCATGCATGTGCAGTCTCATTGTATTAACCTTTACCTACCTCACTGTTCCACTATGTATAAAGTTAGGATATTCCACAAATGTTCAGTTTTATGCAGCGTTTTTCTTTAATAATCCAAACCTTCACTACCAGTTATTTGTGTTGCTTTCATAGAATCAAACTGCAGAATCAAAAGACGAGTCAATTCTGGAGGGGAAGGCGATGGCGGAGTGGTATTATCGCTCGATTTTTAATCCAGAAACCCAGAATAATGTTCTGGGGACCATAGCAGATGGTGGAATTTGAATTCAATGAAATAAATCCAGAATTAAGAGTCAACCAATGACCATGAAACTATTATCAATTGTCAGAACAACCCATCTGGTTCACTAATGTCCTTTAGGGAAGGAAATCTACCATCCTTACCTGGTCTGGCCTACATGTGACTCCAGAGCCACAGCACTCTCAACTGTCCTTTGAGATAGCCCAGCAAGCCATTCAGTCACAACAAAGAAATGAAACTGGACGGACCACCTGGCATTGGCCTTGGAACCAGTAAAGATAACAGCAAAAACACAAACAGCCCAGTCAACCATGCAAAGTCCTCCTTACCAACATCCGGGGGCTAGTGCTGAAATTGGGAGAGTTGTCTCACAGACTAGTCAAGCAAAAGCCTGACATAGTCATTCTTACAGAATCATACCTTACATTACCATCCCTGGATATGTCCTGTCCCAACTGCATGACAGACTCAACAGAGATGACAGCAGTGGTATACAGTGAGGAGAGAGTTGCCCTAGGAGTCCGTGATATTGACTCAGGACCCCATGAAGTCTCATGGCTTCAGGTTAAACATGGGCAAGGAAACCTCTTACTGGGTACTAGATACCGTTCTCCTTTGGCTGATGAATCAGTACTCCTCCATGTTGAGCAACACTTGGAGGAAGCACTTAAGGTGGTAAGGACGCAAAATGCACTCTGTGTGGGGGATTTCCATGTCCACCACCAAAAGTGGCCCAGCAGCACTACTGATTGAGCTGGTCAGGCCCTAAACAATATAACTGATAGACTGGATCTGTGGCAGGTGGTGAAGGAACCAACAAGAGGAAAAAACGTACTTGACCTCATCCTTACTAATCTGCCAGCTGCAGATGAATCTGCCCATGACAGAATAGGTAAAAGTGACCACCGCACTGTCCTTTGTCTCCAAAAGTCCCGCCTTTACATTGAGAATAACCTCCATTGTGTTGTTTGGCATTATCACCGTGCTAAATGGACAGACTTAGAACTGATCTAGCAACTCAAGACTGGGCATCCAACTGTACTCCAGCACAATCTGCAACTTCATGGCCTGACATATCCCCCAAGCAACCATTATCGTCAAGCCAGGGGATCAACCCTGGTTCAATGGAGAATGCAGGAGGCCATGCCAGGAGCAGCATCAGGTTTACCTAAAAATGAGGTGTCAACCTGGTGAAGCTACCAAACAGGACTACTTGCATTCCTAATAGCATAAACAGCAAGTGATAGACAGAGCTAAGTGATCCCACAACCAACGGATCAGATCTAAGCTCTGCAGTCTATCCACATCCAGTCATGAATGGTGGTGGACAATTAAACAACTCACTGGAGGAGGAGACTCCACAAATAACCCCATCCTCAATGATAGGAGCCCAGCACATCAGTGCAAAAGATAAGGCTGATGCATTCGCAACAATCTTTAGTCAGCAGTGCCAAGTGGATGATCCATCTCTGGCTCCTGCAGTGGTCCCCAACATCACAGATATTGGTCTTCAGCCAATTTGATTCAATCCACATGATATCAAGAAACGGCTGGAGGACTGGACACTGCAAAGGCAATGGGCCCTGATAACATTCCGGCAATAGTACTGAAGATGTGTGCTCCAGAACTTGCTGCTCCCCTAGCCAAGCTCTTCCAGTACGATTACTACACTGGCATCTACACCACAATGCGAAAAATTGCCCACGTATGTCCTGTACACAAAAAGCAGGACAAATCTAACCCAGCCAATTACTGCCCAATCAATTAGTCTACTCTTCATCATCAGTTAAGTCATGGATGGGGTCATCAACAGTGCTATCAAGCAGGACCTGTTCACCCAACAATTGCTCAGTGACGCCCAGTTTGGGTTTCACAAGGGTCACTCAGCTCCTGATCTCATTACAGCTTTGGTTCAAACATGGACAAAAGAGCTGAACTCCAGAGGCGAGGAGAGAGTGACACCCCTTGACTTCAAGGTTGCATTTGACTGAGTATGACATCAAGAAGCCCTGGCAAAACTGAAATCAATGGGTACCAGGGGCAAACACTCCACTGGTTAGAGTCATACCTGGCACAAAGGAAGATGGTTGTGATTTTGGACAGTCAGTCATCTTAGCTCCAGGACATCTCTGCAGGAATTGCTAAGATCAGTGTCCTAGGCCTAACAATCTCCAGTTGCTTCATCAATGACTTTCCCTCTGTCATAAGGTCAGAAGTGGGAATGTTCGCCGATAATTGCACAGTGTTCAGCACCATTCGCAACTCCTCAGATAATGAAGTAGACCATGCTCAAACGCAACAAGATCTGGACCATATCCAGGTTTGGACCAATAAGTGGCAAGTAACATTCGCGCCACACAAATCCAGACAATGACCATCATCAATAACATACACTCTAACTACCACCCCATAACATTCAAAAGTATTAACATTACTGAATCCCCCTCTGTCAAGATCCTTGGGGTTACCATTGACCAGAAACTCAATTAGACTCACCACATAAACTCTGTGGCTACAAGAGCAGGTCAGAGACTAGGGATACTGCAGAAAATAACTCATCTCCTGACACCCAAAAGTCTATTCGCCATCTACAAGGCACAAGTCAGGAGGGTGTTGGAATACTCCCCACTTGCCTGGATGGGTGCAGCTCCAACACTCAAGAAGCTTGACACCACCCAGGACAAAGCAACCCACTTGATTGGCACCACTTCTTCAAACATTCAATCCCTCCACCCCGAGTGCTCAGTAGCAGCAGTGTGTATTATCTATGAGATATACTGCAGAAACTCACCAAAGATCCTTAAACAGCACCTTCCAAGCCCACGACCACTTTCATCTAGAAGGACAAGGGCAGCAGGTATTTGGCAACACCACCACCTGCAAGTTCCCCTCCAAGCCACTCACCACCCTGACTTGGAAATATACCACAGTTCCTTCACAGTAGTTGGGTCAAAATCCTAGAATTCCCTCCCTACCAGCATTGTGGGTCAACCCATAGGAAGCAGACAGCAGCGATTCAAAAGGCAGCTCACCACCACTTTCTCAAGGGCAAATAGGGATGGGCTATCAATGCTGGCTAGCCAGCGACACCCAAGTCCCACAAATGAATACAAAAAAACAATTGTGTGTGGACTTTAGAGGAAAGAAAAAAAGTAGAAATTGTTAGCCCAGCGAGTGAATTCCTATCACTTTATTGGGAATGTGATAGAAAAACTTGAAAACAGCCTGAGATATCTAAATGTGCAAGGATAAGTATCCAATTGAAGTTCACACAGTGTCTTTCAAGAGCAGAGTCTCTATCCACTCTTGAAAAGGCGAATAACAAGGAGTAAGGACTTAATAAATTGAGGATGTTTTTATCTTCAGGCTATGAGGCAGTAGCATATCTTTGAAATCTAGTGCACCCTGCTTTCTCAATATCTCCTACTTTGGGCTCCAAGAATTAGCATGGTAATCAGAAGATTTAAGAAAATTCAAGTTTGTTTTGTCAATTTCATTGGTTGGGTGGGGTATAAAAAGCTATCTGCATATTTTGGGGGGCAGGGTGGGGAAAATATACTTCATCCTTGCCTTAGCATCAAGGCCAAATGTTACAGCATCCTGGGACAGACAACAGCACAACATAATTACAAAAAAGGAATAGGTGCTTTATGCTTGTATCTAAATAAGATGACATTTGTATTCCAGTAGTATCTGTAGCAGAGGAACAGAGTGACACAATGCCAATTTAATAGCTGGGATCACTTACTAAAGGAATTTCTGAACTGTGATTAAACCAAGTATTGTCATATTTCTAAATCCTCTGGGTTTTCTTTTCACTTTTGCTTCTGTTTAATATTTTAAAAATACATTTAATTCAACATTTTCAGCTTGACTCATATGGTCTGTCAAAGATGTTTACCATTAATCACAACGCTGAAGAAACATAGTATGCAATCCATACCATGGAGATCTCCTACGGTTTTAAAAAAAGGGTTTACTGTTTGCCTGGAGACGGCTGTTGAGAAAGCCAAGTTTCAGTTCACTGAAAGTGCAAGTTTGCCTTTGGAAGCTGACTATTGCTAGAATGAAGTCTATGTGGAAAGGGACTAAAAAATCATTCCTCCACGTGCTTTATGTTTCTTATCTCTGCAATTTCCTGCGGCCCAGCAAACTAAAGTCTTTTTGTGTTCCTCCAATAAGAATATCTCACACATCCAGACTACCATTCAGAAACATGGCTTCAGTGCCTTAGCCTGAAGCTCTGGAACTTAACTATGTTAAAGCACGTTTAACCAATCTATCAGAGTTCTTTGCAGAAATAACATGTACTGTGACTAAATGGAGTCTGATAGACGTACTATACTAAGATTTTCAGTAGACATTTGATAAAGTTACTGTGAAAATTAGAGAGGGTGAAATATTGTCATGGGTAAGAGATTGGCTAGCTAACAAGAAACAGAGAGTAGTCATAATTGGGTTTCATTTTTGTATTCCAATATTCCTTTCATTCTCTTCCTTATTCTTTCAATCTTAAAATGATTTTTTAAAGGGTTTATCAGAAAAGATGCTTCATTCCTCTTGATTTAGAGTGTTGTCTTATCCTGCTTTCTAATGGTATTGGGGTGATAAGGGTCTTAGTCAGTTCTTATCGGTAACCAATATTATTTCACACTCAGGTTTTTTTTTAAATTAATTCATTCATGGGATGAGGGCACCACTAGCCAAGCCAACATTTATTGCTCATCCCTAATTACCCATAAGTAGTTAAGCATCAACCATATTGCTGTGGGTCTGGAGTCACATGTAAGCCAGACCAGGTAAGGATGGCAGATTCTTTCCCAAAAGATATTCGTGAAACAGATGGGTTTTTCCAACAATTGACAATGGATTCACAGTCATAATTAGACTCTTACAAATTAAACCATCTGCCATGGCAGGATTCGAAACCGGGTCCCCAGAACATTATCTGGGTCTTTGGATTAGCAATCTAGTGGTAATACCAGTAGGCCATTGCCTCCCTGATGTCACCATGTCATTCCAGGCCTTCTTTTTAGTAATTAAGATATTATTTATATCTTTTTGTTGTCCGTGCTGAGCACTAATTTAATTAATCATGTGAGTGTGTCATCTCCGTGTTCTTTTTGAGGTATATCCTTTTCCCGCTAGCTGCAACATAGTTTTACATGGTTAGCTTCTCTTTATCGTTTAATGTTTTCTATATCCGTGTTTCCAAGGTATTTAGTTATACTTATTTCTCAATCAAACCTATGTTATAATCAGCTATTATTAGTAAAGAAGACACAATGAGGCTGTAAAAGGATATAGATCGGTTACTGAGAGGGCAAATGTGTGGCAAATGAAGAATAACATGAGAAAATATGATGTTATCCATTTTGTCAAGTAGAATAATAAAAAAAGGCATATTATCTAAATGGCAGAGCTCTGGGATGCAGCGGGATCTGGGTATCCAAATGCATGAGTCATAAAAGGCTTTTTGGCAGGTACAGCAACAAATCAGGAAGGCGAAAGTTATACACTGCAATGGAAATTAAATACAAAAGCAAGGAGGTTGTGCTTCAGTTATACAGGGCATTAGACCACATTTGGAGTAGTTTATATATTAAAGGTCTCAGTTAGCAAAGAATATAAATATGTTATAGACAGTTCACAGAATGTTTACTAGACCAACACCTAGACAGGCTGTCTTATGAGGAAAGGCTGGATAGGCTAGGATTGTATCCATTGGAGTTTGGAAGAGTCAGGTGCAACTTGATTGAAACTTGCAAAAGATTTGACAGGGTGGATTCAGAAAAGGTTGTTTCCTCTGTGGGAGAATCTAAACACTAAGTTGCTGTTTAAAAGTTAGAGATTGCCTATTTGTGATGAGAAGAATATTTTTCTCACAAAGGGTTCCAAGTCTTTGGAACTCTTCCTCAAAGATTGTGGAGGTAGAATTTTTGAATAGTTTTAAGACAGAGGTAGATAGATTCTTCATAAGCAAAGGAAGGAATGAAAATAATCCTCGGGAGCTGGTAATGTAGAGGTGAGGTTAAAATCAGATCAGCCATCATCTAATTGAATAGTGGAACAATCTCAAAAGCTCAAGTGGTCTACTCCTGCTCTGAATGCGTACGAGAGTATGCAATTCTCTCCACTATCCTCTTTTCAGTATACTTGAACTTCCGCAATAGATAAGTGCCCTCTTACTTTCAAGATGTTCCTTGAAGCCCACCTCTGCAACCAAGTTTTTGGTCACCTGTCCTCACCTCACTTTGCCTCATAGCTCTCATTTAAAGCAATTCTGTAATTTTTTTCACATTAAAGATATCATTTAATCAATCCTCTCAACAATCACAGAACTACTATTTTGCCTGCTGTTATACTGTACAAAGGATTTTGTGGAATACTAGAGTTACGAGAGTAATTAAACCACTTTCTGCAATGCACAAAATAATGTAATCATAGAATATACAAAATAACAGATCCTGGTGGGAACTAAATGCTGCAATTCAATTATACTCAAATCATTTCAGCTTCATTGATCAAGTTCCAGATCAGAATTAAAGCTTTAATCTCCTTTTAAGTTCAACACTTTTATCAAAAAATGTAAATTAGCGTAACTTTGGCAAGTACCCTGGACACAATGTGCATTACAATTAACTATTGATATATCATTGTTACATTTCTGATCATAAGGATCTTATATTAATTTGATTTTAGTTTTCATATGAAAGGGGAAAAAGGAAAAGCTTGACCATTTCCTTTCATTTTACATTTTTAAGAAAATGGATTTTATTCAGGATAACAGGACACCAATTAAATTCAACAACCTTAATTTCTTCCTAGTGCCATCTGACACAAGTGGTCTCTTTTGTCAGTGTTGGTCAGTACGTTGGAAAAGCAGCAGCTTACATTGAGAATAAGGATTGCATGATCTTAGGCATCTCCAGGCTTTTTAATCAATGTAGTACTCGGAAACTTAGGTGAGGTAGCATAGGCAATTTCGATAAAGTTAGGAAAATATGATAAGAATGAAATTATTAGAAACTTAACAGGAAAAAAATTTCCCGATGTTCCTCTTAAGCTTTAAATTGGAACTTCAAAATCTTGCCAATCAGCAACTCTCTTATTTCTTTGCAACGTATCTCACTATTAGCTAAATTTGTCTTCCAATTTTACTCTCTTTCCAGGAAAAATTAGATAGCAATTTGCGATGTTAAAGTCAGAGATGTTACCTGGCAGCTGCAGCTGCTTGCTTATCCTGGCCTTCATCCAACTCTGTCTTCACTGCAACCTCCCTGCATGCCCCGTGGACACCGTGCTCCTCCATCCTTCGTACACAGAAATTGACATCAGCAAACCACAAGCCTCATTACTTCATTCTGACTGCACTCGGTCCAACTCTGACACAACTTTTAGGACTTTGGAACTCAAGGATAGCTATAACTTGCATACTTCTGCCAGGTTATCTTTCTTGCAGAGATGTACATGTATCTCATGCATCAACAAAAGATACTTTTTATGGCTCTTTTCTTAGCTCTCACTCACTTCGTGTTTACTTTTGAGATAGCCAGTTTCTGTGGCTTGCATTGTTTTTAGCACAGGCAGACAGTTTAGCACAGTTGGGACACTAATGTGAATATGTGGACATGTTGCTCTATGGTACCATGTTATATCAATGTTATACTTACAGCATCTGCAATCAGCTTATGTGGCAAACAGACCGCATGTGCTTCAAGTGATCTACGGTCTGTGATCAGGGGTTATCACCACAAAATGTCAAGGGACTGTCAAGTTCCTCCTCAGGGCTTGTCCACGGTCAGTCTGGCACTTTATCTGATCAGAGCCAGGGGAGATGTGTTTTTACATATTGAGACTGGGCCACAGTCAGGCTTACAGGCTAAGTACAAGCAATGTGGGGTAACAGAACCTCAATAAGTATGCTGTTGCAACATCAGGTTCAAGGCTGACGTGCTCAGTTGGGACTTTCCTGCTCAGTGAATGTGTCATGGTCAGTCATGGAGGCTTGGGAATAATTTTCAGGGGATTTATCGAAGACAGAACGATACATCCTGGGGCAAGTGGGAAGACTGTACATCTGGGGCACCCTGAATGAAGTTTGTAGGGTCATGTATGTGGCTCCTCCTCCCTATATGGCACCACCCTATTTCCCAAGAGGCAGAGGCACTTAGTGTAAGGTCAAGGTCCCTCACCTCACATTTCCATTGGTGATGGGTACCCACGGTTACAGCAATGGAGTTGCAGGTCCATGTGCATATCTGGCAGACACTGGACCTGGCTCTCCATGATAGATACCAATCTCTCCATTAAAACAGCAAGACACATACATGCAGGAGACAGTGTGGTATTAATAATGTTCATGGATTCCTCCATCCTTTAATCTATTTTACCAAGTGCCTCTGACATACGTCCCTGCTGTTTCTGTGACTGTTTGATGAAGTCATTAATGGTGGAGACCCTGGAATTGTGTTCTGTCTAGAGCTCTCTGTCCCCACACATGCAGTATGCTGTTCTCTGCCAGATCAAGTATTCTCTCAATCTACAATGCGAACAACCTAATATCCACCTTTCCCCAGATGGTCTTGGTGCAGATATGGGGCAGCACGGCAGCTCAGTGGTTAGTACTGCTACCTCACAGTAGCAGGGTCCCAAGTTTGATTCCAGCTTCGGGCGACTGTCTGTGTGGAGTTTGCACATTCTCCCCATGTCTGCGTGGGTTTTCTCTGGGTGCTCCGGTTTCCTCCCACAGTCCAAAGATGTGCAGGATTAGAGTGGTGCTGGAAAAGCACAGCAATTCAGGCAGCATGCGAGGAGCAGGAAAATAGACGTTTTGGGCAAAAGCCCTTCATCAGGATGTGCAGGTCAGGTGAATTGGCCATGCTAAATTGCCCATAGTGTTAGGTGCATTAGTCAGAGGGAAATGGGTCTGGATGGGTTACTCTTCAGAGGGTCGGTGTGGACTGGTTGGGCCGAAGGGCCTGTTTTCACATTGTAGGGAATCTAATCTAATCTAATCATTCTTTCCCTGCAATGAGACAAAGGGACAGAGTATGTTAGAAGTGGATGAGAGAGCAGTTAGTGGTAATGTTTCTGCAGGGTAGGTGGTGATGTTTCTCCAGTGAGTGAGCCTAGAGGACTGGAAAGATTGGTAGTCTGGGAGGATGAGATGGCTGTTGATTGCATTAATGAAAGCTTAGTCCTTGAGACTTGAAAGATGGATAAAGTGGCATGCTTAGTGTGACTAGTGGCCTTGCAAGTGTGAGAAGCAAAGAGAAAGTGATGGAACAAACTTATGTAGAGCTCAGAAAATCATTAACCTTCTTTCTACACTTCTGTGCATTCCTTTTCACCATTCACAAAGCATTAACCCAGACTTCCATCTCACTCCAAGTTGATTGGGTCTGATGACATGGCCTCTGTAGGATAAAGCATGACCCTCCCATCCCCTGATGCTTTTCAGTGATAACTGCTCAATGTGAAGGGTAGTTCCTGGTTTATAGCATCTGACATGATATGCAGCTGGGCTTTAAATATGACACTAGCAACTTTAACCGTGTAAGGACCTGGCATTAGTGAAAGTTTCCACCTCTCCTGCTGTGTTCAACAAGATTAGCAAGGTGAGATCTCACGGAATACAAGGAGAACTAACCATTTGGATACAGAACTGGCTCAAAGGTAGAAGACAGAGGGTGGTGGTGGAGGGTTGTTTTTCAGACTGGAGGCCTGTGACCAATGGAGTGCCACAAGGATCGGTGCTGGGTCCTCTACTTTTTGTCATTTACATAAATGATTTGGATGCGAGCATAAGAAGTACAGTTAGTAAGTTTGCAGATGACACCAAAATTGGAGGTGTCGTGGACAGCGAAGAGGGTTACCTCAGATTACAACAGGATTTGACCAGATGGGCCACTGGGCTGAGAAGTGGCGGATGGAGTTTAATTCAGATAAATGCGAGGTGCTGCATCTTGGGAAAGCAAATCTTAGCAGGACTTATACACTTAATGGGGCAACTTTTTCACACAGAGGGTGGTACGTGTACGGAATAAGCTGCCAGAGGATGTGGTGGAGGCTGGTACAGTTGCAACATTTAAGAGGGATTTGGATGGGTATATGAATAGGAAGGGTTTGGAGGGATATGGGCTGGGTACTGGCAGGTGGGATATCTAGTCGGCATGGATGGGTTGGACCAAAGGGCCTCTTTCTATGCTGTACATCTCTAGGTCTCTATGACTCTAACTGCATAGCATGCGGATGCATAATGAATGAGGTGAACAGAGAAAGACCGGGGGGAGAAGTCACTGAGATATTGCTGAATAGCACCGTTGACATCACTTGACAAGACACTAACTAAAAATGGGAAAATTCTGCCCATAGTAACTGCTATAAACACAGCAGCCAAATTCACTGACATAAAAGTACTCCAGACAGTACTGTGACCAGATAATCTGTTCAAGTAATACTGATTGAAGGATAATTATTGGCCAAGGTACAAGGGAGATTGCTTCCAGTCTTCTTCAAATTACTGTTAAGGGATCTATTAAGTCTACCTAAAGGAAGTCTTCACACTTGAGGGCTTTCTTTCAACCTTGCACTTCAGTTTATTCAATGAGACTATCGGGCCTTAAAGCACTAGTTAAAGCAAAGACTACAAGTCCTGGCAACATGCAGCTGTAACAGTGAAGGTTTGTGCTCCAGAAATACCTCTATTATAGCCAAACTATTTAGTACAACTGTAACCTGGCATACATTTACTTGACAAATTCATGCCAGAAGGTCCAGTCTACAAAAGCAGAACAAATCCAAACTAGCCCATCAGTCTTAGTAGAGTAATGGGAAGGGTTCAAAAACAATATGGGATTTATTCACCATAAATTGCTCACATTGCTGTGTTGTGCACAGTAGGAAAGGCTTTGGGAAGTCAGAAGCAACGTTCCCTCGAAGGTGTGTAGCCAAACAAATGGTCCTTGCATAACAAACCAAACAAAACCATTTGACAGATGTGTCTCTGGAAGTACATTAAGAAAATGGCCAGATTCATTTTCCAGAGTAACAAAAACTCTCTCACTACACAACGTTCCTTCTGTCATTCGGTTTAGAGAGGCTGGAATTTCGCAGAATAGTGTTTGAAGAAAAAAAGGTTGCTACTCTTTTGGACCATAGCTCCAGCTACATGATAGTAAAATCCTCCAGAAAATAGTAAACATCCAGTTATGCCATATTTCTGCTGTTTCAAGAAACTCATACTGTCCAGGACCAGAGACAAGATAATGATAGTGAGGGGACAAAACCTTGGATAAGGGACTTTTACCTCCAGGATGTCCTACTCCTTTGGCTAAGTTCGGATCAAGCATATCAATGGAGGATGCAACATTCATTGAAGCTAGGTGAACCAGCCACCAGAAAGAGGGGTGTTGGTTCCATCAGTGCGTTCTCGGCCAGTGATATAGTCTCTTTGTTCAGCAACATTCCCTAGGACCTTATCATTAAGTGTATTAACTGATTTTCTTTTCCAAAATGCAGTACCTTAGATTTATTTAAATTAAACTCCATCTGCCTCTGCTCAGCCCATTGGTCTATTTGTTCACGATCCTATTGTAATCTGAGGTAATCTTCGCTGTCCACTACACCTCCAATTTTGGTGTGATCTGCAAACATACCTTCTATGTTCACATCCAAATCATTTATACAAATGAGTCATGAGAAATGGCAGTCCAAAAGTTGCTGGGATAGGATAAACCAAACAGATCAATGAAAGTGTTAAAATAATTGCCAATGAAATGAAAATATTTTTAAGTCCCAGGACTGCAACATGGAGACTATCTAAAATTGTGTCCATTCTTAGAGGATTCCAACATTAGATAAGTAAAGATATACCTGTATTATTGAAGCCTGCTTAAAACAGGCATTTTTTTTCTGTCGTCTTCTCTCAAAAGCGCTGCACCCTGTGCATGGTACCCCTTGGATATTATAAGTGGTCAATATTTGAGAGACTCAACAAAGAGCAGAAGATTATTCAACTGTAGGAGATCAAAGACAATTTTCTTCTAACAAAGATCCGTAATTGTGGATTTCCAGCAGTGGATCATCAAGTGATGATTGGTGGCAAAAGTTCTTTATCTTTCACCACAGCTGCCTTGGCTCAGATGAACCAACAGAATCAATGGAGCACAGAGAATGGGAAAAACAGGAATGAAGGAAAAAAAAAACACATTTAGTTACTCTCGCCAAGCTTTAACTTCACCCAGTGTGATTAAGGAACAATTATGTGTACAATTTGAATGAATAGGGATCACTTCTTGAATTGGTGGTGAAATATACAAGTGATTCAGAACGCAATTAATTTTCAACAGGATGCCAGTCTCTGTTAGGGATGAACGCAAGTTCAAGCAGCATGGCGCATAAAATATTCAAGTCATGATCTCGGCCCAGTCATCTACTCTTGGTACAGTGAAAAGGAAGCAGATTTGATGTATCAACATTACACTGCAGCAGTCATCAATTTAACTACAATAATAATGATGCAAGTACAGAGAGATTCATTCACCAAAAATGAAGTTATACCAATATATCCAAAACCCATAATGATGGCTTGTTGAGGTAAATTCTGTCAATCACATTTGACATCTATCCAAAGTACCAAGACTCAGGCCACCAATGTCACTGGATAGAAAGAAAAACTTGACTGCTTGGCCAATCTCTTATCGAGCTCAAAAATAAAATTACAAGGATTGTTCTAAAGCAAAGTTGAAGTGATCAACATATCATAGAGTGAGGAATCCCAACAGCATGAAAACAGGCCATTCGGCCTAAGTCCACACTGACCCTTCAAAAAGCATCCCACCCATACCCTGCCCCCGCCATAACACCACATTTCCCATTGCTAACTCACCTCACCTACACATCCCTGGACACTATGAGCAATTTAGCATGGCCAATCCATCTAACCTTGGACTGTGGGAGGAAACCAGAGTACCCAAAAGGAAACCCATGCAGACTGAGAGAGAAGGTACAAACTCCACACAGCCAGGCTGGAATCAAACTTGGGTCCCTTGTGCTGTGAAGAAGCAGCGCTAACCATTGGGTCACTGTGCTGCCCAAGATACTTTCAAAGCAGGTTTATGGCATGTTCCACAGGAAGCTTTGAAGCAACCCAAGTTCATCAGACTAAAGAAATTTCATACTATGTCCCTGCACTCTATGCAAGGATTAAAATTGGACTTGGACAGCCAATCAAAAAGATTACACAAGACTGGCTTTAAAATAGAAAGATAAATGGTTATAAGAATACACTTTGTGATCAACTAAACTGTGAGATTCTTTCCCTGCAAGCTACATTTTTGAGTCTCCAGTATTTTGGATAAACATTTGTGACTCATTATCGAATGCCAGAGTTCAGTTCAAGGTCTGTTACTCAGCCCTAAGGCTCTGCAGTGGGAGATGCAAAGTCACTAGTGAACTCATATGATGTGACTTGTGACTTACCACGAAATGACCCCACATTGGGTTAAGTACCGTAGCTTCTGAAACAGAAGCAACACATAAAATTTGATGTTTACTGGGAAGAAGAAAACCCAAGTCCTCATTCCCCCAAATGTAACATGTGCAAAATTCGTAGGTCATTCCAATTAACTATGTCACTATGCCCAAACTTAATGGAAGGTCACCTTACATAATAAGTTTTAGATTGGTTGATTTATCGATTCCTGAAGAAATAATAGTTAATAAGATGAAACCACTTTGATCACAGGGCAGGAATCCGTAATGTCTTGACATCACATTCATTTACAGTTTGTCATGCCCTTTCCATTGCTCTTCCAAGTTTACTAACTCCTAGGTGAGACAGCAGTCTTGTTCACACTAAGCTTGCCTCTTTCTGTGCTTCATAAAACCCGCCTTGCTCCCAAGAACTTCCATAGTTTTGGAGACTCTATATAGTCTCTCCAGATACTCGAAGGGCTTTCTGATCCCAGTTTGAGGACTGTTGTTTTAACTGCAATAATTTTGGAGCAGAACCGCCTGGTCTCTAGGGGAAAGAGTTCATTTATTTAAAACATATCAGACCACAGCATAAGCAATTACAGAGTACAAAGCATAGAAATAGGTCATTCAGCCCCTGGTTTAAAGATGACTTTTGCAGTTGAAATTAATCACCTTCCACCAACATTTAACCCCATCACGAGTGCTTATCCAACTTTGCCTTAATAACTGGGTGATTGGAGATATTCCCCTTGGTCTGGTGATTTTGCAAGGGTGGAGGCTAGTTCTGTAACTCATTCAAATGTGTTTGGTCTCTGGACAGAAAAGGTGGAAGCTTCTTACTCTCCACGAGCGACATCCTTCACCATTACTAACTCAATCGGAATTGGTCAAGCTCCACTTTAAGTTACCTGACTTGATTATATCAAAAATACAAATAAATTAGGACTAGGCCAATCGGCCCCTTACAGCCATCTCCACCATTTAACAGGATCCTGGCTGATCAGCTCCACTTGTCTGCCCAATACCCTTAGTTCCTGTTGGTTAGAATCTTAGCCTTAAAAATATTCAAAAACCCCTGCCTCAAGGAGGCTCCAGGGAAGAAATGTCCATAGATACAAGACCCTCAGAAAAATATTCTTATCTTAGTATTAAATTGGAAATGCCTTATTTTTAAATTGTATCTTCTAGATCTGGTCTCTCCCCACAAGGGTGAAGAGAGGATCATTTCATCACCATTTCAGCATTCACCCTGTCAACTTTCCTCAGGATTTTCTATCTTTAAATAATATTACCTCTCATTCTTCTATACACCAATGGAGACAGACACAACCTGTCTAACCTTGCCTCATAAGAACCTCCCCAATCCCAGCTTTCAGTGAACCTTCTCTGATCTGCTTCTCATGCATTGATATAGTTTTTTAAATAAGGTTAAAATTGTACCTCAGATATAGTCTCACCAATACAACTGTAGCAAACCATCTCTAATATATTCTCCTTACAATAAATGCAAAAATATTCTTGACATTATGTTCTTCATTTCAATTTCATCAGCATTGCATTCTGGTTGCTTAAAGATAAAACAGCAGATAGCACTGTTTTTTAAAAAAAAGTTGTAGCATTTCTCAGCTATAATAATACGTATTGGTTTTAAGCTCCTGAACACCAAGCTAAAGACAAGAAAACATATTTACATCAACAAAAATATTAAGTCTTCAACTTAATAGTGAAACAACAGCGAGCAACAACATGGAAACAGACCCTTCAGTCCAACCAGCCCATGCCAAACAATCCCAAACTGGTCCCACCTGCCTGTCGCTGGCCCATATCCCTCCAAACCTTTCCAATTCATGTACCTATCCATGTGTCTTTTAAATATTATAACTGTGCCCACATCCATATCGGAGAAACACCAATGCTGCTTTTTTTAAAATTGGGTAAGTGAATAGATAATGAACCACGTTTGTGTTCATTTGCTGTGCATAAGATTGCGGTCACAGAGCGGCTCTGAAGTGACACTTCCCAAACTTTTTCCGAATGTGATTCCAGAGTAGGAAGTTTGGAAGCATGAGAGCCAGGCCTTGGTGGTGGACACTTCCAGATGCTGAAGCTGGGGGAGGCAGCAGGAGGTGAAGTTTTAGTTGCAGGAATACTGTGTAGGCTTCAGATGCTGAAGGGGGCAGGGAAGAGGCGGGATCTTTAGTTCTTGTCTAGGGGATTCTCAGGAGATAAATATTGGAGGAGTTGATGTAAAAAAGTGGATTAATTACAAAATAAAAATAAACCTTGTCACAGGTTCTTTATTGCAGCAATAGGCCTCAGAGCAACCCATAAGACCATACCCACCAATGGAAAAAAAACATTTAAATGGCCCTCAGTTTGGGAAGCCTTGCACTTAAGGCACAGTGCTTTTGAACAATGGGTGGGGTAAGATAGAACAACGTGAACAGGAAGTTTGATTTCAATGAAGTTTTAGAAACAGCACTTGCCATTTGCCTCCCTACAGCTCAAGAATTAGCATGCTCTGGGAAGCTAGGTAGAACAGAAACAATAGAGACATCAATTCAACATATCTGGTCACATAACTTGTTTGATTCATGGAGAATGTGCTACAGTTCCCACACCCATTCATTTTTTCTGCATTCAAAATAACATTCGATCAACTTAGCACCTTCATTCCTGATGAAGGGCTTTTGCCCGAAACGTTAATTTTCCTGCTCCTCTGATGCTGCCTGACCTGCTGTGTTTTTGCAGCACCACTCTAATCTTACCTCTAATCTCCAGCATCTGCAGTACCCACTTCTGACCAATAGCAAGAATCAACTTTTAAAAACAACAAAGACTGCATTTTTCGATTTTTTTATTATCAGATTGAGAAAGTGTGTAAGCTCTTGTACAATGTCAGAATACAAAACAATACAAATGCTTTCCAGGTTATATGATACTTACACTGCAGATTCTATATGGCTATGCAATTATGATGTATCTACACGTTGAGGTATGGGTAAAACACAGTAGAGGATTTGGTTGGAGAGGATAGGGTTTGGTGAGATGGGACTGAAGCATGTAGCAAAGCCTGGTTTCTGGATTAAACTAATAATGCATTCCATGTGTCAAGAGCTGGCAAAAAAAAACTGTATCCCACTATTCAGCATCTCATAAGTACAGAATTATACAAACAGAAGACATTAAATACAGACTACTATAATCCAGATAAAGTACACGTTGATATTTATAAAAACATATATACATAAAACATAATAGAAAGCAATTTGAGCTAAAATACAGTTTATACAGTTTACAAAGGCATCGAGTGTTTACACGGTTTGTCTTCATTTGTATCTAAATTCAAACCCAGTGAATAAAGTTTAGCATCTTTAGTATCAATATCTGTTAACTATGAGATACTAAGAGTGTTTTTACTGCATTGATTCTGTAGAACAATGTTCCTCAAAATATTAAAAAATAAAATTAACATTTATTTTCTAAGATGGCTGGCAGCAACAGCTAATCCTATAAGCATTTAATGCCCTTGGCATTTTCTCAATTTGGTAATTTTCTAGCAATCACTGAAGCTTTCTGTAAAATCAGCCATGATTAGAAAAAATATACAAAATTCATACCAAATCTTGTTCCATTTCTTCAGTTAACTTGATTTTTAAATTTAAAAGCGCTTTCCTCCATACAAAGTGACTAGCATGGGGTTATCTTCAATGCACCAACTGGTCAACTTTTATATTCAGCGAGACAAACATTTTCCAATAATTTTCATGGGAAAAAAATCATTTTAAAAGGAAAAGGGAGGAGGATCCTTAATTAACAAAACGCTTTAACCCATCTACTTTCACTGACATTTTCTGTATTGCAGCTTTTGCTGGCTCCCAAAGGAAATGCAAGAAATAGGAATAGAAGTTTTATCTTACAGATGAGACAATACAGAAACTTCACCTAAAATGGCGGAGAGATTAGGATTCATGTGTTTTACGTAGCTCAATATCTATGATCGTTATATCATACCTGCAAGTTATATCATGCCTGCAAAGTGTAATGACTCACTATTAATTTATCAGTGCAAGATTCGTTTACATTCCTCAGCATTAAAATTGCCTTCAACAGCTAATGGGAATGCTAAACTGTTAATTTGACCCAATTTGTAGCAACTCATTTCAGTAGGTTGGTTCAAACCCGATTGCATATCATCAAAATTGACACTTAGAATGCTACATTGCCTGAGGTACCATCTTTCAGAGACCAATCTGCCTATTCAGCAGGAACTGATAGACCCACAGCACCACTTGGAAAACAGTGGTGAATTTTTCACTTGTCCTGCCAATACTCTTTTTTCAAAACAACAATCAGAACACAGATGAATTCCCGTTGCTATTTGTGGAACCCAATGTTTTGCAAAGTGACTGGTGTCATTTTTGCCAACTTGACAATAGTGACCACATTTAAACTGCATTAATAGCAGCATCCTGAGGAAAGAAAAAGTGTCAAACAAATGCAAACTTTAATATGCAAATCAGAAATTTACTCTAAAATATTTCTGCATTTGGATAGAGACTTGCACAAAGTTATTAACAAAAAGGCCAAATTTGTGATCCAAATGCAATCTTGAAGCCATGGAATGATATTTCCATGTTTCTACAAATGCCTCTTTTGCCCAGAATCCCACACATGCTGCCTTGCAGATTGTTCTCAGATCCTTGTACGCCACAGCACAGGGCAGGAGGTGTAACAAAGTAATTCACAAGCAGCCTTTTAGTAAATATTAAAATTCTGAATAAAATGAAAATGGCTCTTTTTTTCATGTCTGTGCACATTATAATACAAAAATGTGACATTGTTTTGGTACTAACATTTGCTCATGTTTACTGAGAGATAACTGTTAAAATTGGCTGTGCATTAGTCTGGACATCTGTGGCACAAATTTACCAATGACCCTGGTCTCGTTGTACAAATCTGCATTTACAGGGTTAAATTAGCAGATAGTATGATAATTTACTAGGAGTACAAACATCTATGGAATGTATCACACAATCAGTATTATCCGGAATGCTAACAATTCATTTAAGCTTCCAGATGAATGACCAAAAGGTGACAGTTTTGAAAGCTGGCATTTTCCACGATTTCACTATTTCCACAAATGAACAAGAACGTAGACATTGCTCAAACCCAAGCTGTTGTATTCTACAGATGAATTATCACTTGCTCTGCATGTACAGTTTCTTGACAATATCGGAAAACATACTTAAACAACAAATACCCAAATATATACGTATTTACTAATGTCCAGTTCTGTTAAGAGATATCTCTCAGTCAGACATATGTGGTTTTAAACCCCAATCCAGACACAAACACTGGAGGATTGTACTATTGGAGATGCTGTCTTTCAGATTAGATAGTTAAACCGTGGCCCCATCTTGACCCCAATGATACTATTCTGCTCTTTTCCACACACATCCCTCCCACCCCCCTGGAAATTAAAAAGGAACACCTGGACATGAGGTGTGCAAAGTGGATACCACATTTCATACATTTTTTTTAGTGGCTATACTTTGAAAGTACTCAAATTTGATTTTAAAGTGCTTTGGGATGACCAGAGGTGGCAGAAAGCACAACATAAATAATCTAAAAGCACTCTATAAAAGATGTTTTACTCTAACCAATCAATCATTCACTGTAATTTTTCCAAGTTCGTTATATTAGCAACAGAGAAATTAGAATTCCATTCTATTATCCAACATTCCACTGGAGTGAAGGGTGGAATTGTTGGAACTGGTGAATTTTCTGTGAAGTTGAATTAGAAGATTGGTGTGAAACAAAATCATGATTCAGCCATGCCTCTCAGCCTATTTAAATCCAGTAACTTAAAATCCTCTCTCAGTATGCTCCATCAATGGAAGAGATCAATTTGGCAACCTTGGTCTTCACAACTTCAACGTCCAAGTCTCATGATCAATTACGACTTTTCTCTGAACATTCTCCAATACAAAATGCCCACTGCAAAATGAGTTACTTTATCAATGAAACTGCAAAAATGAAATGTTTGATTTCTGCAAAAAAAAACACTCAAGATTCAGGTCAGTTCTTGATTAGTGATGTTAACATTCCGATTAACTGGATACTTTCAATGAACGATTAAAAGGTCCATGCTGTACAACTCTGACAGATTTGTAAAACATTATCGGAGTTTCAATGTAATTCCTGAGGGAGCAAACTTAGTGGTTAAAAACCCATCTCTGACTGTATTTGGACACAAATCCTAGTGGCATTTTTATTTTAAATCTCAGTTCAGTTAACTGAATTAATGAGACAATATAATTCATAACAAATATTATTCCAGAATAACTTCAAACATTTTCCCTAAACTTAGACCAACAAGAGATGACAGAATGTGAGGTTAATTGAAAGAGAAGTGTTGGATCATACTGGACAAGAAACATTGCAATGTGTCTGCAAAATGATAAGTTGATTTTCCAAAGTGGAATGTATTCAAATTTCATCAATAGCATGGAAAACAGAAAATGAACCCAGCAAAATGAAGAAGAGTGGAATGAATGCACAATGAAGCAAGAAGGTTTCAACTACATTCAGCCATTTGTGCTAGTAAAACTATCTGTAATTGGAATCTGCTGCTTGGCAGTTCTTAAGTATTATGCAGAAATAGTTTATGCAACTTCATGAATTTTACTTTATGCTCTGAAACTATGAAGTAGATGTTTCTTGATAACCCACTAACTTCAGTCATAGAATCCTGTAAAGTGTCTTTTATGCAGAATCTACAAGGTTTCCATTGATTTAATGGCAGGAGATCAGAAGAATCCCATAGAAATTATATAATTTGGCTCAACACTAACCACTATCAACTGAAGTTAAGTGGACTTGAAAGGTCCTTCTCTCATTTATTTTATCTTTACTCTTTCTCCACCTAAAGCACTTAACTTTGCAAAACAAAAACAGAAAGCTGGGAGAATAAACTATTATAACACAAAACAGTCTGCATCAGATAAGTCAGAGCTGACCAAGAATGAAACATTAGTGTTACGTCAACAATGAAAGGAGTTCACAACATACCAGAGAAGGCAACAGAAAAAGCTAGTACATGGCAAAAGTATTCAGCATTAGATACTGGCCAAATATTTGTTAGCCCATAGATCTTTCCTAAAACAGAAAATGCCATTTAATGAGTGTCTCTAAGCCCCAAATTTCCTTCTCATAAAACTAACAATAATGAGTCCAATGAAGACACAACCAAATAAAGCCCCTCTGTAAGCATATTCCGCAGCTAATAAATCTGGATGTGCCAAACAACTTGTACTATACTGTATAAAAATTGGAGACTATTACAGATTGTTCAACTCTTCACTATTTTAATTGTCCAGAATTTGGCAGGAAGAGGAGGAGGGGAGGTAGAAAGAATGAATGGAAAATAACAAAATAAATTCCTATAGATATTAGAGTAAAACATACTTGGAGAATGATCCTTCTAAGTGCTAAAAAGATGGTTAAGTGCACTTTGCACAAAACACAATTAGACAAACTCTGAACACAAATGTACAAACATCTGATTCTGTTTAAATTCATTCCTGCTTGTTTGAAACTGCATCACACTTCCCTGGTTCTTAAACATTGAAACAGTACAGAAGAAAAACATTTGAGCAAGCTCTTTTTTCAAGTAGTTATTAGTGAAGAGTATCTGATGCCATACACTGAATAATCTGACTTAAGTTATATTTCATGAACATAATTCACATATGGGAAACACTAACAGATTAAAAGACAAGTTGTCAGCAGAGGACCCTCTTGTCAGATTTGACTCTCTAATCTGGGCTTGAGTTTGATTTTGATTAGATTTCCCAAGGAATTTCAATTTTATAATGTTAACTCGAGAAGAAATGTGGGTGGGGGAGGAGGCAGAAGGAGGAAGAGAGGAATTAATACATTTTCCAGGTAAACATCACAAAAAAACTGTTCAAAAGCAAAAACTGCAAATATCTTTCTTGTTAATTTTAAATGATTTACTACCTGTGAAATTACTTTTATCGTTATGGTTAAGAGTATAGACACTTATGTATGTGCAGCTGACGAAGAGTGCACAAACAAATTGCACTTAAGTCATATCTTGTGGGTTTACATATTTGTCATTTTCAGATGAATACCACAGCTGAAACAGACTGGAAATTTCTTGAAAATGATTGGGGAAATTTGCTTTAAGAAAATAGCAATATTTCTTATGATACCTAGAATGCCAATGTTAAGCCATTCCTTTCAAGTAGTTTTAACATATATATCTTTGTCATGAATTACCATTTAAAATAAAAATGTCTTTCATGGTTACTCCAAATAAATTTAGTCTTGGTTGAAAATAGGCTGCTCAGGTTAGACAACTATTTAAACTCGTCATTTCTACTCTCCTTGTGTCAAAGTTTAAACCACACATATTAAAATGCAACATTATTAACTATGAGACAAAGTGTTGCTGCCACTTTATTGTTGAAGACCTTTCTTATTGTACAGTTTATACCATTTGTTAAATTCTAAATGCTAATTTATTCAAATGTGGTATTCCACAATCAAGTGTTGCTAAAGTGGTCAGCAAATTCAAAATTTAGGTGATAGAAAAATGTGAAAATGAAATCACATCGAACAACTTAAAGATTAACAAGACAAATTCAATAGTGCCAAAGCAAATTTAAACAAAAAAAGTGCTTAAAATTACAGGCAAATCAAAACTCTTTTTTTCATTACCAGTTTGAACCTGTTGCATTTATCCATTTAGTATGCTACATAAGATATTCAATTAAACTCGATAAAGTACCTGGAGGCTTAGAAACAAAAAATGCCATTTTGTGTAATTAAGAAAAGATTAGCTGGAAGTTCAGATTCCCCAGACAATGGTAACATGTTAAGAGTTTTCTAGGTCACATCTGATCAATATGGGTCAAAAATCCACCATTACACTACAGTTGGTGCTATGAAAAATTCAGCTCGCATCGGTGTCAGATACTCCTGTTTTCAAGACTCCTCCTGTATGCTTGTTGGTAGCAGCCACTCACTTCAAAAGAGCATTTCCATAACTGTAACCCAGTTCCAAAAATCTCCTATTCTACAAAAGAGTGCACAGTTGATTTTGATTATGAATTAGTTTTGAATCATTATCTGATAATATATTTCTAAAATAAAGTTCATATGCTACAAGCCAATGGCTAGTGTGATTGTGACCTGTTTTCAGGTTTAAAACTGAGTTTTGATCAGCACCCCAGCCAATAGACATTTCCAACTCTTTATCAAACTTAAACAACAACTCACACCTGTAATACATTCTATGGATGCTCTACATACAAGTCAGATACCACTGTGAAGGGACTTCATGAAAACCATAGCTTGAAGTAACAAGCACATTCACAATAAAGCAGAACTCCAGGTTGTACCCATTAAATCTTGCATGTCATACTTAACTGTAAAAATGTTTACAAAAGCCAACTGTGAAGTCAGCTGCTTTACATTGTAGTCCCGAATGTTCAGCAAATTAACAGTATGTTAATTGTGTTATAATTGTTGATAGCTGTTTGCTATTTGATAGCTGTTTGCAACATTCTTCCCAAAAAGGTATATAGCAACAGAGGATCAGCATTTCTGGGCATGCTATCCACTTCTCACTGCTCAGAGAGATTTTGGACTTCAGATCCAGTTTGCATTAGGCAGTAGTAAATACCTGAATGCTGATGAGGGCTAAAGTCCGTAGAGTAGCTTGGATAATAAATTTCCCTGAAATTTTAATCGATGCAGAGTTTCATGCAAGCATTTTTTGAATTGCATGCAATTTTCGTTAAAGGAACTTAATCGATTGAAGTAAATTGTTCAGTTACCAAATTTTATCAAACAACACAATCAGATAAGAGCCCTTTAGTGCAACAAATGTCTAAAAAGATTATTCACAATGCTTCTAAGGTTGGAGCACTTGTATTGAAGTGAAAAAGGACACTTATAAGCACTTCCAATAAGATGCTGTCAAGCATCAAGCTTTCATGTAGTCAGAGATGCCTATTAAATCCACAACTGTCAGCCACTGAGTCCTTGGACATGGTGCTGATGGCAGAGGAAATACCAAAGAGCAAAGTTCAATGATGATCTCTTCACTGCAACATTACATCTTTCAAATTCTCTTGCAGAATAGTGTCTTTCACTGCGTGGAATACAAATCTAATGTTTTCAGTGTCTATGGCTGTTGTAAAGTGGTGGAACAATGGTTTGGTGCGATCTCGTCGCTTGTTGTTAAAGCACTGAACCAAGTATTTTTGTACATCCTCTAGATTATGAGGGTCCCACTCAAAATTTGGGAAATATTTCTTAATACTGACTGTTTTCACCTTCCCCACAAGCAAGTCCATTTTGTTCAGAAACAAAATAATGGAGACAGAGGAAAATAATTTGTTGTTTACAATGGTCTCGAAGATGTTCATTGATTCTACCAAACGGTTTGTCCGCCGGTCTTCCATCAAGACTTGGTCATATTCACTTGAGGAAACCATGAATAGAATGGAGGTAATGCCATCGAAGCATTGAAACCATTTCTGCCTCTGTGACCGTTGACCACCCACATCTACCATTTTGAAAGGAATTCCTTTTATGACAAAATCATGCTCCACAATTCCTTTGGTGGCTTTTCTAGCAAGTAGGACATCATGCCTGCTGGGAAGGTAACTCTGAAAGAAAGAAACTCATTAGAGCATTTTGCATAACCAGGTACAGTGGCAGCTTCAAAATTTTTCTGTGCTGTCCATCCTGCCAGCAATAAAAACGCCTCAGTATATTCAAACTGGACTAGCAGAACTACGGTTTAACGATGTTAACTTCACATTATGTGATCACACCAGATTCAGACTCCAGCAAGGACTCGGTACCAGCCAGAGATGAAAGTGAACTTGCTGCTGCTTTTGGAAAGAGGGAAGAAGTGAAAGTTGGGAAATTGCTTGACAGATGTATTTGTTTTCTGAAGGACACACTCCCCCCAAATCATCCCTAACAGTTCCAAATCTGCTGCAGTCAAAATTCATATTGCATTCTCAAAGATGGGTAAAAACAATAATAAATGAAAGTTCGGTAGTGTGAATAGTCGATTAAATAAATTGAAGATAATGACTGACTTTACAACTCAAATAATTAGACTATTTGAAAAAGCTGTGAACTTTTAGAAAATAAATCTATAACCAGACAGAGTAGAGATTTCCAAACCACTCAAGTCTGAGAATTCCCTAGATTGTCCTTTTGATGTGCTGCAAACATGAGAACTTGGACTATATTTCTGAATAATTCCAATCAACTATGGACAAATCCTCCACATAATAAAATCGTAAACTATAATTGTCAATAGAAATGCAGTAGAACTGAAGATCTTTGGTGACTGTGGCAAGAAAAGCAGTTGTATTTCTCGATTGACAATTTCTCCATATTCAGTAGTTGTAGGAACACTGCAACAAATGAAAATATTGGGGTATAAAACAAGGCTAAGGGAAAAAAAAAAATCGGTAGATCTGAAAATTCAAAACACTTCCAACTTCGGTGGTGGTGTTGGTGATCATGGTCAGACAATCAATCAGAGTTCCTTCAATCAGACAGTAATGTAGTAAACAACAGATTGGAAAAGTTCAAAAGGCATTGGTGAAGACAGAACAGAAATGCCACTCATCTTTAGTATCATAAATATCTTCATGCAAAATGACATTAGGAGGCTAAATGGTCCACTGTGTCTGGGCCAACGCATCGGTGCTACAAACTGCTTTGTGAATGAGAAACTGACCAAATAATTCCAATAAATTTGGAGATTTTTATTTAAAACAAAAGATAGCCTCCTCTCTCTTACTCTTCAACTCCTTCCTTGACACCAGGATGGCACCTTGACCAAAACTAATCAAAAATTGTTTGTATTATCTAAAGGCAGAGGCTGGATGATACAATCTCCTTAAAGAAATGTAGTTTAGTTTTTTCATGATTTTCCATTATTGACAAAATGATTTGATATTTATAAGTTACAGGTAGAAGCCGCTTTTAGTTTAAAACGTCATTTGCCATCAATAGGCACTAGCTTCCAGGAGCACTAGCTTCTCACCACATGCAAAATAATGAGCAGGAATGGCACAAATGAGGCTATGCAAGTCTTCTGCATTTCAATTTGTCACTTAAAATAATCAAGAGTCTGAAATAGCCAGAGGGAGGGTTTCTTGACAGAACCTTCGGTCAATTTAATCCAAATAGCATATGATAAACCCTACTTTGTCAACTTCATCATGATATATTTTTGGAAGTGATGAGCATTTCACCACTCCCAGTGTAACACAGGTCATAATACGTATGGGTTTGTGATCGCCAAATCTGGCTTCCACACAAGGGCTTTAACTTATACTTTCACATATATCTAATAAAATATTTTAGGTTACATCATAACTCATAGATAAATTAGAAACAAATGCCAATGCATACAGCTGCCAATACAGACATTTCATTTATTTCAACATCCGTCAGTAATCAGATAATCCAATTCAATCAGCATGAAATGAATCCTGTCTGCAATGTTTGATACTGGCATCACTGTATCGGTCTGCCAAATCCTCCCAGTACACATTCTCACTCTCTTTCAAAATTATTTCAGTGGAATCCAACCTTTGCCCAAAATTCTAGAGCTACACTTGCAGGAGATAATTTCCTAGAGAAAGGCAGACAAAGAATTGCAAATTTCAACAATGAAAACTGCCAATTTAGCATTATTCTTCCAACTACCCTTTTTCCAAAAATTTGTTTTGCTGTTTCGGGAAGTAATTTGTATCACTTGATTTGATTACATCATACTTATAGACAAGAACATCAACTATGGCTTTGGTTACGGAGATAATTTTTGAGCATCTGAATAAGAATTCATGGAGTGTTCGCAGACTTTGCTCAGAACAAAGTGACTTGACAGTTTATTTTTCAAAAGAACATCACTGCACTTCAACCCGGGTTCATTGTTTATTGACCTTATGAGGCACTTTAGAAATGTGGTAAATTGCCACATTCAAGTAATGCAGAACAGGCAAGTGATAGGCAGCAGAGAGAGGAATGCAATTAGCTGAAATAAAAACAAAACTCATTCAGCTAACCTATCAATCAAATGGGAGAAATTCCAAACATGGTTGCAACTTGATTTTTCCCCACATCGTCTTCCACATAATGGAGAAGTAACTTGAGCATATAACCAGTGTGATCTCAACTTCCAAATTAGCAAGTGTGAATTCCCTATGCTTTGAGTGTTAAAGTAAACAGGAATTAGACTCACCAATTGTCCAATCTGGTCAAGATTATCCAGAAAATATTTCACAGATTCACCCTGTTGGCAGAAAAAAACCAGAAAGAAAAAAAAAATCAGTTCTAATATCCTAATATAACTGGAATTCATTCAGGTTAGGGGAAGAAGATTAATTGTATTTCTCTTAACAGCAAAGTTAACTCATACCAGACATCAATTATCAGTAAGTATGCTGCAAGTGATTCTCAATGATGAACTAATGAATAGAATAGCAACATCAGTGGAAATTCTTAATTCTACTATTTTTTAGAAGGTAGCATTTGATTCACTCTCCATGATGTAGATGATCAGAGACAGCACTAGCTCTGCCTCCAGTTAAGCTGGTCCAGTACAGTTACAATACTGCCATTTACCGACAATACGGAAAACTGCTGAGGCATATCCTCTCCACAAAAAGGACACATCCAACTCAGCCAACTACTGTCCTACCTATCAACTCTCGATCATCAGCACAATGAAGGAATGGATTACTGATAGCTATCCAGCAGCATTTACAATAACTTGCACACTGATACTCTGTGGATTCCATCATGACAACTTGCACACTGATACTCTGTGGATTCCATCATGACAACTCAGTTCTTGACCTCATTACAGCCTTGATCCAAATAATATCAAATAGAGCTGAAAACAAGAGATGAGGGGAGAGTGATGGCCCTTGACACCAAGCTAGTATTTGATTGAGAATGAGATCAAGGAATTTTAGCAAGAATAATGAGAATTTAAGAGAAGGGTTCACCGTTCGAAATCATATCAAGCATAAAGGAGGTGCTTGGCATTGTCAGAGGGCAATCATCTCAATCCAAGGGCAGTACTGCAGGAGTCCCTCAGAATTGTGTCCTAGGTTCAATCATCCTAGGCTGCTTCAATACTGACATTCCCTTCATCACAAGATCAGAAGCGAGGATATTTGCTGAAAATCACAATGTTCAGCAACATTCACGATGATTCCGATACTGAAACATCCCATACCCACATATAGCAAGGCCTGGTCAATATTCAGGCTTTTGGTTCATAAGTGACAAGTAACACACGCACACCTGTCAAGGAATGACCATCTGTTGCAATCATACCTCTGGACATTGAATGCATCACCATCACTGACATATCCACTGTCAACTATCTTGGGGTTACCATTGAAGAAACAAAACAGGACCAGCCATATAAATACTGGCATCGTATGAGTATGTCAAAGGTTGGGAATTCTGTACAGTGTAACTCACCTCCTTCCTCCCCAGAACACCAATCCACCACTGATATACAATAGCAGCAGTGTACACCATCTACAAAATACACTGCAGCAAATCACAAAAGCTCCTTCAACAGCACCCTCCAAACCCAGGAGTTCTGCCTTCTTGACGGAAAAGGAGAACAGGTTCATGGCAACTCCACAATTTCCCCTCTAAGACATACACCATCCTGATTGCCATTCCTTCACTGTTATCTTGTCAAAATCTTGTAACTCCCTTCCTAAAAGCACTATGAATGACCAAATATCATATGCATTGTAGTGGTTCAGGTCAGCAGGTAACCAACAGCTTCTGCAAGGTAATATGCTTGGGCAGGAATTATGGCCTAGTCATTGACACCCACAATCCATGATCAAATGAATAAATTTTCAAAAATCTCAGATTTTACTTAGCAACTAGACTATAAATTCCAACTGTTCATGTCTGAATTTTATTTTAAAATGGAAATTATCTAAAGAGCAATAATCAATCAAGGAACAAAAAAAAAGATTGCCACGTAGTTTTTGTTCTTCAAAATCATGTCTTTCCTTTTAACTCACAGAACATCATTACATCCCAAATCCAGCCAACCTCTCAATTTTCAATTGTGGAACCATCCAAGTTATCATCAAACACCCATTATTGTGCATGATTTGTTTAACTATATAACCTTTTAATCACACACTAATTTAAAGAATGAAAACAAATTAAGCAAAATCCAATTTGTTTTAAATAGTTTTTGTAAACGGATATCAAACCACAGTTTTGAAAGTAATTGATGGGACTGGCTAGAGTATCTGCTCCTCAGACTCTAATCTAAGCTTCCTACCATCCTGCCTTCACCATTCGGTTAAACAAAAAAATTTGTTTCAAGAGTGCAACACAGCATTGTGTTCAACAAGAGGTCCTTACTGAAGTGAACAGAAAATGTATGCACTTCATGGGTTGAGGTCCCGTATGTATAGGAAGGACATCTGTACAGTATTGCCTTACAATGCAAATAGAATCCAATCTCTGGATGCAGCAGGAAGGAGAGAATCCATAACTGGATAAAAACAAACAGCAATTGTAGTAGACACAAACCATGAATGGAGAACCAGATATTCAGATTGTGACTCTTTCAACATTCTTTCTTCCAATCCTAATTCTAATGTTTTCAGATTCTCACCAGCAGTTGTGCTTTCAATTGTTCAGTCACGTTTGGACCATGAAGAAGGTAAACGTCAGAAACACGTTTAGAAAGGAGGAATTCCAGAATCCTAACATTAGAAAACTGCCAGATAGTGTAAATTTCGCATCCCTGCACACAACTGTCGCAGCCTTGCAGATGCATAGAATGGATTGTGGTTTCATGATCACAAAATAGGACCGTGTGAAAATCAACAAAAATTCCAACCAGAATATTGAAGATTCACAGTTAATAATCCTCAACATTCCAATTCTTTGCAGCTTCCCGCCTCATCTTTTTCTCCACTACTTTAATGTTTTCTGCTTCCTGCTCTCACCCCGAACTGAAATATCAAGCTTGCTTCCAATGTTTATCTTGCTTTTGTCTTCATATGCCTTGTCAGATTCTTTCATTCCTTGCCTTTTCTATCTTTAGTTCTAAGAATAGATCGTTAATCAACATCTGATTAACTCACTTATCCCATTCCTACCATAATCAGACCTGTTCCTACACTATTTCCTTCAAGGATTGTTCCAGTTATCCAATATTTCTATGCAATCCATTTGAACTATGGCACTTCCTATAAAAGTGCTTCTGATAAGTTTCACTTTTTCCTCAACCGAAGATTCCCTTCTATCATGACAAAATCAATTCCTTTTCTCCATATTTCTGTTCTACTCCTCCTTACAAGAAATAGGATAGATTTCCCCTCTCTTCGCCTTCATCAGATCTTGGATGATCTTTCAACACTCAATGAAACTTATCAGAAGCACTTTCAAATGTTCTCACTAAATACATCTTTCCCACCCTTTCCACCATTCTAAATGCGATTGTTCTCTCCACAATACTGTAGTCTGTTCTTGATTCATGTGAATGATGCAGTCTCATGTCTTTTCATCTTCTCCCTCCAGCTATTCAAGGTGCCAAACATTTCTTCACAGTTAAACAGCAATTTATTCGTACTTCATTATGTTTACTATATTGCATTCACCTCTCATAATACAGTTGTCTCTAATGTTGGGAGATGAAACAGGTTGGATGACTGCAGGACACGTTCATTTAACCTGTAAGCATGATCTCGAAATTTCAATGATATACCCTTTTATCTTTTCACCCCACAGCCTCCAATTGCACTAAACTCAAGAAACAACATCTCATCTTTTGATTACACATTTTACAACATTTGAAACTAGAATTAAACATTTCAGATAATAATGCCAGCATTTGGCTCATATCCCTCTAAATCCTCCCTATTCATATACCCATTCAGATACTTCTTAAATGTTGCAATTGTAACAGCCTCCACCACTTCCTCTGGCAGCTCATTCCATACATGTACCCCACGCTGCATGAAAAAGTTGTCCCTTAGGTCCCTTTTAAATCATTCCTCTCTCACTCTAAACCTATGCCCTCTAACTCTGGACTCCCCCAACCAATAAAAATACCTTGTCTATTTAAAGTATCCATACCCCTCATGATTGTATAAACCTCAAAAAAGGTCACCCCTCAGCTTCCAACACTCCAGGAAAACAGCCCCAGTCTGTTCAGCTTCTCCCCATAGCTCAAACCCTCCAACCCATGCAACATCCTTGTATATCTCTTCTGAACCCTTTCAAATCTCATAACAGTATTTTATTTTAGATGAAAATACCAAACCTCATTAAATATTACTGCATCTCATAGCAGGGAGACCAGAACTACATACAGTATTTCAATAGTGGCCTAATCAATGTCTTGTACAGTTGTAACATTACCTCCCAACTCAATGCACCGACTAACAAAGGCAAGCATACCAAATGCCTTCTTCACCATCCTATCTACCTGTTGGAATACAAGGATGTAGAAATTATGCTGCAATCGTATAAAACCATGCTTAGAGGCCACTTGGTGTACTATGAGCAGATCTGGGCCCCACACCTTAGGGAGGATTATTTGGCCTTGGAGGGAGTATAAAGTAGGTTTACAACAGTAATACCTGGTCTTCAGAGATTAAGTTATAAAGAGAGATTATACATATTAGGCCTGTTTTCTTGCCAATTTAGAAGATGAAGGGGTTATTCGATCAAAGTTGTCAAGATGTTAACAAAAAAAAGACATGGTAGATAAAAATAAACAATGTCCACTAGTTGTGGATTCTAGTACTTAGAGGGCACAGTCTGAGGATTAGGGCCAGACCATTTAGGATGATCTCAATGAATGATGCCAATTCTTACACTTTACAGTTGAGTTTGAAAAGCTTGCAGACTTTTTGCCTCTGTGCAAAAAAAAGTTAGGCTGAAAACCTTATGCAGGTAATATTGTACATCTCAGAGCAATGCCAATACCAAAACAGTATTTCCAGGTGTGATAAAGGTGATTTTAGGATATTGGAAAAACAACTGGGACAATTAACCAACAAGTAAGATTGAGAATTTAGTACAGCAATGTCATGAGCAGTGGCAGAGGAACAGCACCTTAACTACCAGGCTGTTCTTAGCTTCTCCATCTGGGCAACATCACAACAGAGTTTACCCAAATCCATGAAACAAGTATAATCTCTTTACAGAACAAAGGATGACTGCCCAGCTCTGCCACACGTATGGAGGATTGCCATCAAAATCTGCTCAGTAAATCCTTCATAGCTTCCCCACCAGTGATATGAGATGCAAGGGACAGAACAGACTCAGAAAGGGATGATCACTTTATTACTTTTCATGCCTTGGGTCAGAAGGAATCCTGTTTCAATGCTTGGTCTTGCTCGATTATAAAATATTTTGTTGTTCTGCATAATTACAGAGTCTGGAAAGAAAACACAAATTCCAGCTTTGTTAGAGCCACTTCACAGCAAATACCCTTGGCCTGTACACTCACCACAGTCCCTTCTATGTCTCAAACAGGTATGGGATAGCTGGCCTGAAACCTTTCAAACAAAAAGACTCAATAATCAGCCAATTTAAAACAGATCTCAATTTAGACAGGAAGCTCAATCTGTCAACCCCTCGTCTGAAGAAACCAGAAGTAAAATAACTATAATAGGCTCTAATAAGTTCTTTTCAATTCAAGGTTAAATTATTCAAAGTTTGTGTGAAGATTTGTAGCTCGGGTGCTCATTGCTGTGGTTCTGTTCGCCGAGCTGGAAGTTTTTGTTGCAAACGTTTCGTCCCCTGGCTAGGCGACATCCTCAGTGCTTGGGAGCCTCCTGCGAAGCACTTCTTTGATGTTTCCTCCGGTGTTTATAGTGGTCTGTCCCTGCCGCTTCCAGTTATCAGCTGAAACTGACAACCAGAAGCGGCAGGGACAGACCACTATAAACACCGGAGGAAACATCAAAGAAGCGCTTCGCAGGAGGCTCCCAAGCACTGAGGATGTCGCCTAGCCAGGGGACGAAACGTTTGCAACAAAAACTTCCAGCTCGGCGAACAGAACCACAGCAGGTTAAATTATAAAAAATTCTTGTGAATTCATCTGTTTTTCGATGATAATAGGTTCGTGGACAAGTAGAACACAAATAGCATGTTTGTGTCATTTGGATGGTTCTCAGATTTTTCTTTTCTCCATTGTAATGATTTTGCTCGATTTAAACTTGTCCATAGTACTAATTCACCTGGTCTCACTTTGAAAGTGTGCAATATAGACACCAATTTCAATGTATCTTCCAGTACTGTGAACAGTGTTGAATTGGCCTATGCTCATCTCTAGCATGGATGTTCAGAGATATTTTTGAAAGAACAATGTAGGGGCTTTATTTTAATATTTGATTGTTTTCTATTGTAGAAAATGTTGAAGATATGCAAGCAACTGCGTTGAACCTTTTAAGGAGTTTGTAGTATATTTTCATGTCAAAGGCACTACCTAAACACTTTTAAATCACAGTGGAGTTAAATTTAAGCCCACTGAAAAGAGACACTCAATGATGAAGCAAGACACTCTTTGCTTCAATCTGAAAAGTACCAGCATAAATTAAGATGTCACCTGGAATAAATTAAAACTTTGGGCTATGTAGCAGATAATTTGTAGGTGATATACAAAGTTACTTCCTTCATAATCTATTGGCTTCTGACAGCTGAGCTACTGTGAAAGAGACTGTGATGAAGTGGGACAAGTAGTAGAGTCTTAGTTCCACTGATCCCATTCGACACCATAAACTAAGTTCAATAAGCCATAGTCTATAAAGTAACATAGTGACAATAGCTAAATGATCACCTCATAAACGTGAAATTTTCAACAATGATTGAACTTCTTTAATCAGTAACTTAATTATTTTACAGACTTTCAAACATACTTGTGAAAAACATACTGCCATCAGATCAAGGGTAGTTCATTCAGTAGTGTTTTTTGTACTGTTTTGAACTGAACGACTCAAACAGCTTTACACTTCTCGTTAAATTCAAATACTAACTCAGCCAGACAATGATAATAAAAAAAAATTTTCAATATTTCCAATAAACTAGAGGCCAGAGATTCTTGTTATGAAGTTCAAAACAGGTCCAAGTATCCTTACCAATAAATTAGAAGCTTTTTTTCACACAATGTTGTCAAAACCTAGAATGGTCTGCTTGAAACAGTGGCGGCAGTCAAATTAATAATTGCTTTTAAGCAAGTGGATAAATATAAATAATAAAAGGGACTGAGGAGACAGGGAGCTAGCATATGGGCAACATTTCAGTTAGCCTCCCAAATGCAATGGCTGTATTAAATTCAATATTCAGACCCAACAACTTCAGATTCAATGTCACTGCCTATAAGGCAGTTTCACTGATATCACATGCTGTTGAAGTGCGAGTTGACTCTCCATATCATTGGCCATTAAAAATATTCGACCATAAATATTCCTCATCAGAGCCTGACTTTTAAAGCAACATTAAAATTAATCTCCAGTTCTGAAGAATCATCTAGACTCAAAATGTTAGCTTGCTCTCGCCACAGATGTTGCCTGACCTGCTGTGATTTCCGGCATTTCTTATTTTCATTAAAATTCATCTTCTCCCCCGATTTCCCCATATACAATTTCTCCCCATATGCAATTTCACTGTGTTTTTCACTCGACTAACCAATAGCCAACATTTGGCATCTATGCCAGCTCCAGAATTAATCCCTCTTCATCTTTTGATTGACAAACTACTGAGGTTACAAGGGCCAAGCATGAAAGCGAAGTGAAGGGCACAATCAGATCAGCCATAACCTTGTTAAATTAGATAAGCTGGCCTGAGGGAGTGAATAACCTACTTCGGCTCCTTTTTCTTACATTCTTGTTACTATCCCAATGATATGCTGAAATTGAGACTACTGTAGTTCATTCTCTCTTCGGTCCTCAAAATTGTGGAACTCACTACCTTGTAATAATTCTTCTAACTGAGTAGATTTCCAATTCATTTATTACTTACTTTGTAATTGCAGACTTGCTGGTATACGGTGCTCAGAGATTTGAAATAAAATACACTAACTCTACAGCCGGAAATCAATTGGTTGGAACACCTGTGTCTGAAACCTTTCGAATGAAATCACCTGCTCCCTCAACACTATCAGCATCAATTTAATACGGTTCTTTGGAAGTGGAACACTGAAAATACATATCGTATTTGAATGGGGTAAAGAACAATTTGTATTTATTAAAACAAAGAGTGGTAGACACCTGTTGGCATTGAGAATGTGGTGCTGGAAAAGCACAGGTCAGGTAGCATCCGAGGAGTAGGAGAATCGAAGTTTCAGGCATAAGCCCTTCGTCATGGAATGAAAGTGTCTCTGGCTAGGCCAGCATTTACTGCCTATCCCTAATTGCCCAGAGGGCACATTGTTGTGGGTCTGGAATCACATCCTTACGAGACCAAGTAAGGACATCAGTTTCCTTCCCTCATGAATATTAGTGAACCAAATGTGTTTTTCTGACAATCAAAAAGGATTCATGGCCATAATTAAATTCTTAATTCCAGATTTTCAGTCAATCAAAATTTCACCATTAGCTGTGGCAGGATTCAAACCCAGCTCGCCAGAACATTACCTCGGCTTCTGGATTAACAGTCGAGCAATAATACCACCACACCCTCCTATTTTAATTACAAAGAAATGATGATTGAGCTGGGAATTGTGTTTGCAAAAGGATAGTTGAAGATCATGGCCTATGTTTAAGGCAATAGTTTATGGCTCAGTGCAAAGACATATTCTAAAGAGGAAAGAGGATTCTAGGAAAGGGGATAAGCCAACCATGGTTAAACAGGGAAGTCAACGATAGAATTAATTCGAAAGAAATAACATACAAGATTAATGGTAAGCCAGAGGATTGGGCAAGTTTTAACAATCAACCAAAGACGACCAAAATAGAAATGGAGAAATAAACTCAAGAGTAAATGTGCAAGTAATACCAACATAGACAGTAAGAGCTTCTTCAATTATATAAAAAGGAAAAGATAAGCCAAAGTGAACATAGACCCCTTAGAGAATGAAGCTGGGAAAATATTAACAGAGAACCAAGAAATGGCAGAAGTGAATAACTACGTTGCATCAGTCTTCAAAGTAGAAAACACAAAAAGCATTCCAAAGTTATTAAATATTCAAGAGTCAAAAGGATGAGGGGAAATAAATTATAGCATAGAAATGCAGAAAATAGGAGGAGGTCATTAGGCCCTTTGCACCTGCTCTGCCATTCATCATGGTAATGGCTGATCAACCAACTCAAAAGCCTGTTCCTGGTTTCCCCTAATTTCTTTTGATCCCTTTAGCCTCAAGTGCTATATCCAACTCCTTCCTGAAATCATACAATGTTTTATCCTTGACTCTGTGGTAGTGAATGCCACACATTCACCCCTCTGGGTGAAGAAATATTTTCTAATCTATTCTTAAATGGTTTATCCTGTATCCTTAGACTGTGACCCCTGTTATGTACTTTCCCCGCCATCAGGAACATCTTTCCTGCATATATCCGGTTTAGAACCCGTTAGAATTTTATAGGTTTCTATGAGATACCCCTCATTTGTCTGAACTGCAGTGAATATAATCCTAGCCAATTCAACTTCACCACGTCAGTCCCATCGTCCCAGCATTTAGTCTGGTAGACCTTTCCTGTACTCCCTCTACAGCAACAGCACCCTTCCTCAGATAAAGGAGGCCAAAATACACATAATATTCGAGGTGTAGTACACCAAGGCTATGGCCCTTCAATTTATAGCAATTCAGATAATAATCTTCCTTCCTGTTTTGCTACTAATGTAGATAACCACACATATCCACATTATACAACATCTGCCATGCATTTGTCGACTTAACTTGTCCAAAACATCTCTGCATCCTCCTCACAGTTTACCCTCTCATCCAGCTTTAGGTCATCTGCAAACTTTGAGATATTACATCTAATTCCTTCACCTAAATAATTAATATATAGTGAATAGCTGGTGTACTAGCACAGACCCCTGTGACACTCCATCAGTCATTGCCTGCCAGTCAGAAAAAGATCTCTTTATTCTTACTCCTTGTTTCCTCTCTGCCAGCCAGTTTTCTATCCATCTCAATAGACTAAACCAATCCCGTGTGCTTTAATTTTACACAATAACGTCTTACGTAGGTCTTTGTTAAAAGCCTCAAAGTACAAATAAACCATATCCACTGACTCCCCCTCATCAATTCTGAGTTACATCCTCAAGGGATTCCAGTATATGTGTCATGATATTTGCTTTTGCAAATCCATGCTGATTCTGTCCTATCTTGCTACTGTTTTCCAAGTACTTTGGTACTAATTATTTTATAATAGGCTCTATTTTTACCACTATCAACATAAAGCTGACTGGTCTATAATTTACAATTTTCTCTCTACCTCCTTTTTATTTTTAAAAGAGAGGGGTTTTATTAGCTACCTTCCAACCTGTAGGAATTGTTCCAAAAATCTTGGAAAATGACCATGAATACATCCAGTATTTCTAGTGCCACTTCCTGAACTATTCTGGAATGTAAGTCATTAGGCCCTAGGGATGTATCGTCAGGAAGTGGGTTAATTACGCAAAGATAATCTACAGTGGGCATAATAGGATACAGGAAAGAAAGAAGACATGGAATCAAGGCTTTATGTGGAGGTGATTCTTGCAATAGATTTCACAGAATTAGCAAGGAGAAGGAACAGAGGAAATGGAGCTCAACAAGAGGATCAGATTTTGTTGGGAAATATGGGAAGGAGGAAGCAAAGGACAGTACTTTACACAAACAAGTGGAGAAGAATCCTGAGATTTTCTGTTTTTCTCCAGGGTGATCCTGAATTATCCAAATGTTTTGACAATGACGTAAACAAGGTCTAATAGAGCTAATGTAATCGAGCCAGATTCAGTGACACACCATTAAGCCAGTCACATCTGGGAATCAATGAGAATGTATTTCATAACATTCAGCTAAATCTTTAGAAAGGAATGTAGCCTTGTAAACGTCTAAAAGAGGGCTCATGTCATGTGGGGATAGATTACATCTTCACCAAGTGGGTGGTAATTTGGTGGAGTCAATCAACTATGATATACCTACATTAGCAACGTTAGCAACTCTAGAAGACCATATTAGGTCATTTTTGCTCCTTCACAAAATGAAGGAGCATGATTTAAAAAGATAAAGGCTCTCAAATAAAATGTTTCAATTCATATTAAGCTAAAAAGCAAACTGGAATGAGTTATGTGCATCCACATTTGTTGTAGATTTTAAAAAATACATAAGAGGTCAATGTAGCTTGTAACCATTAATAAAGGGGTTTATAGTTGTGGTGAGAATAAAAGTTTTGTCAACAGCTTTAGAACAGAGTGCACTGGCTAGGATTAACAGTCACAAGACGACATGCCTAAAAGGAAACTATTTACAGTAGTTGCTATTTTGAGTACTTTATTTACCACTTTATTTACCTGTGTTAAATTTTACAGTAACAAGTTAGTTCTAAGTTCAAAGTAAGATTTTACAAATTTAAAGAAACATAGTACTAAACAAGGTTATCTAAGAGTACAAAGGGATCGTGATCAGATGGGTGATGGGCTGAGGAATGGCAGATGGAGTTGAATTTAGATATATTTGAGATGCTACATCTTGGAAAGGCAATTCAGGGCAGGATTTATACACTCAATGGTAATGTCTTGGGGAATGTTGCTGAACAAAGAGACCTTGGACTGCAGGTTCATTGTTCCATCAAAGCGGAGTCGCAGGTAGATAGGATAGTGAAGATGGTATTCGGTACGCTTTCCTTTACTGGTGAGGCCACTTTTGGAATACTGTGTTCAATTCTGGCCTCCTTGCTGGAGGAAGGATATTGTGAAACTTGAAAGGGTTCAGAAAAGATTTGCAAGGTTGTTGCAAGGATTGGAAAGTTTGCGTTACAGGGAGAGGCTGAATAGTCTGGGGCTATTTTCCCTAGAGTGACAGAGGCTGAGGGGTGACCTTATAGAGGTCTATAAAATCATGAGGGGCATGGATAGGGTCAAGATCATTTCCCCAAGGTTTTGGGGTCCAAAACTAGAGGGAATAGGTTTAATGTGAGAAGGGAAGATTTAAAAGGGACCTAAGGGACAACTAAGGTGGCATGTGTATGGAGTGAGCTGCCAGAGGAAGTGATGGAGGCTGGTACAATTACAACATTGAAATGCATCTGGATGGGTACACGAATAGGAATGGATTAGAAGGATATGGACCAAATGCTGGCAAATGGGACTAGATTAACTTAGGATAGCTGGTTAGCATGGACGAGTTTCCATACTGTACAATTCAATGACTCTGTAAAAGATGCTTGAAGAAAAAGAAGCATGCCCTACCCCATCCATTAGCATTACTATCTGAATAAAAAGAATATTTATTTCTACCATTTCTACCAATGATATCCAGTTAGGACATTATTGCATATGTGATCTGCCTGATTTATAGGGAACAGGGTTATGACAGTATTATATTAGCATATAAGGGAACAGTCTAATTTCATTTTGCAGTCAACCATGTTTGATGTTAAGCACAGACTCAATTATAGCAAACTCAGTGTACATTTTTCCCTCACCTGCAATATTTTACTTTTATCCTATTTAATAACTTGTCATCTACTGCCCCAATGCTAGGAGTACACAGCACTGTTACTTCACGATCAACAGATAAAACACACATACTACAGCTACAGCAGTGTGACAATACATTGGTAACTATAACTTCTGAATCGTTAAAAACTTTTTCTAATTAGAAAAAGGATTATGAAGACACATAATTCAGCCAGACAAATAAAATGCAATACTGTTCAACCAATAACTTTGAATCCCCTCTGTTGTATCTTGTGGCAAGTTGCATTTTCAGACACAACAAAACTAGTGATTTTTGAGAAGATATGTAATTCAGGTTGAGGTGCAGGTTGTAAGTTTGCTCGCTGAACTGGTAGGTTTGTTCTCAGATGTTTGATCACCATGCGAGGTAATATCATCGGTGTGCCTCCGGTGAAGCACTGGTGTTCTGTCCCGTTTTCTATTTACTTGTCTGAGTCTGTTAAGGTGGGCAATATTATTTCCAGTTCTTTTTCTCAGAGGTTGGTGAATGGAGTCCAAATCGATGTGTTTATTGACAGAGTTCTAGTTTGAATGCCAGGACTCTAGGAATTCCCTTGCTTCTCTCTGTTTATCCCATCCTCGGATGAATGAGTTGTCCCAGCCAAAGTGGTGTCCTTCTTTGTCTGAGTGCAAGGATACTAGTGATAGCTGGTCATGTCATTTGGTGGCTAGTCGGTGTATTCTGGTGGCTAGTTTCCTGCCTGTCTGTCCGATGTAGTGTTTGTTGCAGTCCTTGCAGGGTATTTTGTAAATGACATTTGTTTTTCTTGGTAGCAGTACAGAGTCCTTTAGATTCATCAGCAGCTGTTTCAGCGTGTTGGTAGGTTTGTAGGCTACTATAATGCCATGGAGTCTGAGTAGTTAGGTAGTCATTCCAAGATGTCTTAGCTGTACGGTAATATGGCTACAGTCTCTGGGTATATTGTGTCTTCTTGTTTGGGTTTGTTGTTTAAGAATTGGCAGACTGTGTTTATTGGGTCACCGTTGTTCTTGAATAGCAGAAGAAAAATACCTATGTTGTGGTTCTGTTCGCCGAGCTGGAAGTTTTTGTTGCAAACGTTTCGTCCCCTGGCTAGGCGACATCATCAGTGCTTGGGAGCCTCCTGCGAAGCGCTTCTTTGATGTTTCCTCCGGTGTTTATAGTGGTCTGTCCCTGCCGCTTCCGGTTGTCAGTTTCAGCTGTCCGCTGTAGTGGTTGGTATATTGGGTCCAGGTCGATGTGTGCAGGAAGTTTTTGTTGCAAACGTTTCGTCTCCTGGCTAGGCGACATCATTTTGTACACTACATTAGTTTTGCTCATGTTGGGTATCGGGTCCTTCGTTCTCACCAGAACGAAGGACCCGATACCCAACATGAGCAAAACTAATGTAGTGTACAAAATGATGTCGCCTAGCCAGGAGACGAAACGTTTGCAACAAAAACTTCCTGCTCGGCGAACAGAACCACAACAACGAGCACTCGAGCTACAAATCTTCGCACAAACTTTGAAAAAAATACCTATACCTAAACCAGAACTCCATTAATAAACATATCGATTTGGATCCCATTTACCAACCTCTAAGAAAAAGAACTGAAAATGGTGATGAAACGTTTGATAACAAACCTACCAGCTCAGCAACCAGACTTACAACCTGAACAACAAAACTAGTTCTGAGCTTATACGATACGCAAAAGTCACATGCAATGACAGTTTGAATATAGAACTGTGCAACAGTACAGGGTTATTCAGCTGACACAAAAAAAAGGGGACAATATGGAATCGCAAATCTTCAACAGAAAAACATAATCCTACCTCAAAAACATCACAACAACTTTCTTATGCTTTACACAAATGGAAATTAGGTGTGATCCATTGAGTATACACAACTATGTCTGAACAAAATAGACAGTAAATTATGATGTTAAAACCAGGAATTTCTGAAATTGTTATTGGTCAAGACCAGCACTGCCTGTTTTAAGTGTGTGGCGGCAGTGGTGGGGATGTAGGTGTACATCTAAATAATGACAATTAGATATAATTGCTCACAATATTTAGTAGGATATTAAATACTTCAGGAACAATATTTAAAATTTAATAGTAGTAGCTAGTTAGCAACCTTCTGAAAAAAAATTCCATTAATTTCTTCACTTCCCTTCAAATTATTTCCATATTAAATTTGGATTCCATCTCACCAATTTGAAGAGGTGAAATGATCAAGCCAAACAAATAGTAATGTCTACTCCATAAGAACTTACAATGCAAATAGATGAGGGGTATACACAAAGCATGTTGAAGAAAGTAAATAGGAAACAGAGTTTCCATAAATGTAATTAAATTTTAAGCAGCACTCGGTTTTTAAAAAATTAGCAAACATACATTCCAAGAAATAATTTTCAGAAACATTTAACAAAACCAAATGAATAATTTTAACACAAACACAACTCTCTTCCCTTTTGCATATTATAAAGTGCGAGCACCAGAAGTTTGAGCTTATCAGGGCACAATTAGCCAATACAGTTTAAGTACTGACTCACTTAGTGGCTAATGTAACACCCCTGACTAAGGAGGGAGGGAGGCAGAAGACAGGAAACTATAGGCCAGTTAGCCTGACCTCGGTTGTTGATAAGATTTGAGTGTCCATCAATAGGGCTGAAATTGTAGAGTACTTTGAAGTGCATGGTAAAATAGGGCTGAGTCAGAATGGCTTCATCATAGGGAGGTCATGCCTCACAAATCTGTTAGAATTACTTGAGGAGATAATGAGCAAGTTGGACAAGGGAGAACGAGGAAACATGGTCTATCTGGATTTCAAGAAGGTCTTTGATAAGGTGATGCACAGGAGGCTGAGAAATAAGAGGCAATGGCATTGGGGACAAGGTATGGCATGAATACACAATTGGATGACTGGCAGAAGGCAAAATAGGGATAAAGGGGATCGTTTTCAGAATGGCAGCCAGTGGCTACTGAAGTTCCACAGGGGTAATGTTGAGACTACAATTATTTTTGTTATGCATGAATGATCTGGACAAAGGAATTGAGAGCATTGTTGCTAAGTTTGCAGATGACACAATGATAGCTGGAAGGACAGGTCGTATTCAAGAACTGGTAAGCTTCAGAAGGACTTGGGCAGTCTAAGCGAGAGAGAATTCCTGAAGAAGGACTTTTGCCCGAAAGGTCGATTTTCCTGCTCCTCGGATGCTGTCTGACTTACTGTGCTTTTCCAGCACCACTCTAATCTAAACCCCAGTCTAACAGAGTGGATAAAGAGCTGGCAGATGGAATACAAATGTGGAAAATTGTGAGGCTTTGCACTTGGTAGGAAGAAGAGGCATCAACAACTTTCTGACAGGGAAAGGCTTCAGAAATCTGAAACAAAAAGGGACTTGGGAGTCCTAGTTCAGGATTCTCTTAAGGTTAACAAGGAGATTCAGTTGGCAGTTAGGAAGGGAAATGCAAGAGAGCTATAATAGAAGAGCACAAATGTACTGCTGAGGCTGTACAAGGCTCTGGTCAGGCTGCATTTGGAATACTGTGAGAAGTTTTAAGCCCCATATCTGCTGGCATTAGGTGGGGCCTAGGGAAGGTTGGCAAGAATGAACCTGGAGATGAGGAGCTTGTCATATGAGGAGCAGTTGAAGACTCTCTGTCTGTATTCAATAGAGTTTAGAAGGATGAACGGAAACTTACAGAATACTAAGGGGCCTTCACAGAGTGGACAGAGATGATGTTTCCACTGGGACAGACTAGGACTTTAGAGCACAGCCTCAGAGAGAAGGGACATTTCTTTAGAACTGAGAATGAGGTGGAATCTTTTCAGCTAAAGGGTGGTTAATCTGTGAAACATTCTGACAGAGGGGGCTATGTAGGACAAGTCAATGTGCGTTAATACAGAGAGAGATAAGATCTTGATTAGTAAGGGGAATGAAGGGTTGGGAGATGGCAGGAAAATGGCGTTGAGAAATGTGTCAGCCACGATCGAATGGTGGAGCAGACTCGATGGGCTGACTGGCCTACTTCGGCTCCTCTCTCTTATGGTCTTGTGGTCAATTCTCTCTACTTAATTTACAATCTTTACATGCACAGATATATATGGCTAATGATACAATGGCATCACCAGTTCAGTGGCCTCTCATAGCTGAAGCCATCCCAAGTAAATTTTGCAGATTAAAATTAAACAAAAGCTGCTCCCAAAACAAAAGCAACTTAGGTTGCAGACGGTTCTTTTCAGACAAACACACAGATACACTCCCACACACAAAAGGTCAAAGAAAAAATTGAACAAAAAAGATCAGCTCAGCTTTGAATGTGAATATTTATGGAAGAACCATTACTCTAAGAATTGTGTGCTCTTGGTGACAGTTGGTTTCTACTGAAGTACATCCATAAAAAGTAATTGGAAAAATTACATCAAGAACCACCAAACATTGATTAAAAAATACATACCACCTGAAAATAATCCATTTTTCATGTAAACAAACTTTTATGAGGTAGTTAATAAAAATTAAGAACTAGTCACAGTAAAACCAGCACAATGAACACTGAAGTACATCCATAAAAAGTAATTGGAAAAATTACATCAAGAACCACCAAACATTGATTAAAAAATACATACCACCTGAAAATAATCAATTTTTCATGTAAACAAACTTTTATGAGGTAGTTAATAAAATTAAGAACTAGTCACAGTAAAACCAGCACAATGAACCTACCCCAGAATCAGAAGGTCTGGGCTCAAGTTCCACACGACCCAGACATGTTACAACTGGCTGATAGTTTGCTTAAAAATATCTAACTGCAGAGGAACACAGATACAAGATGCCAAAGGGCCTCCTCCAATGCTATAAAATTCTATACCATGCAAAATACTATGGTTCAGCCATCAAAAGTTGTTTTTTCAAAGATAAAAGTGAATACTAAACGAAATCTAAACGTGAAATAATTATTAAGTATAAGAATGTTTTTGGGAACTGAACTACTGGACTATAAATCTTATCCTGATTATGGAAATTAAAACAGCAACAAAAAATTCCTCATCACCTTTGAAGCATCAGACTACCATTTCTCAAGTTCTTTTAACAAATTACAAAGATTATCTTCTTGGAAAGCAGCAAAATTTGAGCTTGAAAACTTTCTTTCCACAATGGCATTAACCATTTCTGGATTTATTTGCTTTAGCCTTAAAAACTGCATTATTGAAAAATTAAATGTAGGCTACAAACTTGTAGACTTCCAGAATTCCTGGAAATATTATGCACTGAAAGTAAAAAGAACATGTGAAAATTGAGAAACAATGCAAGAGAAAAGCTTAAATTTATAATTCCTTTATGGTTAAACAATTGTTTTTCCCCCCACACAAATAAGCAGTATAACGGTCAGAATTCGAACATACCCTGCCAAGCCTTTAAACAAAGTTGCTCTCCGTAGTCAAGGGGGAAGCAAAAGGAAATGCAATATGGCTATGTCTCACTTATTAAATGGCTGAAACTAGGCTTACCATAAAAAGATACAACTATTACAAAATTCAACAAATGTATCAAAAACTGATCTTAATTTCAAATCAAAACATTCATTTCTACTTTCAAATTTTGCAAGTTTGAGAAAAAAGGTATGCCAGTGCCACAAGTGAATAAAAAATAAGGTTCAGAGGTTGAAGCTCCAATATATACCAAAAACAAATTACTGGCATAGAAATAGAATGTACTACAGCTAATATTTAGCGATATCAAGATAGTCAATACAGACTATCAATCTTGACAAATTTACTGAACACTGGATGACTTTTCTGATTGGCAAAGTTATTTATTTGTCATCTTAAGAAACAACAATGGGCAAGTCAGACCAGAGGATGCACCTTGGAAGGTTAATATAGTGCCATCATTTGCCATCAAAACGTGGGTCATCTAATGGAACTTCTGAACTTAAAAAGTAAGGCCATATGCCACCATTTTGTTGGCAGGCTGCTAACCAAGAGCTAATAAGTTTAAATAAAAAATTTACCAATAAAACGTGAGAGGCTTGTGTGACAGCTGAGTTTCAATTTAAAACATTGGTGAAAAACTAATGTTATCTGATGAGAGATACAGCACATCCAACACTGAAGACATCATTACAGCCCTTAAGACAGTTTACGCTGAGATATCAATCAATCAAAAACAAAACTTAACTAGATACCAAGTATAGAAGCAACAATAAGAGAAAAAGGAAATCAATACAACTGAATTTTGGCCATAGTTGAGTACCAATTACATTTCTAGTATCATTCTCTATGCTGTTACAATTTGTCATTGTTTTACAAACTGGTACTTTTCATTTGTTACTCCAGCTAATCATCTACAAGTGTGACACAAATGTTTCATTTTTAAAGCAAGAGTCATGCAAGTTGTATCTCTAGTAACACATGACATCCTTCAAACTCTAAGTTTAACAGTTACCTTGAAGGTTCAGTATTTCAAATCTTTAAATTCCCTCCAATTAACTATTTCCCATGAATACATGTTATGTGATTTATACTGCACTCAGTGCACCCAGTTCATACATTTTTCATCAAGTCCCTTTCACGCTGTGTAAACCAAAACCAACCAAATTATGCACACAAAGCAAACTGAAAATAAACCTCTGTCACTAATTCTGCAAAAAGCATATTTTTTAAAGGTTACCTTTAAGAAAGGCAAAGGTGGGGTTTAAGGGGGATATGGGCCAAATGCTGGCAAATGGGACTGAATTAATTTAGGCGATCTGCTTGGCATGGATGAGTTGGACCAAAGGGTCTGTTTCCTTACTGTATATCTCTAACTCTATAAACAGTTCACTGTCCATCATTTAAAATAATATGTAATCATTATTCCACAGCAAGAAACATTCCATGTATCTGAAAATGTGTCCATTTACAGATGTAATTATGCTAAACTTATCCAACATAGCTCCTGATGCTGGACAGAGAAAAAGTGATAAAACCAACAAGCTTAAGAAAATTTGATCAGCACATACATTCATAAATATGTTAGACCAGCACCATGCAAGTACCACAGTGAGACCAACAATTCTGCAAAATTAGCTGAGTTTATTCAATCATTAAACTGACAAGCAAAGTATTTGCTCAACTTGCACTCTATACCAGATTCAACACACCAGACCTATCTGCAAAATATTCGTGTCTTTCTCAAAGTGACAAGGATTTTTATTTCTGCAAATTCATACTAGTTACAGGGAACAAATAAAATTGAAACTAAAATGATATTAACTGATAAGTCACAGGATTTCTCACTGATGTTTTCCTCACGGCACCAACCTAATTTTAACAAGGAACTAATTCAGGAAGAGTTCCAACAGCAATAAAAATGCTGGTACAAGGAAATGAATAATTTATTTAAAGAGAGATCAATGGTGACTGTATTGCGCATGCCAGAAAAATAAAAACGCACAGCAACAAAGAGCCCAAACTTTGAAAATACGTACACAGTGATGTGCTCACTATGTACTACTACCAAAAATTCATCAGAGAGGAAACTGTGAAAACTAGTCCATTCAACTAACTGACATGATTCGGTTACCAATTATTCCCTTTAAAATGCTGAAATATATTTTATGCCTCTACATAATAATGGGCTTTCTGTTCCTTTTTGTTCTCTAAAATTAAGTTGTATTTCTTATTACCGAAATCTAGTTTATTTTCTACTGCAAGGTTTGAGCTGTGGAGTCCATTACTGGCTCGGTTCCCACTCCTGATCACTTCACATACTTGCTTGCTAAAAGTACAAGAATTGGGTTTAGTTGTGCGCCCTTGTAGTCGAATAGCCCATACAAAATTTTAACATTAAAACTTATTGACCAGAGTTTTAAATTTATTTTCACAAATTTTGATAATTCACCCACATTGACTTTTACCGGTAATTAGAAAAATATTTACCACCATTCTTTTATCTTTCACTTTATCTCAAAACATTCCTACTCATTTAATTTTAAAATATTTTATAAGAATATTTATCATATATATTATCTTTCTATACTCCTTTTCACCTTCCCTCTGCATTACTGCTCTGGTCATTCAGTTTACCAACTCTTTAGTCCAAGTAGTTTTGGTCAGATTCATTTTGATCTTACTGAACTTAACCCACTTTTAGTTTCCTTGCTTATATTCACATTGAGCATATTAAAAGGTTACTACTTTTCAACTGTTTAATTTTGATCAAGGGGACAGGCCAACATATTCCTTATTAGATGAGATACATACTTCCATAGAAAACATCAGAACAATCTTTAAACTAATCATATGTGATCTTCATGCCATTGTAGATTAGTTAAAAACATTCATTATTGCCCTGTAGAACTTGCATATTTACTTCAACTGCTTGCAGGTTTTTCATGCCCCTCTCTCCCACTAACTCGCTAACTCAGTTGCGGAGATGTCTGTGGGACTGACTGAGGGTCTGAGCGATTGTAAAATTGATCAAAGTTCTGTGATAGGCCACTCAAGGCCTTGAAGAAAATCAATGAAAATTTGAAATATAAGATTTTAAAAAGCCGGGAAACAACCTAAATTGGTGCAGCCAATGATTATTCACAAGTTATTACTGTTACTAATTCCAATTTTGAAACAATACCAATGAGAATTTTAGAGATAATACAAATTATATGCTCAATACTGTTACAAGCAAGGCTTAGTGAAATTTACATGAAAGGTTTGATTTCACACCAAATAATTTTCCAAGATTTTCAAAGGATCCAACAGCAATTTCAAACAAGTATGAATAATACTGCTGCAATGTTGATTATGGTTTTCCATGTGGTTCAGGGCCTTGGCAGTTTTAGGATGGTGTCTGGTTTGGGTAGCTTATCATTAAGGAGAGACTTTAAACTGTTAGATCTAGTTTTAAGAATTCAGTTTTTTCCAATCAATTTTAGCATTAAGGATATAATCAAAACTTGAATCCTCATTTCTGCAGAGAAAACAATCTTTGCCAGAACCCTAGAATAGTGGCTCACAAATTTTTATGCACATGAAGTGAGAAAAATTGTTTAACGGTGGATTTAACTTCTGCATCATTGTTTTTACTCTACGTGTGCAAAATAAAATGTAAAATGAAACAAAAAATGAATGTTTACCCCCACCTGTTGTATTTTCACTCAATAGGCTGGCAAGTTTGATCTAGAGAATACATGTCTGCAGCATTTAGGTACCAGCCTGCTCTTTCAGATTGCTTGTACTGGTTAGAGGGGCTTTGCTGAGTGCTGAGCCTCTTGCAAACTATATTAACGCGTGTGTGTGTTAAAGAAAGGGAACTGCATAATCTGCACTACCTGGTCTTACACCTTGAGATTTGAGACCCTTGCCAATTGTTGGCAGCTATCACAAGACTACAGGCCCTAGCAGGAAATGGAAACACAAATTCTGAAAGAGTAATGAATCAAATATTTCAGTCCAGATGAGGATGGAAGGAAGAGTATGTGGTCCACCCCGACAAGAAACTTCTACAACACTGAGACAAGCAAGCTAGAACTAGAATGGTGGTGGAAATGTGGAACTTTTTCAAAGAGCAGATACGACGTGTCCATGATATGTATGTACCTATCAGGCAGGAAAGAAATGTCGTGTGAAGGGAGCCTTGGTTGACGAGAGAGGTATGTGGTGGAAATGTGGAACTTTTTCAAAGAGCAGATACGACGTGTCCATGATATGTATGTACCTATCAGGCAGGAAAGAAATGGTCGTGTGAGGGAGCCTTGGTTGACGAGAGAGGTTGAATGTCTGGTAAAGAGGAAGAAGGAGGCTTACATAAGGTTGAGGAAACAGGATTCAGACAGAGCAGTGGAGGGATACAGGATAGCCAGAAGGGACCTGAAGAAAGGGATTAGGAGAGCTAAGAGAGGGCATGAAAAATCGTTGGCGGATAGGATCAAGGATAACCCCAAGGCATTTTATGTAATATTCATGGCTTGTTGTACTGTGTCTGTATATTCATGGTCTGTTGCATGAGTGAGTAAACACCATTGGTGCAAAATTTCCCAGTTGTATATACAGAATCTGTTGTGGGCATCATTAATCGTTTCTCTAAGCATTCAGCGGCCATTTTGCTCTGCTCTCCTTTTGGCTCGTAAGTTTATATTGGTCAGTTTTGTATTTAATGCATTTAGGGTAGGTCTTGCCTTACAAGTCTGATTGAATTCTTCGAGAAGGTGTCCAAGCATGTGGATGAGGGAAGAGCAGTGGATGTAGTGTACATGGATTTTAGTAAGGCATTTGATAAGGTTCCCCATGGTAGGCTTATGCGGAAAGTCAGGAGGCATGGGTAGAGGGAAATTTGGCCAATTGGATAGAAAACTGGCTAACCGGTCGAAGGCAGAGAGTGGTGGTAGATGGTAAATATTCAGCCTGGAGCCCAGTTACAAGTGGAGTTCCGCAGGGATCAGTTCTGGGTCCTCTGCTGTTTGTAATTTTTGTTCATGACTTAGATGAGGGAGTCGAAGGGTGGGTCAGTAAATTTGCAGATGATACGAAGATAGGTGGAGTTGTGGACAGTGAGGAGGGCTGTTGTCGGCTGCAGAGGGACTTAGATATGATGCAGAGCTGGGCTGAGGAGTGGCAGATGGAGTTCAACCCTGCCTAGTGTGAGGTTGTCCATTTTGGAAGAACAAATAAGTATGCGGAATACAGGGTTAATGGTAGGGTTCTTAGTGAGGTTGAGGAACAGAGGGATCTTGGGGTCTATGTACATAGATCTTTGAAGGTTGCCACTCAGGTGGATAGAGTTTGTAAGAAGGCCTATGGAGTATTATCGTTCATTAGCAGAGGTATTGAATTCAAGAGTCGTGAAGTGATGTTGCAGCTGTACAGGACTTTGGTTAGGCCACAGTTGGAGTACTGTGTGCAGTTCTGGTTGCCTCACTTTAGGAAAGATGTGGAAGCTTTGGAGGGGGTGCAGAGAAGATTTACCAGGATGTTGCCTGGAATGGAGAGGAAGTCGTACGAGGATAGGTTGAGAGTTCTCGGCCTTTTCTCGTTGGAACGGGTAAGGATGAGGGGTGACTTGATAGAGGTTTATAAGATGATCAGAGGAATAGATAGAGTAGACAGTCAGAAACTTTTTCCCCGGGTACAACAGAGTGTTACAAGGGGACATAAATTTAAGGTGAAGGGTGGAAGGTATAGGGGAGATGTCAGGGGTGGGTTCTTTACCCAGAGAGTGGTGGGGGCATGGAATGCGCTGCCCGTGGGAGTGGTAGAGTCGGAATCATTGGCGACCTTTAAGCGGCACTTGGATAGGTACATTGATGGGTACTTAATCTAGGTTAGAAGTTCGGCACAACATCGTGGGCCGAAGGGCCTGTTCTGTGCTGTATTGTTCTATGTTCTATGTTCTATAGAATGTAGCCACCTCTGATCACCGTAGAGAAGCCAGGTGAAATTGACATGGCTGAGTACTTCCTATCTAATACTGGGTGCAAGAATCTGCTGAAAATTTCAGTAATTTAGCCAGGACAATCAGAATTTTTATATTTTTGATCAAAAATATCTGAACTTAATCAATGCTCCTTCTCCCCCCACTTCTACACCAACACACATATAGTGCAACAACCCACTAATATCCGTGCAGGTCATGCACATAATAGCACCTTTAAAGTTAAGTTAATTTTATGGGATTGGGAAAAAAAAACTTCATGCAAGCAAACCACTGACACACTAGAGTACAATGTTTTCAATATCACAAGTCAGAGTATCTAAGTATACTTTGCATTGATGTGCTAAATGTATCATTCACTTTATACAAATAATTACATGAATGATGTATCAACACCTGACAATGAAAGGTTTATTTGACTTAGATGCAGACGACCTCAATAACAAATTCAAAACAAATAAATTTACAACTTTACAGTGACTTCAACAAGGAAAAAAATGGCTCAACTGACTTCATCAAAATAAGTGGACATGGAAAGTGATAAGAGAAAGGATGTGAAAGTTCAGTAAGGAACGATCAAAACTTAAGAGTAAAAAATACTTTTTAGGAAATCCTTTAAAATAGTAGGGACTGCACACAAGCAAAGTTCATAAAGGAGAAGAATGGAGATAATGTCAAGAAAGGATACACTATTGGTTGGAAAAGAAAGAGATACTTCTGATAGAAAAAAAGTAATTCAAGACTTGGAGGATGTTATAGAAATGGGCACAGCAACACCATAAATAAAAAGATAAGAATGAGTAGCTTATTTTGTTGCACTGTGGGAAAGAGACCAGTGGTAATTTAAGCTGAAACTTTATTGCTGGAACAGCACAGCAGGTCAGGCAGCATCTAGGGAACAGAAGATTCGACGTTTCGGGCACATGCCCTTCTTCAGGAATCTAGCATGTGCCCGAAACGTCGAATCTTCTGTTCCCTAGATGCTGCCTGACCTGCTGTGCTGTTCCAGCAATAAAGTTTCAGCTTTGATCTCCAGCGTCTGCAGACCTCACTTTCTCCTCAGTGGTAATTTAAGTTTGGTTGAACTGGATTTAGAGTCGAGAAAAGCACAGCTAGTCAGGCAGCATCCGAGGAGCTGGAGGATCAATGTTTTGGGCATTAGCCCTTCATCAGGAATGAGGCTTGTGGGCCGGTGGGTTGAGAAATACAGATTTAGTGCAGACAGGTTACAGGCAGCTATGCTTTGCACAGTAGTAGCTTGTGGAGTACTAGAAAGGCTCAGGAGCAATTGAGTCTAGGAATGACAAAGAATGGAACAACGTTTCAGTGGAAAAGGGCAGCAATGCTAAACAAGTAGAAGGAATGATAGTTTATCCATAATCTATCATGAATGCATTGCTTTTTGCTTTTAACAGTCCCACTGACATAGCAATTTAACAAAGGGTTTGGGGTAGTTTTTCCATCAGCTTTAGCTCTAACAGTTACATATTGAGGAAAAAGAAAATAAATTAAAAGATGCTTTAAGATTTCTAATACGTTGACCCTTCAGCTTCACTTATTTCTCTTATTTCTAGTTCATATGTTCACGTGTAAATTGTCAGGATGATCAAATCATAGGCCAAAATGAAAGATTTGTGTCTTGCTTCTTTACAGCAAATTAACAATAGATACCAGCCAGATCTGTACCTTTTAAAAAAAAACAAGTTCTAATGATGGCAAATCATTCTAGAGTTTTCCCCTCTTCCACTAACTGGTCCAGAATCAGAAAGAACTACATTTCATAAACACCAACATATTCAATGAAACAACTGCAAAACAATCACGCTGCACTTTCAATCCTGGGGAAATGTTCAGAATACACTACTGAAAACTTGCCATGGAAGTATGAATATTTAATATCGCAACATCATTTTCACAAAGCTCCTGATAAAGATGCCAACTGTCTATTGTAGGACATTAGAATTTGCCATATAATCTATACTGGGTTATAAACACACTTGAGGCTTGTTTTCTCATTCCTGTGTTTTTACTTTTCTTATCTTCCACTATATTAACTTTCATTACAAGTAGGGGATAAAAAAAATGAAGTGTTGATTACCATATGCACACAAGTCTAAAAATGTGTGCCAGAAATACTGTCCAATCAATGTTACTTGTGTCACATTAATAAACTATTACTTTTCACTACATATTGAAAAATACATAAAATTATGCAGAACAAACGGTTCCTGCAAAACTTTGGACATGAGTTCACTGTGCCCTGTGGTACAGAGCCACACACAAAGATACTCCCGGATTGGAATCCCACTGCAGTGACTTATAAGTCAACAGTCTCCTTTTTGCTTCAGTACAGCTGGCATAAATCCCTATAAGCAATCAATGCCTCAACTTAGGACAAGCAACAAGGAGGCATCCTCTGTGTGGGAAGCTGCTTCGTCTAGACAGCTTCCCTTCCCTCCAAATGTATTAATAGAGAAGGCTCAGTGCAAGGATCAGTGAGGACTTGGAATCTAACTCAGACCCTTTGTCGGGAATCCAACATTCTACAAGACCAAGGACGAATGTTTATATCTTGGCACCGTGCAATGCTCCAGTTTATTTATCCCTTTAATACTGGCAACACTTTATAAATTCAAAACAACTTAAAAGAAATATTTATTGAATAGAATTTAGATCCTATTACACTTTAAAGCAATTGTTTAAATACAACTAGTCAAATGGAAAGCAATAGAATATTTAACCAATGCCACAAATCTATTGAGTAACTGAGCAGTGGTAACAAGTGAATATTCTGCTTTGTACTGGCATCCAGTTAAGTGTATAAGAAAACCGGCATAAAAATCACATTTTATTCAGAATCATACCTTTTACACTGTCAAATAGCCTGGAGATGACTGGATTTTATTAAAAAAAAGTACATTTCTTCTGTCTTTAGCTGCTTTTATTTTGACTGGGGAGGGGTGATCTTATCGAAGCTTATAAAATCATGAGGCACATGAATAGAATAAATAGTCAAGATCTTTTCCCTGGGGTCGGGGAGTCCAGAACTAGAGGGCATAGGTTTAGGGTGAGAGGGGAAAGATATAAAAGAGACCTAAGGGGCAACATTTTCACACAGAGGGTAGTGTGCATATGGAATGAGCTGCCAGATGAAGTGGAGGAGGTTGGTACAATTACGGAATTTTAAAGGCATCTGGATGGTAATATGAATAGGAAGAGTTTAGAGGGATATGGCCAATTGCTGTCAAATGGGACCAGATTAGTTAGGATATCTGGTCAGCATGGATGAGTTGGACCGAAGGGTCTGTTTCCATGCTGTACATCTCTATGACTGTTATGTAACACTATTGTCCCTATTACGAGTCATTTGCAGCCAGCAATAACTCCAAAGTTTACCAACAAAAGCTGCTGCAAAAACCCATTATTTCTCAGATTTTCTCAGGAGCTGACTTCTGAAACTGCTGGTGGCATCCTTCAGGAAAACTATGCACTTGGAATCAAGGGAATCAGCAGGACAATAATTCATTTTAAAAGAAGCAGCTATTGTCAAATCTTTACCATGGTATCATAGGAGGAGATGGCTTCATCTATTGGCTAAACAATGTGAGAAATAAATAAAGTACTGCATTGATCAAGCTGTCCATCAGTGTACAAATGGTGTACAGATTAGTTATCTGTTGCATTAAGCTTCTCCATCAGAGAAGCATTTTTCCTTCATTTTTTACATCTTGTTAGAGATGCTCACTTACCAGTTGAAACTCTCGTCTTCTGTTGTATGCTTCCTGGATTCCTGAATCTTGCCAGAGTGCTCTCAGTGCTGGCACATATAATTGAAATGTGGCTGGCTCCACTGGCATGCCACATTTGTTTTCAAATGCCATGACGAACATTCCGTGCTTTTCATTTTCAGTGTTTTCCCAGGGAATGCTCAGCTTATTCCTTGCATCCACCAAGACTTTCATACCCTAAAAAAACAAGGGAATAAAAAAAAAGTGAGGTTGATGATTAAATTATTACTCAGAACATGAGTTGTTAAGATGATTACATTATTTTTACGTCTACAATTAATTATGACTAGAATGCGTCACTATAGATTCTTCATGGAGATTAATACTCTCTCCTTAAATAATAGGCCTTCCCCTATGAAGGCATAGACTTTGCATTCCATTCCTCCAAATAAAATCACATTACAATTTGTGTCATTTCATGCTCTGACTTTTACATTGGTGTTATTACCAACCATGACAATCACACTATCACTGGCGTCATCTAAACAAACTGCTTTAGTTTTAAAAAATTATCCTTTTATATGTAAAGCTATGTTTCATGTACAAATAGTCAATAACTTTGAGAAAAAAAATTATGACTGGAATCACTTGCAGTGCATTGGAAATTGGTACTAGAAGTAAGAAATGTCACTTGCACCCGAATATGGAACAACTATCTCAAACAATTTTACAAAGCAGTGAATTAAATTTCTCAAAATAGAAGCCATGTAGTTTGCGATGCAGTTGAAATCAAATGAGTTATGATACAATTTATACAGCTTTTCCTTCTTCAAAAAAATGTACATGGACATAATAGACAAATATAACCGAACTTCATAGCTTCCAGCAAAAATGAACGCTGATCACTTACACATGAAAACATTAATGCTATAAAAAGGAGTGCTCACATAGTCCCCAGCTATCACGTTACTGAGCTGTAAAATCAAGGTCAGAACAAACTCACTGAACACTCCCAAAGTTCACCCTAAATCTCAAAAATCAACAAGCAACTTGTTGTGTACTGTATTTGATAATTGATGCAATATTTACACAGTCATGAAACAGACAAGAGTTTATTACCAGACAAGAGTTATTTCTTTCGTAACCATTTGTAGGTGAAAAGCACTTCATGGATTGACCAGAAAACACAAATTAAGAGCGTAATATTTAATTTTATTCAATACTCAAAAGTTTTTACACAAGTAAGTGCTTTAATACCAACTCAACTGTAGAGGTATCTTGTATGTGGTAAGGCATGTACTCCAGTCAATGGATAAAATAAATTAAGATTACAACCCAGCTACAAGAAGAGATAGTGGTGTAGTGGCATTGTCACTTAAGTAGTAAATCCAGAACCCCAGAATATTGCCTGGGATAGGGGTTCAAATCCCAGCATGGCAGATGGTGAAATCAGAATTGAAAAGGGCTCACGTAATGCATTGGTAAGTGCCCCTACTCTCGGCCTGAAGGCATTCAAGTGCTACCCGTCACAGATCGATGTCACAACATGTCCAAACAAGTCAATTAAAAATAACCACAACTCAAACAGATCAGATATTCTGTACAGAGCAAAATCTTCTCAAATTCTCCTCTTACTTTTACATATTTAACTGCTTCTTACATGCTGACTACGAAAGACAGGATTGACCATTGGTCTTCCAGTGAAACTATAGCCTTTCCAGAATGTAGGTATTTTAAATCAACCTGTTCAGACATTCTAATGACATACATCCAGGGTATGTGGGCTTATACCTGAAACTTCTGACCCAGAAGCAGGGAGACAACTACCACTGCACCACCAAGACCCTTATACAAAGTGCAGATATTTTCTAATCCATCAGACCAGAAATGTTATTATACACCTCTGGAGCTCATGGGTCTTGAACTCAGGCCTTCTAGCCCAGATGTAAGGACACTCCCTCTGCGCCACAAGAATCTTTTTGTTTTTTTTAAAATCGGTCTATTCAGGTATGCAATGACATACCTCCATAATTGATGGAATTGGAACAAGGCCTTCAGAACAAGGACACTACCACTGCACACAAGATCCAGTTTCCAGAGTGTAAACTAGGTTCAATTGGTACTATTCCCGACTCCAGTTTAATAGGTTTTAGATTGAAGCCCTCAATCCAAGGTCATAATAGTCATGATTTATTGTTACCTTAACAAAGTGGTGTTGCTTGATAAGCCACGAAAGAGCAAATATTATCCACTATTCCAGTTAAGTGTTAAAGAGCCTACAACAACACTTGAAGAGAAGGGCATTCACTTGGTAGCTTGGAAAATATTGTACAGAAAGGAATAACAGAAAGTAATTCATTTGGTTTGCATACTGCTACCACAAATCTGATCTGAGGTTATATTTTTCTCAAGGCATTGGTAAAACTCAAGAAAACAAAATATTTCTTACAAAGAAATTGAACTCAGTTCAGTTATCATAATAGTTTCCACTGGCTAAACATCGATTTATTTGTCAAAATCTGAGAGGGGAATATCTAATTTTAGAATCCATGATAATTCCTATTTTGGTCAATGCTATTACCAGGAAATTCCATGCGAAAAGCATCAGTATAAGGAAGCAAGACTTTATTTTTAAAAAAATTTAGAGCCAATCACTTTTCTGTGAATCTCGAGTCATATGTATGTCAATCTAGGCAAGGATAGCGGTTACATTCCCTAAAGGGCACTAGTGAACCAGATAGGTTTTTACAACAATGGTCATCATTAGGCTCTTAATTCCAGATTTTTATTTAAATTATGTCCATCATCTGCCATGGCAGGATTTGAATCCATATGCCAGACTAATAGCGTCATGATAAGACCACTACGCCATCAACTCCCCTTCGTTTTGTTTTTTTTTCCCTGCACCTACCCAGCCCACCCAAAAATAGATTGCATACTCCTTTGCTGATACCTCTCCACTTCACCACTTCACCTTCTTCCTTCCTCAAACCAATCCTCATTTGTTCCTCATGCCTGCATTCCTCTTCTCATCCCACTACATCAATATATCCACTGTGCCCCCAACCCAACCTCTAATACTGTATGGTCTGAGACGAGATCTTGAGTCAGCAAACAATGACTTGAAACATCAATTGCTGATCATTTAAAAAAAAACTTGCATTTGGGTTACAAATTGTGAAATGATGAAATAAACAAACGTTATTGAGTATACAAGATCATCATGGATTTTGAAATGTGTCTCGGACATGAATTAAAATATGCCACAGAAACAAGTAGATTAGACAAGCAACTTGCAGGCTTGATAAAAAAATTTAGACTTTAAATCCCTGTCTAATTCGTAGCTATTCAGAATCAAAGTAGAAATAAAATAGAAGATTCAAAAATTTAAAAAAAAGTCAGCCTGTCTATTTGGGATCAGCTTGAAAATATCAATCCGAAAATGGTAAATTGTGCCACAAATCCTAAAACTAGAAATGTAGCTTTTACTACATGCGTGGAAACATGCACACTTCTAAGTTAGTAAATCTTCGAGACTTAATCACATCAAATAGCGGAAACAAAGGCAATTATAGTTGGTTCCTGAAACAGCAGACAGTATTCATGGACTGCACACCATTTCTTTAATCATCTGCAACTAAATTTATTTTTTAATCGGTTCCTAAAATATCCAGTTTTCAGAAAAGCAGCAATTGCAACGTCAATGTTCTACTTCTAAATTAATAAGAGGCATTTTAAACTAGTATTTTGTTCAAAATCTTTTACACCATATAGATTACTCAAATTAAAATTAAATCATTACTTCTCAAACTGGCTGCACAACAACTGCTATCAATTGTAATCATTCTTACACTGGAGAAACTTCAGAACTACTCGGAAAACTCTTCAGCACGAGAACTACTGTACTTGCAAGTGCGGAGTGGAGACAGAAGGTTAAAAAGGTAAAACAAAACATAAGGTATACACACAGGTTTCCAGCCCACAATACTTAATTTCTGTACCTCTTATGCTTGACTGTTACTCATTCTAAAGAGGGAAAAAGCAACAGCTCCAGAAAAGGCTTTGATGGAATCTTGAAAACCCTGTTCCACCAAGCCCTACAAAAGGAGATAAATTTGACATACCTTGGGAGAGTCTCAATCCTTGAACAGGTGTTAGAATCATAGAATGCTTACAACTTTGAAGCAGGCTATTTAGCCCACCAAGTCCACATTGACCCTCTAAAATGCATCCCAACCAGACCCACCCCTCTACCCTATCCCTGTAACCCTGCATTTTCCATGGCTAATTTACCCGGACTGCATATCCCTGGATATTATGGGCAATTTAGCATGGCCAATCCACCTAACCTGCACATCTTTCGACTGTGGGAGAAAGCTGCAATACCCAGAGGAAACCCATGCAGACACAGGGAGAATGTGCAAATCCTACATAGACTGTTGTCGGAGGCTGGCATCTAACCTGGGTGACTGGCGCGGTGAGACAGCAGTGCTAACCACTGAGCCACCCATGTTAGCTTGGTAACAAAACCAGAATGGGCAGTAAACAAATGAAATGGTGATCAGTGGGATTCCAGTGGAAGCTGGATGGTTACAAATGGGAAAAGTCAATTTAAAATAGATTTTTGGAAATCAACATACTGGTTACGCTGGACTGCTACATTGAAGTGTGCAACAAGAATAAGACCGGTGTGCACCATTCAGGAGGTTTTTCTCATTTTTTCATTCTGGGTTAGGTTTAATGCTCTAATGTAAAGGCTGCATGGTGTTAAAATCTGTGATGGACAGCATCCAACCAGCATTATCAAATTGCAAGCAGCGTCAGCTTCTGCACAACACGAATATCAATTCAGTCAATAGTCCTGTGCTGTATGACAATCACTAACATTCTACCATTTGACAACAGGCATAAAAGATCATACCTCCTTAAAGTGCCTATGACCGCTCTCCTGTCTTCAATACAGTTAATGACCGCAACATCTGTCACTACCTGCCTTTACTTTATTTTCATTCACGAGATTTGGGTTGCACTGTTTGGGCCAGCATTTATTGCCAATTCTTAGCTGCTCGTAAAAGGTTGGTGGGGGAGCTGCCTTCTTGAACCACTGAAGGGCATACACCTCAGATTGACATTACCTCATTTATACCAATGATAATATCCTTATTCTCACATCAGCATCACAAACTTGACTTTTAACATGTTCTGCTAGCCATTTTTCATTCTACATCAATTCCCAAACCATCAGACACTGTATGTACCTCTCAGGCAGGAAAGAAATGGTCGTGTGAGGGAACCTTGGTTGACGAGGGAGGTTGAACGTCTTGTAAAGAGGAAGAAGGAGGCTTACATAAGGTTGAGGAAACAGGGTCCAGACAGAGCAGTGGAGGGATACAGGATAGCCAGAAGGGACCTGAAGAAAGGGATTAGGAGAGACAAGAGAGGGCATGAAGGATCAAGGATAACCCAAAGGCATTTTATGCATATGTGAGAAAC
>NC_057730.1:41504169-41528354 GCF_004010195.1 Chiloscyllium plagiosum
TGTCAGGGGTGGGTTCTTTAACCAGAGAGTGGTGGGGGCATGGAATGCGCTGCCTGTGGGAGTGGTAGAGTCAGCATCTTTGGTGACCTTTAAGCTGACCTTTAAGCGGCAATTGGATAGGTACATGGATGGGTGCTTCAGCTAGGACAAATGTTCGGCACAACATCGTGGGCCGAAGGGCCTGTTCTGTGCTGTATTGTTCTATGTTCTATGTTCTATGAACCTGCACTCCAAGGTCTCTTTGTTCAGCAACACTCCCAAGGACCTTACCATTAAGTGTATAAGTCCTGCTAAGATTTGCTTTCTCAAAATGCAGTACCTCGCATTTATCTGAATTAAACTCCATCTGCCATTTCTCACTCCACTGGCCCATCAGATCAAAATCTCGTTATATGCTTCCAAAGCTTTGCTGTCCACTACACCTCCAACATTGGTATCATCTGCAAACTTACTAACTATACCTCTTATGCTCACATCCAAATCATTTACATAAATGACAAAAGTGGTGGACCCAGCACTGGTCCTTGTGGCACTCCACAAGTCACAGACCTCCAGTCTGAAAAACCACCCACCAAATGGCTAGTTCTCCCTGTATTCAGTGAGGTCTAACCTTGCTAACCAGTTTCCCATGGGGAACCTTGTCGTACGCCTTACTGAAGTCCATATAGATCACATCCACCGCTCTGCCCTCATCAATCATCTTTGTTATTCTTCAAAAAACTCAATCAAGTTTGTGAGACACAATTTCCCATGCACAAAGCCATGTTGACTATCCCCAATCAGTCCTTGCCTTTCCAATTATGTGTAAATCGTGTCCCTCAGGATTCCCTCCAACAACTTTCCCACCAGCGACATCAGACTCACTGGTCTATAGTTCCCTGGCTTGTCCTTACCACCTTTCTTAAACAGTGGCACCACATTAGCCAACTTCCAGTCTTCTGGCACCTGACTGTGACATCGATGATACAAATATTTTACTAAGAGGCCCAGCAATCACTTCCCTATTGTCCCAGAGTTCTATGATAGACCTGATTACGTCCTGAGGATTTATCCACTTTTATGCTTTCAGGACATCCAGCACTTGCTCCTCTGTAATATGGACATTTTTCAAGGTGTCATCATCTACTTCCCCACATTCTATATTTTCCATGTCCTTTTCCAAAATACTCATTTTATGTGTCCCCCCCCCCCCCCATCGCCTGCGGCTTTGCTGATCTTTGAGGGGTCCTATTCTCTCCCTAGTTACCCTTTTGTTCTTAAATGTATTTGAAAAAACCCTTTGGATTCTCCTTAATCCTATTTGCCAAAGCTATCTCATGACCCCTTTTGCCCTCCTGATTTCCCTCTTAAGTATATTCCTACTGCCTTTATACTCTAAGGATTCACTCGATCTATCCTGTCTATACCTGACATATGTTTCCTTCTTTTTCTTAACCAAACCCTCAATTTCTTTAGTCATCCAGCATTCCCTATATCTACCAGCATTTCCTTTCATCCTAACTGGAATATACTTTTTCTGGAATCTCGTTACCTCATTTATGAAGACTTCCCATTTTCCAGCCAACACTTTACCTGCGAACATTTGGCCCAATCAGCTTTTGAAAGTTCTTGCCTAATACCATCAAAATTGGCCTTTCTCCAATTTAGAATTTCAACTTTTAGATCTGCTCTATCCTTTTCCACCACTATTTTAAGACTAATAGAATTATGGTCGCTGGCCCCAAAGTGCTCCCCTACTGACACCTCAGTCACCTGCCCTGCTTTATTTCCCCAAGAGTAGGTCAGGTTTTGCACCTTCTTGAGTAGGTACTGAATCAGAAAATGTTCTTGTACACACTTAACAAATTCCTCTGCATCTGAACCCTTAAACTACGGCAGTCCCAGTCTATGTTTGGAAAGTTAAAATGCCCTACCCTAACCATCCTATTATTCTTACAGATAACTGAAAAACAAATTTGTAAGGAAAGCTCAGTTTCCCTCTGACTATTAGGGGGTCTACAAAACAATTCCAATAAGGTGATCATCCCTTTCTTATTTCTCAGTTCCACCCAAATAACTTCCCTGGATGTATTTCCGGGAATATCCTCCCTTAGCACAGCTGTAATGCTATCCCTTATCAAAAACGCCACTCCCCCTCCTCTCTTACCTCCCTTTCTATCCTCCCTATCGCATTTGTATCCTGGAACATTTAATTGCCGGTCCTGTCCATCCCTAAGCCATGTTTCTGTGATATTCCAGCCCCATTTTACTAACCATGAGTTCATCTGCCTTCCCTGTTAGGTCCCTTGCATTAAATAAATGCAGTTTATCAGTCCTACCTTGTTCTCTGCTTTGTCCTTGGCTGCCCTGACTGTTTGACTCACTACTGTTTTCAACTGTACCAGTCTCAGATTGATCTCTTTCCTCACTACCTCCTTGGGTCCCACCCCCCACCCCTTACTAGTTTAGATCCTTCCGAGCCGCACTAGCAATTCTCCCTGCCAGTATATTAGTCCCCTTCCAATTTAGGTGCAATCTGTCCTTCTTATACAGGTCACTTCTACCCCTAAAGAGATTCCAATTATCCAAAAATATGAATCTTTCTCCCATATACCAGCTCCTCAGCCATGCATTCACCTGCTCTGACCTCCTATTCCTGCCCTCACTAGCTCGCAGCACCGGGAGTAATCCAGATATTACTACACTCAAGGACCTCCTTTTTAAATTCCTGCCTAACTCTCTGTAATCTCTCTTCAGAATCTCAACCTTTTCCCTTCCTATGTCATTGGTTCCAATGTGGACAATGACCTCTTGCTGGCCCCCAACTCAGAGACATCCTTGATCCTGGCACCAGAGAAGCAACACGTCATTCTGATTTTTTGCTGCTGGCCACAGAAATGTCTGTCTGTACCTCGGACTAGAGAGTCCCCTAACACAATTGATCTCTTGGAACCCTCTGTGAAAAGTTTTCTTTTGAATTAAAAAAAAAACAAGGTTACAGCATTCTTCTGGAACAGTGATTTACACCCACCATTTTGTCGGTGAATAGATAATTGGGGTTTTTTGTTCTGTTAGTACAGAAAGATATTTCTACTAATGTACGTCAGTCGAGTAAATATTGAAGACGACTGGCTTTGCTTTTAATTCAGAAGAATCTAGGTTTGAGTGAGGCGTTTTTTAAAAATTCAGTTCAGAAGAGATTAGAGTTCAGAAGCAAGTTTAAGTTTCCTTCTTAGAAATGGGATTCAGGGCAGTTCAAGAAACAGGTCACCTCAGCAGAACACTTCAGCTGAGAAATCTAAGTCAGGAAACTTGGGTCAGAACTTTGCAGGTCATTTGAACTGTACAAAACAATGCAGATTGTCAGTTGTGAGAAAAGTTCATGTTGGTAAATTTGGATAGGACTCATCGAATTGACTTCATAGTCCACAGCATGGAAACGGTCAGCAGTCAATTAAGTAAAGGCAAAGTCCAGTCTCCCAGAAGACCATAGGGCTGCGCTCTCATTAGAGAAAGCAAGAGATAGAGTGAGAGCAAGAGCGAGTGCTGATTCGTGCTAAGTTTGACAGGGAGGTCACCACTCTTCATATCAAGGATGAGCTTGAAAAGGTGGAACCTTCATGGTGACTTCAGCTAGTACAGGAATTGAACTCTTGCTGCTGATATTGCTAACTAGACATCCAACAATCTGAGCTAAAAGTAGAATTCTGCAGGTCTAGATAGTGGAAATAAAAATATAAAATAATGGAAAACACCCACAGGTCAGGCAGCATCTGTGGAAGGAAACAGGTCAGTGTTTCAGGTTCATTATATATTCCCTAATATCAGCTTCACAGTTTCAAGCAGCATAGTAGCTCAGTAGTTAGCACAGCTGCCACAGCAGCAGAGACCAGAGGTTCAATTCCAGCCTTGGGGTGGCTGTCGGGGTAGACAGTCTTCGTTGTCCAGTACTTCCCAGGAGCTGAAAACCTACACCATGTTCTTCGCAGCCTGCAAAACATTATCAATGAGGATGAGCACCTCGCCAAGACCTTCCCTACGCCTCCACTTCCTGCATTTAAACAACCGCCAAACCTTAAACAGATCATTGTTCGCAGCAAACTCCCCAGCCTTCCGGACAACATCGACCACAACACCATACAACCCTGTCATGACAGCTGCTGCAAGACATGTCTGAATGTCGAGAGAGATGCAACCATTACATGTGGGAACACCACCCACCATGTACACATCAGGTACTCAAGTGACTTGGCCTACATTGTCTATCTCATACGCTGCAGGCAAGGAGGAGTTGTTTGTTGGAGGAGTTCCGGCTTGAATGCCTGGCATCTAAGAATTCCCGTGCATGTTTTTGTTTAGCCTATCCTCGGATGGATGTATTGTCCCAGTCGAACTGGTGTCCCTTTTTGTCTGTGTGTAAGGATACTACTTTTGGTGACTAGTTGGTGCTCCAGTATCCTGATGGCTAGTTTCCTGCCAGTCTGTCTGATGTAACATTTGCTGCAATCCTTGCAGGGTATTTTGTATATGAAGAAAGTGAGGACTGCAGATGCTGGAGATCAGAGTCAAGATTAGAGTGGTGCTGGAAAAGCACAGCAGGTCAGACAGCATCCTAGGAGCAGGAGAATCGACGTTTCAGACAGGAGCCCTTCATCAGGATTCCTGTCAGCCCCCTGCACTTATAGTCCATGGCTCTATTTGTAAAGCCCAGGAAACAGCCAAGTCTAAGACAGCAAAATACAACAAGAAAAGCAGGGGTCCTAAAACTGGCACCTGGAGGACACTACAGAATACACCTTACAACAAACTGAAAAACAATGATTTGCCACTGTTGTCACTCGGTCAATTTTGTATCCATGTTGCTATTGTCGCTGTGTTTACTGCGGTCTAACTTGAAAATCAACCTTGTGATGTAGCATTTCATCAAATGTCTTTTCAAAGTCCATATGCACTACATCACTGAAAATTCCTTTCAGCTATCTCAATAAAAAATTAAAGCAAGTTAGTTCAACATCATTTGCCTTTAATAAATGTATGCCAGCTTTGTGATAAACAAACATTTGTTAATGGTTACTAATTTGCCCAAGTTATTGTTTTGAAAGCTTTCATACCATAAAACTACAACCAGTAGGAACAGGAGTAGGCCTTTAGGCCCCTCACACCTGCTGCCATTCAAAAAGGATCATAGCTGATCCAACATACCTTATATCCAACCACCCCCTCCCCCCACCACCCCGCATTCTCCCCCCCCGCCACTCCGCATTCTCCCCCTAACTAGATTGCCCTACTGATCAAGAATGTATTTATCTCAGTCTTAATTATACACTATGACTCTGCTCCCATAGCTTTTCATGGCAAGGAGTTCCAAAGACACAACTTTCCAAGAGAAGAAATTCCTCATCACCACAGTCTTAAATTATCACCCCTTACTTTCAAGACTCTTACCCATGGTCCTAGAATCGCCCATGAGGGTAAACATCACTTAGCATTTAACTCTGTCAAGCCCCTTAAGAATCCTGTATGTTGCAATGAGATCATCTCTCATTCTTCTAAACTCCAATGAGTAGAGTCTCAACATGTTTAGGCTTTGCCCTTAAGACAATCCCTCCATACCAGTGATCATCCAGTGGGATGAACCTTCTCTGTACAGCCTCCAATGTACTCATTTCTGTCGTTAAATAAGGGAACCAAAACTGCACATAGTAGTCCAGATGTGGTCTCACCAGCACCTAGGTATAGTTGCACTAAGACTTCCCTGCATCATACTTCAGTCTCCTTGAACTAAGGGCCAACATCCCACTAGTCTTCCCGATTACCTGCTGCACCTCTGGACTAGCTTTGTGTATTTCATCTACAAGTATCCCCAAATTCCTTTACATTGCAGCTTTCTGCAGGTTTTCTCCATTTAAATAATATTGTTCTTCCTTCTAAAATGAACTGAAAAAAATTTAGAGATATTGATAGGTTTATTTTAATTAAAACTTTTTCAAATATTTTACAAAGCAACTATATACAAAAAACAATACCAAAATACAAAAGGTTAGAGGTCGCACAATGTTATATCACAATACTATTCATAATAAACTACCTACTATTCTACCAGAACAAATGTATTTATTTAAACTACAATCAAATTAAATAAAAATTAAATTAAGCTGAATTCAGACTAAATTAAATGATATCACATTACTTTATTCTGTTTCACAAATCACAGCTCCACTGAAGCTCCCACTCCTGGGAACACCAGTCATTGTACCTGTATTTTTTCTCCCAGCTTCCCCCTCCCAGGCCCCTATGGGCACCCAAACGGATTCCCACAGCTATATTACGGCCCTAATTAATATTGCTGATAAGTGTGCAATAATATACTTTAGAAAGGGACACCACGTCTTATAAAATGGCTCAATTTTAAGGTAGTCTTGTGGGAGATGTTCCATCACCAACCTGCCCCACTCCATAAGATCAGAGGGTTTTTCCAATATCCAATCCATTAAAATACTCTTCCTCGCACAGTGGGTAAGAAAGTTACACAGCCTCTTCAGGTGTCCCCCAGAGAGGGCAAATTTAGCAACCCTGGAAGAAGAAATACCTGGTCCACTTTGACTTCAATTTACAGGATGTCCTTCAACATCTCAGGATCTTGCAACATGACCAGTAGCAGTGTGTGAGCGTGCCTATACTAATTTTACATTTGGGACATGCTGGAGACACTCCTCTCTTGAACTTAGCTAGTCTCTCTGGTGCCATATGAGCCCTGTGTAAAATCTTCAATTGCATGGCCTGTGCTTTGTTACATATTGAGATTTTCTTTACATTTTCATATATTTACCCATATTTCCAATGAAATATCCTCTCCTAATACCCGATTCCAAGTCCTACAGAGTCTCTCCACATCTCCTAAGGCACGCCCTTTCTGTAAATAAGATAAAGTAATAACTGAAAGAGCACACATGCACCGGAGCACTCTTTTCCCCACATCTGACTTGCAAGGCTGAGCCAGGAGTGAGGTCTTCCTCTGTATATAATCCCTTTTCTGCAAGTAGCAAAAAAGGTCCCTATTAGACAATCCATATTTCTGACTTTGCTGGCTAAATGACATCAATAGCTCCCCCTCGGATAAGTCTCCCAAACAAGAAATTCCCTTATTCTCTCCCATAGCTTTAGCTGGAGTCCACTGCTCCAGGTTTATATCCTTGGGCTCCCACCAACAGGGTAAATGGCAAGGTCTTAAGCCAATTGCCCTTATCTTGTCTCAATATCCTCCAAGCTTTCACCGTATTTAAAACGATTAGGTTCTTATACTGCTCAAACACGGGATTTCATCTTATCCATGAATAATAGATTAGCTAGGGGACATCTCAACTGCAAGGCTTCAACATCAAGCCAAATCGACTGCGAACCCGCCCTCGACTCCGACTCCGAACCCCCGACTCCGAACCCGACCCCCCCCCCCCCCCCCCTACACAGTCACTCACATATGCTAACAAGATGCTTATTTGGATTTGCTTCAAGTCCGCCAACCCCACAGGACCTGTAATTTGGTAAATTTAATAAGGGGGTGCCTGTGACACCAAGTGAAGGACCCTAGTCAAACACTGAGCCTCCATAACACTCGTCTGGGGGCTAGCAACAATGGGAGCATTCTCATGGGGTACAACAGGCAAGGAAGAACTCATTTTAATCAGGGCTATTTTGCCTAACCGTGATAACCATCCCACTGCTGTAAATCCTGTTTTATCCTCTCCACTAGTTGCACATAGTTAGCTTTATACAGCTGGGGAAAGGCAGGGGTAATAAAAATTCCCAAAAATAAAACACCTTTGTCGACTATCTAAATGGGAACTGCATTCCATCTTTCAGATCAGGCACCTCCACTAATCCCACTGACATGGCTTCCGATTTTGTGAAGTTGATCCTGTATCCTGAAAAACTGCTAAATAAATAAATTTTTTTTTCAGTTGAAGAACAGACTCCTCCGGATTGGCCAAAAACAAAAGGACATCTTCAGCATTTAGGGTGATCTTATGCTCCCCCATTCCCAGCCTCCTGGTAGCCTCGGCTAATGGCTCAATTGCCAAGGTAAATAACAGCGGTGAGAGAGGACACCTCCATCGACTATCTCTCCCAATATTAAAGTTATCCAACTTAGTACCGTTTGTGATGAATGCTGCCTTAGGATCATTATACAGCTGTATAACACCACCACCCACCTCGCAAAGGCTCCCCCCAGACCAAAGTGCTCTTGGACCCTAAACAGGTACAGCCATTCTATCTGGTCAAATGCCTTTTCTGTGTCTAGGGAGACCACCAAGCCCGGGATCAATCTTTGCTGGCTTCCTGTACTATGTTCAGTACCCTCCTGATATTGTTGGAGGAGCTACAGCCCTTGATAAAACCTGTCTGATCTTCTTTTACAATATAGGGCAATACCTTTTCCAACCTCAGGGCCAGCACATTTGACAAAATTTTAAAGTCTACATTCAACAACAAAACTGATCTGTATAAAGCACATTCTACAGGGTCTTTCCCCTTTTTTAAAAATGAGGGAGATATTAGCCTGCCTAAGCGAGGGCAGAAGACAATCCTGTGTATAACTATACATCCCAAAAGTGTCTCCACCAATGCATTTATGAATTCCTTGTAAAATTCACTTGGAATCCATCTGGCCCCATTGTTTTGCCACCCTGGAGATGATTTATTGCTTCCTGCACCTCTTGTACTGTCATAGGTGCATTCAACAGGGAGACCTGTTCCGCATTTATACTGGGGAGGTCCAGGTCCTCAAAAAAAGGACTGCATTTTCACTGCACTGTCTTCGCTGCCCTCTGACTGGTATAACTCTGCGAAGTATTCCCTAAATCTAACACTGATCTACTGCAAATCACGGGTAACTGTTCCCAATAATGGATTGGGAAGCATTTTCCTTTCTAACCAGCTGTGCCAGATATCTACCTGGCTTATCTCCAAATTCAAACAATCTTTGTTTAGCAAGGGAGACCTTTATTTTGCCACCTGTGTGTGCAATGAGTCAAGAGCAGCCTGGAGAGCTTGACCAATGAAGGCCTATTAGAAGATGTTTCCTCAGCGATCTTCAACTGGGTCTCCAGCATTTGTTGCTGCTCTTCCCTCTGCCTCTTTCTAGTCATAGAGTATGAAATGATCAGGCCTCGTAAATATGCCTTAGTGGCCTCCCAAAGTATTGCTGGATTACTGGCCATACCAGAGTTGATATCCCGGAAGGCCCTGAACTAGTTTGTAATGTACTCAACAAATTTGCTATCCCTTAACAGGAATGGGTCCATGCACCAGTCCCATGCATCTATTCTACCACCCTTGATTTTAACATCTAGATACACTGGCGCATAGTCCGAGATAGTTATATTCCCAATTTTGCAAGCCCATGTTCTGTCCAAACAAACTGACGGCAAAGGAACATATCAATTTGTACGTGGCACTTGTGTGGGTTGGAATAAAAAGTAAAGCCTCTTCCATTAGGGTGGAGATGCCTCCACACACCCACTAATCCCAACTCCTCATACAAGTCGTCCAACTGCTCGGACACACCTGCTGGGATCTTTGGCACCCTGTCTACCCCAGGATTCATCAGGTGATTAAAATCCCCTCCTATCACCCCAAGGTTAATTAACTTAGCAACTGCGTCAATTAGAAATTTAAGAGGATATGCCGGGGGACAATAAACATTCAGGATGCCATGCTCTTCTCCATGTATTAGAGCTTTAAGAATTATGAACCGTCTATGTTTGTCCTTAATTCGCCAGTTACCTGGAAAGGGAGGTTCCTTCTTACCAGCATAGCCACTCCTCTACTCTTGGAGCTAAAGGAGGAGAAGAATACCCTATCATAACCCCCCTGCTGCAACTTCAGATGTTCTTTATCAGTTAAATGTGTCTCCTGCAGCAGGGCAATGTCCACCATTTCCTTCCTATGGCTTGATAGCACCTTCTTTCTTTTAATGGGTGAATGGCTCCGTTTTACATTCCAGGTGCACCACCTGAACAAATCACTAGCCATGATCATCCAGGGCAGCCCGTGGTTTCCCAAGAAGAGGAAGCTTATCTGAGGTGCAACAAGCGAAAAATACATTAACTCTATATAAAGTCTAAAAACTACTCCTATAAAAACTTACAACTAAAAAACTAACCACTACATTTAACTTAAAAAAAACCACCCAAATAAAACCCCAATTCACTAGAGATCTCCCCACTTGCCCATAGGGGGCAATCCTCCCAATCCTTGCTACCATTCCAGCTCCTTCCAGCTGAGACTGCGCCTGAGTCCCAGGCAAAGCACAGATAAAGAAAACATGTTATCTTCATTCTGAGAGTTATCATGTGCACCCACCCTCCCCACCTCTTCTCCAGACATCTTAACCACAGGTATATCCACCCCCAATCCAAAAAAAGGACAGCAGCAAAAAAATAAAAACATCGGAGGCAATAACCAACCGACCGAAATGATAAATAAATCAAGTTTTATACCAAGGCAGTACAAAATCTATAAAACCAATAACCACACAAGGGAAGAGAGGGGAAAAAAAAGCAGCAGAAAAAGTAAAAAGCTGTACCATAGTCCGTAACGGTGCCCTTCCGTGAGCGAAATGCAACACCTCAAGTAATATTGAATGTTCAGATCCCTTCATTTTCTCTTAACTTCATCAAATGTTTTTCTCTTCTTAATTATGGCTCCTGAGAAATCTTGAAAGAACATTATTCTTGAGCCTCTGCATGTTAAAGCCTGTGGATCTCTTCCCAGTCACTTACTGTATTTCTTTATAGTGCTGGAGTCGTACTAGGACCGGGCAAGGGCGCGGGTCCGGCCTGGACCTGCGCATTGCGATCTGGTGAGCCCACTCCACACTCACCAGGCCCGGCACCAACTCCAGCCCCAGGAACTTCAGTAGCCACTTCTCCAGGAAGCCAATGAGGTTCTCACCTACCTCACGCTCCGGGAGACCCACGAGCCTTAAGTTTTCTCTTCTGCTTTTGTTTTCCAGGTCGTCCATTTGTTCCTGAAGGACCCGAACCTGGTCTTCCAGTGTTTTGATCTATCCTCCTGTGATCTACACCACAGAGTCTGATACTGCGATCCTCTGCTCCACCGCTTATACTCTTCGGTCCAACATTTGAATTTCCTGCTCATGCTTTTTCAGCATGGCAGATATTGGCTCCATCGCTGCCTCAAAATTTTTTCTCAGAGTTTGACAAACTCAGAGTAAATGCTGACGCCCCATTAAATCCAAAGGGGCCACCCCAGGGGTTTCAACAATGGCTATGGGCAGTAGGAGAGTGCCCTGCCTGCTGCATTTCTTTTGCCTCTTTTCCTTTATTCACATTCATCCTGATCTCAAACCACAATTTTAGCAGCTCCTGATGTTCAGTAACTTCATATCATTGATTTTTCACCTAGGGCTAGTTAACGAGGGGGCTAAAGGTTCACCTTGCCAGGGGCTATGGCACAGGGCCCAGCACAGCAGACCACCGCCATCTTGGATCTCCCGTAAATTGTTTGTAACATTTCTGGATATCAGAGGTCATCTAAGAAAACAGTGAAATTCACAACTGACCTTGGGGAAACCTGTGTGTAAGAGCTCACAGCAGGGGAAAAGCTAAGTGGCCCTTTTAAAATGTAACCTCACTATTTTGTTTATTTTGTAAAGCTACAATGGTGAGTAGAACGAGTTCTTTTCGATTAAATGTTTTATTGAGATCTGTCTCTTGATTAAACTTTAAAAAAGATAAAACATAAATACTAAGTTAGCCTCGAGCAGTGTTTTTTAGAGCAGTGCTATTTTCTGGGTCTGTAGATTATTAAAGTGCAAGGATGATGTTTAGTGGAGTGATGTGTTCTTCCTGTCAGATGCGGGAAATTAGGGAGCATTTCCATGTTACTGATAATGATGTCTGCAGGAATTGTGTTTGGTTGCGAATCCTATCAGATCAGAAGGATCTGGGCTATACTCTACATTTAGAAAGTTGGGAAGGGATCTAATTGACACATACAGAACACTGAATGGCCTTGACAGAGTAGATATTTCTATTGGTAAGACAGACTAGACCCTGAGGGCACAGCCTTACAGTAAAGGGAAGAACTGGATATAGGTTTGCTTGCTGAGCTAGAAGGTTCGTTTTCAGATGTTTCGTCAACACACTAGGGATCCAAGTCAATTTGTTTGTTGATAGAGTTCCGGTTGGAATGCCATGCTTCTAGGAATTCTCATGCGTGTCTCTGTTTGGCTTGCCCTAGGATAAATGCGTTGTCCGAGTCGAAGTGGTGCCCTTCCTCACCTGTATATAAGGATACTAGTGAGAGTGGGTCATGTCTTTTTGTGGCTAGTTAATGTTCATGTATCCTGGTGGCAAGTTTTCTGCCTGTTTGTCCAATGTAGTGTTTGTTACAGTTCTTGCACTGTGTTGGTTTGGATCCCATTTACCAACACCCCAAACAGAAAAGAACAGGAAGTAATATCACCATAGGAAATGACATCACCACAGGAACTGACATCCCCAACCCAAGGAAACCCAAACATATAAATAGAAAGCAGACTATACTACCAGTGCTTCATCCGGAGGCTCACTGAAGACGTTACCCAGTATGGTGACGAAACATCTGAAAACAAACCTTCCAGCTCAGTGTGAAAACTTACATCCAGAACCTCAACTTGAGCTACATATCTTCTCAAAACTTGCTAGTAAAGGGAAGACTTTTTAGGATGGCGATAAGGAGAAACTTCTTCAGCTGCAAAGTGGTGAATATATGGAATTCATTGCCATAGAAGGCTGTTGAGGGCAGGTCATTGAGTATATTGACTGAGATAGATAGGTTCTTGAATATTAAGGGAATCAAGGAAGAAGGGGAGAAAGCAGGAGAATGGGGTTGAGAAAAACTTATCTGAATGGCAGAGCAGACTTGATGGGTTGAAAGGCCTAATTTCTGCTCCTACATCTTATGGTCGGAGTGGTAGTTTGAAGTGATGAGTAATTTACAGAAGCTAGGGAGTGTGATGGATAGCAGTTGTACAAAGAGTGAAAAAACACAGATACAGTCAGGTAGATGGGTTACCTCCACGTAGGAGAAGGAGGCAGGTTGTGCAGGAGTCTCTTCTGGCTATCCCTATATCAAACAAGTACACTGTTTTGGAAAATGTAGGGGTTCATGAACTCTAAAGGAAAACGTAGCATGGTCGGCAAGGTTTCTGTTACCGAGACTGGTTCGAATGTATTGAGGGGTACATTAGGTTCTAAGCAATCAATTGTGATAGGGGACTGTAGTCAGAGGCACTGACAGACGTTTCTGTGGCCAACAGCAAGAAATCAAAATGGTGTGTTCCCTCCCTGATGCCAGAATCAAAGATATCTCGCAAAGGTGCAGAATATTTTCAAAGGGGAGAGGGACCAGCAGACGGTCATTGTTCACATTGGAACTACTGATATAGGAAGAGAAAAGCATGAGATTCTGAGGAGAGAATATAGGAAGTTCGGCAGAAATTTAAAAAGGTCATCGAGTGTAATGATATCTGGATTACAAGGTAGTGAGGGTAGGATTAAAAGGATGGAGCAGATGAATGTATGGCTTAGGAACTGGTGCAGGAGAGACAGATATACATTTTCGATCATCGGAACCTCCTCTGGGGTAAAATTGACCTGTATAAGGACGGATTGCACATGAATTGGAAGGGGACTAATTTACTGGCAGGCAGATTTACTGGAGCTGCTTCAGAGAATTTTAACTTGTAAGGGTCGGGGGGTCATAAGGATGGTGGGACCCAAGGAAATAGTGAGAAAAGAGATCAGTCTAAGGCTGTACAGTTTGGAAAAGGAGCAACTCAAACAGTCAGGGCAAGCAGAACAAAAGCAAAGAATGAGTAGGGCTGACAAATTAAAATACATTTATTTCAATGCAAGAGACATAACAGGGAAAGCAGATTAGATTCCCTACAGTGTGGAAACAGGCCCTTCGACGCAACCAGTCCACACCGACCCTCTGAAGAGTAACCCACCCAGACCCATTTCATTCTGACTAATGCACCTAATACTATGGGCAATTTAGCATGGCCAGTTCACCTGACCTGCACATCTTTGGACTGAGAGGGGAAACCGAAGCACCCGGAGGAAACCCATGCAGACACGGGGAGAATGTGCAAACTCCACACAGACAGTCGCCCGAGGCTAGAATCGAACCTGGGACCCTGGTGTTGTGAGACAGCAGTGCTAACCACTGAGCCACCATGCCGAACTCCGGGAACTTGTAACAGGGATATCATAGCAATTACACAGATGTGGCTCAGGGATGGACACAACTGGCAACTTATGTTCCAGGGTATGCAGAGGAACCTTGATTAGTTGAAGGAGATGGGCAAGAGTGTTATGTTCAGTTTATCGAATTCCGGATAATCGAACACCAGATAACATAGTTTAGCTGAACATCGGGACCCTGCAGTTTTGCCGGATAATCAGATATTTGGATAATCGATGTTCCTCTGTAGGTGCAATCGAAAGAGGGGCAAGAGAGGAGGGGGAATAAGAGACTGAGAAATAAGAAAGGGATGGGATTGTACTACAGAAACCCCTCCCTCTCTCCCCCACCACTAAATAGATAGTGGGAAATTGAGAAAGAAATTTGTAAGGAGCTCTCAGTAATCTGTAAGACAAACAGGGTGGTTATGGTAAAGGGTTTTAATTTTCCAGACAGAGATTAGGAGGATTTGTTAAATGTGTACAAGAAAATGTTCTGATTCGGTATGTGGATGTACCTACTACATAAGGAGCAAATCTTGACCTACTCTTGAGAAATATGGAAGGACAGGTGAGTAAGCTGTCAGTGGGGAAGCATGTTGGTGTCAGCAATCAAAATTCAATTAGTTTAAAATAGTGATGGAAAAAGGATAGACTGAGTCTAAAAGTTAATGTTCTAAGTTGGAGGGAGGCCAATTTTGACTGCATTAGGCAAGAATTTTCAAAAGTTGATAGGGGGAGGATGTTTGCCGGTAAAGGGATGGTTGGAAAATGGAAAGCCATCAAAAATGAGATAACAAGAATCTGGAGATGGTTATGTTCCTGTTAGGGTGAAGGGCAAGGTTGGTAGGTGTAGGGAATGCTGGATAACTGGAGAGAAATAGATGATTCCTAAGGTATCAAGGCAGTACGGGTGTACTTAAGAGAGCCATCAGGAGGGCAAAAAGGGGACATGAGATAGCTTTGGCAAATAGGGTTAAGGAGAATCCAAAGGGATTTTACAAATAAAGTAAAGCCAAAAGAGTAACGAGGGAGAGAATAGGGACTCTTAAAGATCAGCAAGGCTGCCTGTGTGTGGAGCTGCTGAGATGGGGGAGATACTAAATAAGTACTTTGCATCAGTGTTTACTGTGGAGAAGGACATGGAAGATATAGAATGTGGGGAAATATATCACACTATCTTGAAAAATGGCCATATTACAGAAGAGCTAGTGCTGAATGGTTTATAACACAAAATGGATAAATCCCTGGCACCTGATCAAGTATACCTAGAACTCTGTGGGAAGCTAGGGAAGTAATTGCTGGGCCCCTTGCTGAGATGTTTGTATCATCAATAGTCACAGGTGAGGTGCCAGATGACCAGGAGGTTGACTAACGTGGTACCATTATTTAAGAAAGGTGGTAAGGATAAAGCCAGGGAATTATAGACTGGTGAGCCTGATGTCGGTGGTCGGCAAGTTGTTGGAGGAAATCCTGAGGGACAGGATGTACCATATTTGGAAAGGCAAGGACTGATTAGGGATAGTCAACATAGCTTTGTGCGTGAGAAATCATGTCTCAAAATCTTGATAGAAAAAGTAACAAAGAGGATTGATGAGGGCAGAGTGGTGGACGTGATCTATATGGACTTCAGTAATGCACTTGACAAGGTTCCTCATAGTAGACTGGTTAGCAAGGTTAGATCACATGAGACAGAGGAAGAACCAGCCATTTGGAGATGGAACTAGCTGGAGAGTAGAAGACAGAGGGAGTGGTGAGGGGTTGCTTTTCAGACTCCAGGACAGTGACCAGTGGTGTGCCACAAGCATCAGTGCTGGGTCCACTGCTTTTCGGCAATTATACGAATGATTTGGATGTGAACATAGGAGGTATAGTTTGTAAGTTTACAGACAACACCAAAATTGGAAGTTTAGATGACAACGAAGAAGGTTACCTCAGAGTACTATGGGGATCTCAAACAGATGGGCCGAGGAGTGGCACATGGAGTTTAATTTAGACAAATGTGTGATGCTGCATTTTGAAAAGGTACATCACGGCAGGACTTATACAGAAATGGTAAGGTCCTGGGGAGTGTTGCTGAACAAAGGGACCTCAGACAGCAGGTTCATAACTTCTTGAAAGTAGAATTGCAGGTAGATAGGAGAGTGAATGCGGTGTTTGGTATGCTTTCCTTTTATGGTCAGTGCATTGAGTACAGGAGTTAGGAGGTCATGTTGTGCATACAGGACATTGGTTAGGCCACCTTTGGAATACTGTATGCAACTATGGTCTCCTTGTTATAGGAAGGAAGTTGTAACTTGAAAGGGTTCAGAAAAGATTTACAAGTGTGTTGCTAGGGTTGGCGTGTTTGATCACAGAGAGAGGCTGAATACGCTAGGGCCATTGTCACCCGAGGCTAAGTGGTGATGTTGTAGAGGTTTACAAAATCAAGAGGGACATGGATAGGTTAAATAGACAAAGGTCTTTTCTCAGACGTAGGGGAGTCCAAAACTAGAGGACATAGGTTTAAGGTGAGAGGGGAAAGATTTAAAAGGGACCTAAGAGGCATAGTTTTCATGCAGAGGGTGGTGCGTGTATGGAATGAGCTGCCAGAGGAAGTGGTGGAGGCTGGTACAATTATAACATTTGCAAGGCATCTGGATGGGTATTTGAATAGGAAGGGTTCAGAGGGATATCAGCCAAATGCTGGCAAATGGGACTAGATTTATCGAGAATATCTTGTCAGCATGGATGAGTTGGACCGAAGGGTCTGTTTCCATGTTGTACAACTCTGACTGTATATGTCACTGAGGTTAAACCAATAGGTGCAGAGTTTCTTGGCTTATCCTTATACTTTGTTTTTGAATCTAAAACACTTGAAATTCTTTAGTCCTCTAGCACCACTCCTGTTTGCAAGGATTAGACGATCATTATCCTTATGACAATTTTGCCATTATTCAACAATTCATGGCTAATGCCAGTAACACAACACAGATTAAATTATGATGCTCACCAGTTTGATACAATATCCTGTTCCATCTTACTGCTGATTAAACCTCTGAAATTCACTTACTTCGATTTTAAGAACAGTACCACTTCCTCCTGCTCCCATATGTTTACACCACTCCATCTGGCCCACTCGTGCCATTCATCAAATAAAAGGGTAGGAAAGTGAAACATTTGCCAAATCATTGCAAATGCAATATTTCAGCGTGTTGCAATTGTAGTTAGTTGGAGAGGTGAATTCACCCCCTCGGGTTTTTCCTTCTACAGGAAATGCCCAATTTCTCCCCAGTTCCTTGCAATAAAGAAAGCACTTAGGAATTAACTTGTGCTACATAAGCCATAGGATGAAACACATCAGTGCATTAATGCATTATACCATTACTGAGAGCGCTTATGTGGACTAACGTATCTGAGGAAAAACAGAGGCAGTAAGTACAAAACAATACAAGGCAAAAGGTCAGAAACGCCTTTTTTTAAAATTATGTGAGAAACACAGATGAAAAAGTGATTTTTTTATGTGGAAGTGTCTGAGCTCACACCTTAAGGGAAATGAATCACACACAAAGCTGAAGTTGTATCACCCCATGGTAGTGACTATATTTCAATTGAGGCCATTTCAGTCTCTCAAAATCCAAAGTCAGTAATCACCTAAATGTATGGAAAACAACATTGTAGAAAATGAGGGTGTTAATTTTGTCCGCAAAAAATTGGCTATATTATGTGAGCAGTAAAATTGAATGATTAGACATTTTGTGCATCATGCTTAAGTTAGAAGTGCCCGATCTTTGCCACCACTGCTTTGAAATGCAACCTGCTTGTGCTTGATAAAAGCAATGTACTGTGGATACTAGAGAGCGGGAAAAACAATGTGAAAGAAACTCCATGAGTTTGGCAGCATCTGTGGAGAGAGAAATAAAGTTAATATTTCAAGTCCAACAAGTCTCTTCTTCGAAACTCGGCAGCACTTAAGAGTTGCTTAGTGTTGGTTCCAGGACCAGGCAAGCTAATGCACACTACTCTGATCATTTACAGGCAAGCATTGAAAGAAATACACGTGAGCTTTTCTAGCTGGTTAGAGTTTGCAGCCTGGAGAAAAAAATAAACTAGCAACAACCAGTGCTAAACGTACGACCATTTCTGAAATGATATTTTAATGTGATAGTGATCGACTGTCCCTTGTAATTCTTCTCTAAACCCTTTGGCACTGTCCACCATGCTGTCACCTGCTAATGGATCTACAAGGTCCAGCTTAGCGGGTATGCATTCAAACATTTTATATTTACACATCCAAATGAATCCAGAGTTCCTCCACCAATAATTTCTCTATCATTTCTATAGCGTTATTTCTAAGCATCGTCTTCGGCAGCAACATCTAAAGCTGTGACATGACACTAAACTGTCACTCGTTACTTTTCCAAATTCCTCCTGTAACTTCTGTGCTTCAGGCAGCCTGCCAAATATCTAGTCTTGGATGACCAACTATTTTCTCAAGTTACACACTGGAAATGATCTTCAGCCCAGTTATGAACTGTGTATCCTTACCACCAATTCAAACCCTATGAACACCATTCCTGGCAACCATCCCTGCTACAGTCTTAGGTCAAAACTGACCGCTTGCATGTTTTAGCATCTGACTGTCCTCAAGCTCAGACTCTGACTTCCTATCCTTTTCCCCGTAAAGAGCATCGGCAATCATTTACATGACATTCCCCAGCTGTCCTTGTATTCCAGCAGCATAGTGGTATCTATATGACTCAGAAGCCAGAGACTTGAACTTAAAATTCACAGAATACAGTTTGAAAATTTGTTTTTTTCCAGACATCTAGAAATAAAAGCCAGTGAAAGAGACTGAAATTGTCAAATTACTCAAAACATAATAAAAAAACCCCAACTAACTTGAGCAAAGAATGCCTACTGTCCTCAACCAATCTGGACTTTACGTGATTCCAGAGCCCATATCTCAGTGGTTAACTTTCATGTTAAAATGTTCATTTGTACTGGAAACTGATGCATTGGTTCAAGACAATCCAATGTCTTCGTAGGTCAACAAATGCTTGTCTTGCTGGCAATAACAACATTCACATGAATGTGATTTTGAAACAGCTCATCTGCTCAAACTTTCAACCACAGCTTTGTCATGGAGTCATCATCTTCAAACATAAATAATCCAACTCGCACTACTGCAACTGCCTTATCAAATTGCTGCAGTCCGCCTTCTCTTCTGAAAATCTTGCTCACCCATCATGTGATTTGTTGACTAATACCGTCTCTAGTCACTTCCAATAGCTCAATTTAGAGTTCCTCATTCTCATGTTGAACTCCTTTAATGACCTCGTCCCTCTGATCTCTGCAACCTACAACTTTGACTACTCTACATTCAACCAAATCTGGTCTCTTGTTAATTCCCCATTCTCTTTGCCTCACGGCTGTTGTTATGACAGTAGTCCAGATGCCAAGCTCCAGAATTTCCTCTTTAAACCATCTCATTCTAGCACGCCACCTAATCCTCTTCCTTCAAGAAGACACAATTTGATCACTTAATGATGTGTATAGTGTCCTTCCGCAATCACTGATGAAAATAGAACAAGAAGAAATAAAAGTTTTGGCACATGATTTTAAGAATATGTACATTTACAAACTTTAGTTATATTTTCTATTCTAACTGTAAGACACATCATATAAGAGCCACTTCTGGAATGATATTGCATACATCATTCATTCCTTCTGCCAAAAATTCATTTGGGGAGGTGGGGGTAAAGCCTGTTGCTTTGATGTTTTTGAAGATATAATAAAATGCATTATTTTGCTGCCAATAAACTATTATTGCAGAAATACATAAGAAAAATATTCTAACTCCATGATGAAAAAATGGACGTAATGTTGAGCTGACCACAGGACCACTTTCTGAAACTTCTTGTATGACGTATTCTAGCTTGATTAATTTTGCTTTTGTTCCACCTTATTCAAGTTATGCCTGCACACCAAAAAATTTTGAGCACAGACACATGTTCAGTAATCTTTGAACTATAAAGCCTTCAGTATCCTCAGGCTTCACTGTATAATAATTAACTAATAAACTATTTATGTATGATTTGCATGTTTGAATAAACCATTGCACAGTGTTCATACAAGTAGCATGACTGGCACTATAATGTATGGGCACTGTTGAAACTCGCATTTTTTTTAAAAAACATGGTAACGGAAATATGTGGATTTTTATTCACATTCTTCATTGCTTTAACTTTGAATTATGAAATAAGCTATTCATTCTGAGTAGCTTTCAAAGCACATCAAAATATTTTCTGTTCTCCTAACAGAACCAGAGATCATGGGACTAATTTTAAACGTAAATGGATTGTACCCACTCATTTCCTGTTCTTGCCAATCTGAAGCCCAGGGTCATTCCTATTCCTCTGGCAAGGAAATGGTCATCAGTCAGCTTCCACCTTGAGCTGACTGATGGTTAGCAATGGAGGCCCAGGAGGTACATTTCAGCCACCAAAAACTAAAGTCAGCAGTTCTCTCAGTGCTCAGTAGAAATGTGGAAAACATAGCTAACCAATTTGTATCTCAACATTGCAATCATAAGTCATTTATACAAGCTCTAACATTCCCAAATTAACAAGATTCCTGTCTGATTCAGTTATGTCTATAGGCCACCTTTGTAAAAGGCCTTTGCAAAACTGCAACCAGAAGAGGAGTGCAAATTTAGTCATACTCACATTTTCAAAGCACTATTGCTCCATCCTTGCTTCGTTGACCAAGTTAAAATCCTTCTCCATTTGCACCAAACCTTTCAGTTAAGGGTTTTGCTCAGACCTAAACATTCTCTAGACATTGTATGTATTAAACCCACATTAGAAGAATTTCAATGATGGAACTCATCTGGCCAAATAAAGAAAACAACAGATTACTAGCTACAGTCATACAGCTCCCTGTTTATTTTTCCAAAATCCATAAAGGAAAAACAGCATATATTCAAGTATTCATAATGTTATTCCTAATAGAAATCAGCAAAGCCTGCACATTAAAAAAAAAACTGCAAAATTACAACACCATGAAGGTCCAACTAGAAGATGGCGATTGCAATTAAAAGAGGTAATATTCTACCAATAGACCACAGCAAGGGTCTAAATAGTGTCTTTCCCTTTCAAGGAGGCATTATGAAAGGGACCAAACTTATCATGCTGGTGCTTGCAAGTAACTAACAATCACAACCAGTTCATTCCTCAGCCACCAGTTCCTGTGGTTCAGTAACCTACTAGAAAATGAGAGAGAGCACGAGAGAGCGAGTGAGCACACGCGAGAGACAGAGAACGAGTGCGAGAGAGAAGTAGCGCGAGACTGACAATAGAGTTAATGCATTTTCCCAAGTCCCAGGCTGCAAACCTGGATAAACCCCACACCAAAGCTATCCAGCCAATCTCAATTGTGTTGTTACTCTGAAAGAGCTATATGGGGAAGTGATGCCCTATTCATAACATCACTGGATTATTAATCCAGGAACCCAGCTAATGTTCTGGAGATCTGGGTTCAAATCTCATCATGGCATGGAGGAATTTGAATTTAGTTTTAAAAATCTGGAATTAAGAATCCATTGTCAATTGTCAGTAATGTTCACTCATGTCCTTTAGGGAAAGAAACTGCCGTCCTTACCTGGTCTGGTCTCCATGTGACTCGAGACCCACAGCAATGTGGTTGACTCTTAACTACCTTCTGGGCAATAAATGCTGGCCCAGTCAGTGACACCCTTATCCCACAATTAGAGCATTCTTCAGAAAAAGGTCACTGGATCCAAAAGATTAACTCTGCTTTCTCTTCACAGATACTTGCAGACTGCAGAATATTTCCAGAATTTCTGTTTTAAATTGAATCTAGTTATATATTACCAGGTAGAAATAGGTTTTACCTGAGTAAATCATGTTCAGTCAACTCGATTTGACTGTTGGGTGAGGTAACAGACATGAGGCTAATACAGTTGTTATGCTCGAAATACAACCAAAGGATTGCCAGAAAACATGTAGTTCACAGAATAAAATGGATAATGGTAGCATAGAAAGTAAATTAACAGAGGAACAGTAAACACAGTAAATGGTCATTTCCCAAATTGAAGGAAGGTGTATAGTGGGGTTCTTGAAGGTCAAGGGCAAAGATCTTTGGTTTTCTTGACAAGTATTAATCCCTTAGATTTGAGTACACAAGATGCATTTCCAAAATTTGTATGTGGAAAAAAAGATCTTGGATGCATTGTAAACTCTGAGGAGATGCTGCCTGGCCTGTTGTCTTTCCAGCACCACATTTTTCAACTCTGGTCTCCAGCATCTGCAGTCCTCACTTTCTCCTAGTTGACTTTAAGAGAGAACAGTCTTGCTGTTGAAATGGGTTAACATTAATTTAATGCAAATATGATATATTTTGGTACAAGAATGAGAGATAATACAAAGCAATTTTAAAAGGAGTCAAAAAGCAGAGAGACCTGGGGTGCATGTGAATAAATTATTGAAGGGAGCAGAGTAAAATGAGAAATTGATTAAAACCACACATGGAAAGCTGGGCTTTACAAATGGAGACTCAAGGAAAGATTTTGCTGTCCCATTTCAGAGTCTGGAAATAGAAAACAAACCTTGTGTGTGATTAAGGCAGAAAATCTGCTCTCAAATCATCATCTTTATTTCGCTCTAGTGAAAGGAACACCAGCTCATTTAGTCTTGACTCAAAATCAAATCCTTAGTCTAAGTTAGTAAATCATGTCAGTATCCTCTCCATGTGCGCTAATAAGATAAACATTGAGTTGTGGAAGACCTAAAATCTAATGTAATTTTAAATAGTTTTGTCATAGATTACTGAAAAAGTTAACTAATGATTATAAAATGGTAGTTTCAGGACCTTGACGCATGGTACAAGCAATCTCAACTGACTGTGAAGTTCCCTTCAATTAAAACACACCAGCTGTAGCCTAAATTACAACTAGCTTTGAGTATAATTCAGTGAATGTCGCCAAAGGGTATAACACAGGCTGCATTTTCAAATTTGCTAAAATATTTCCTTCCAAGTTGAACGGAAACCTCAAAATTTGTTCGCCTGCCCCCGAACTTCAGCTTTTCCACAATGACAAACATGGAAAAAAAAACTGTAGAAAATAAGAAGCACATTGTCCTGGCCTGAAATTTCTGCAAGCATTTACTGTAAATTTAATTGCAGTAATCTAGTTACTAGACTACTGGCCTGGTTTATAGAACAGCTGGAAAACAAAGAGATTATTCATTCATTGATTTTGAAATGAATTACGTAAGTTTAAAACTGAACCACAAAGTAGTGGGAAAGGAAACTGAAAACACAGATTTTGTTTAGGGATAAAACCATTGCAATATTAATCTGTGATACAAGAATTAATATAAAGCTCTATGTGTCACTACAAAGACTCACAGGTCATGTTTTTATAATTGTCATAATCTGCAGCTGCAGATGTCAAGAAAGCCATTACATACATGCAGAGTTAACTCATCTAGTAGCAAGCTTCCACCAAAATTAATGATCTTACCTGGAGTATGTATTACAAGTTATGCACTCTGCACTTTTTGTATGCCTTCAAAACGAGATTAAAAATGATTTCTACTTTGGAATGGAGTGAATAAATAGAACAAGGAAATTTGGCATTGAAGAGGTGAGAAATAAGGGAATCAAAGTTTACACCTATAAAGTGGTGTTATAGTTTTAAACAGAAATTTGATTTACAACTGTTTAGCAGCCAAGTTTGACACCACAGCTTTAAAGTGGATTTCAATATTCCAAAGTATATTTCAAAGAATATTTCAAAATATTTTAGAGAAGTGCATAATGTATTTTAAACAACATTTTTGAAACATTCAGAATCAATGTAGAACCCTCGAACTCCTACAGCGTGGCAGCCAGCTATCCGGCCCATCGAGTCCACACTGACCCTCCAAAGAGCATCCCACCCAGATCCAC
>NC_057730.1:41528854-41553854 GCF_004010195.1 Chiloscyllium plagiosum
GATGGTGAATACCCTTGCCAACTTTTAAAGGTGTGCCATCGAGAGCATTCTGTCTGGATGTATCACTACCTGGTATGGCAACTGTACCATTCAAGATCAGAGACGGTTACAGAGAGTGGTGAACTCGGCCCGGACAATCACAAAGGCCAACCTCTCATCTATAGAATCTATCTACCAAGTCCACTGTCAAGGAAAAGCCGCTAGCATTCCTAAAGATCCATCCCACCCAGGCAATGTTTTTCTACAACCTCTACCATCGAGGAGAAGGTACAGAAGCCTGGACACACGCATCAGCCGGTTTCGCATAAGTTTCTACCCTACTGCTGCTAAAATACCGAATGGACTCACAAACTCTTAACATCCGCCTGTACCTGTGTTTTGTTTTTGCCTATTATTTACTATCTCTGCTATTTAATTATGTGATCTGCCTGTGTTGCTCGCAAGACAAAACTTTTCACTGTGCCTCAGTACACGTGACAATAAATTCAATTCAATTCACATGCCACATTGAGACACAATGTTGGGGAAGTGCTTAATAGTGAAAAACAATGATGAACTAATCACTCACTATTTGACTTAACAGAAAAGACTCAGTAAATCTTCTAATTATTAAAAAGTCTGTCTCTTGTCCCAAGATACAAGGAGAGTGTCCTGCTAGTGCCCATTGAAAAAAATTCTGTTGGACCCATATGCCAGAATATGGACAGTATATTTGTAAAATAGAATTGTTCAGTAATACAAAAGCAAATTTCATGCACCTTTACTGCTGAAGAGAGAAAAATGTTAAACTACAATATTGGAGTTAAGTTACTGAGCCTTATCAATGCCAAGAAATGTTGGTCTGAATTAATCTGCATAATTAGCCAAATTGCCAAGGCACTAATGTCAGCAGTAATGTACTATTCGACAGAACAAAATTGCATTTACATACTAATTTATTTCCACAATTTGAAAATATCCTAAATCATTTCACAGCAAATGGATTCTTTTTGAAGTTTTGTTGCTGTGTTTAAGGAGGCAAACAAGGCAGCTTTTTTGCTAGCAAGATATTCAAAATGAAACGAACAATGAGATTCTGGACTTTGGTGCTATTGTGAGAAAGAGAAATGCGGGCTTGCAAAACCAAGTGAATCTATTGCTCATCTATGGGACATTTTCTGGAATTTTAGATAAACTTACATGTCATGTGAAAGGCAGCATATCTGACAATATTGTATATCCTTAGTTTTGTACTGGAGTATTAGATTTGATTAAGTACTCAAATCCTACAGTGCAGCTTTGACCCTCAACTTTTAACTCCGAAGCAAGTCACTTTCAACTAACTCAAAAATTACATTTTTGAGAAGGGCTAAAGAGAAGGAGAAAAGTAAAATACTGCAAATATTAGTGAACCTTTTTTTAGGCTACAATAGTACTATCGGCATGGAATAGTTTTACCCTGCAAGAGAGGAGATAAAGAGTGGAACAGCAAAACAAAGACAAGAGACGCACGTAATTGAAACTCTCCTGATTCATGAGCTGTGTCACTTGTTCAATATGAAGATTAATGAGTAATGTTTAAACAATTGCAGAAGCAACCTTTGGAATATTTAAGTTTCTCTCATGTGATATTGTTTACCTGCATTTTGAATATCATAATCATCCTAACAACATAGTTATCATGCCAGAAGCTAATGGAAATGAAATGTTTGTTATGTTGAAAATTACTATCATGCAAATTAAATAAGACAACAACACTGTAATTTGGTTTCCAGATTTGCTGACACACCTAGTTTATAATGATCCAAGGTCACATGTACATTAGAGCTTTGTAACTCTCTCACCAAATATTTATCATTGCATGCTATTTATATACAATGCTTTACCACAATGTAAATGGGAATCTCAAACTTCGTCACTTGAAAATAAGACCACATTGATTATAAGTGACAATAACAACTATGATAACCATTGAATATCATTTAATAGGCACTGTACTTGTTCAATTTTTTAAATTATAACTCATGAAATATTAACTTGCCCTGACCATTCCTGATGTATTTTATGTATGACAGTTAATAGTGTAAACCCTGGTTGATTGATCTCATTCATCAATTTCATGGGTACCACTGCCCATCACCTCTCCGACTCACTCACCTTGCTGCAAAATGTCATAGACACAGGAGGATGCCTTTCGACTCCTCAAGCCTGCACTATCACTCAATTAGAACTGAGCCGATCTGCAACTCCATTCCATTTGCTCCAGATCACTTTGCACTCTTAGTTCACAAAAATTAATCTTGAAAGATACAAATGATTTCAAATATCCATGTCTATCCAGTCAATATTGCTGACATATTTATATCCTTTCTGAGGAGATTTTGGGGGATAAACTAAACCAGAATAACCACTTGGCAAAAGTAGCATAATAATACAAAGTTTTTTATTGCTAACTCTAACATTACACTGCGTTTACTCCAAGATGCACCTAATGAGTTCAATCCATCAAGGTTTTTTATTAACTGGGTCTGTGGCTTGAGGTGAAGAGTAAAAGACATTTCAAGATAAAATTAGGAATTTTTTTTGTTTTATGAAGCTATATAATATTGGGAAAAAGCACTACTTTCAACTTATAATTTTAAATACTAGAGAAATTGAAGGAACTAGAGAAATTGAGGAAAAGAAACATTAGATAATTGCATGCGAGTATATTTGATCAATGCAAAACAGTGACCTTAAAGTAAACATTTACCTATTAGAATGCAAATAATATTTGAAATTGAGAAAAAAATCCTCTCTTCTCCAAAGGGAATACGCTTTTTCAGTGCTCAAGTTCAACAAGACTGAGGATGACTGAATTGATTCTGGGGTAGTTAAGCATCTGACACAATGGACACAATTTTACCTGTACAAACTAGGTGTGTTTCAGTCAACTCGGGATACTGAGGTTTGAAATTTTGTTTCCTGACTCAAACCTACTCCCTGTTTTAATGAAGGCTACAAGTTGGTAAGCAGTCAAGCTATTAAAAGAAGGTATGTTGAAACTTTAAATATATTTAATGAGGCTAAATGCCTTATTCATTCCAGTTTTCAAATGTAACTGTTGGCTTGTTTCCCAAATGACAGGAGCTCAATGGCTTGAGACACAGACTTAAGAAAGGTAGTAGACAATTGCACTCATATTTACCCCTTAGGTTCAAGTGCCTGTTGAGGATCTCTTAAATTAGGTGATCCCATGTGACATCCTCTTTAAGGCTTGCAACCTAATCATCCAGCTTTCAGCTGGTTCCTATGCCACCCCACAAATGACCAGCAGCCTTCTGATCACTCCTCCACCATTACCCTAGTAGGAGAACCCCAAAATGCCTTACCAAGAATGACTAACCACACAATTCACTACCTCCATTCCTCAGTCTCCCCAGTTGTCAGCCCACATTCTCAACTTAGCACCCTCTCTTCTCCTGTGATTGACCTACTTCCTCCTTCAATGAAACTTTGCAATTGATCTCTCCCCTGACATCATACATCTCCACAACTGGCTCAACAACCACCTAATGCATCCACACCCTAGCAGTTCCATTCATGAATTACTGCTGCTGCAGCAGCCTTTATGAACTGAAGGTTTTTCTTGTTAACTAGGCTGGCCTTAGCAGAGAACTAATCAATCAGTGACCTCAGTCATACACTGTAAACTTCACAGTGTGAATGATTCCCAAATTTTGGGATCCCTGCAGCTTTCTGACTGACTCAGCCCTGTGGTTCAAACCCATTAAAAAATCTGCTATTGCCAACAGACTGAACTCCATTCCTGTTGGACTATTGACACTGTGCATCTAAAACATAACACCCTCAACACCAGGGTGAAAGGGTAGATAAGGAATTTGATGGAGACGGTGGATTGTGATTGTGGACACAAAGAAATCCATTATGCCTTTGCATTTAATGCAGGAGGTGAAGGTGAGGCAATAACTTAGTAGTATTGTCACAGAACTATTAATCCAGAGAAATGGCTAAAACTCTTAGGGCAGTAATTCAAATCCCAACACAACAAATTGTGGGATCTGAATTCAATTAACAAAGCTGAAATTAAAAACTAGTCTAGTGATGACCATAAGTTCAAAAGATTTGTTAAAAATCTCACCCTTGTCTGATCTATTTATGAAGAGATAATTGAAATATGGCTGACTCCAAGAAGACCTACAAAGCCACTCATTTATATCTTAAGTTTCAAAAGAAATGAAATTGGACAGACTATCCAACAATGACCAAGGCATCTAGAAACTACAATGGCATGTGCACACAGGCTTGTTAACTCTGTGATGTCCTCCTTATTTAATGTCTTGGGGCTTGTACCAAAATTGAGAGAGCTGTCTCACTGACTAGTCAAGCAATAGCTTGATACAAAATAAAACAAAGAACTGTGGATGCTGGAAATCTCAAACAAAACCAGAAATTGCCAGGGAAATCCAGCAGTTCTGGCAGCACGCGCAGAGTTAACATTTTGAGTCCAGTTCTGAGGAAGGGTCACTGTATGCAAAGCATTTTTTAAAAAGACATGTCATGCCAATGGAATCACACCTTATAGACTACATCCCATTCAATGCCATCACCATATCTGGATATGTCCTATTGCACTAACAGGACCAATCTAGATGTAATGGTAGATTGGTATGTAGTTGAGATTTACCCTGGGAACCCTCAACAAAAGTCCAGATCTAATGAAGTTTAATGGCATCAGGTCAAATCTGGGTAAGAAAATCTCCTGTTGATTATCACTTACTATCACCCCTTCTTAGCTGATGAATCATTTCTCTTTCATGTTGAACACCTTTTGGAGGATGCACTCATGGTGTTTAGGGCAAAGAATGCACTCTGGATGGCAGACATCAATTCCAATCACAAAGAGTGGCTCGATAACACCACTAATAATCAAACTTTGTCCTATAGGATATATTTCCAGAACTGTAGCAAGTGGTGGGGAATCAACAAGAGCAAACAATGTATTTTATCTCCTCCTCACCAATCTATCTACAGCAGATGCATCTGTACATGATAGTAGCAGTAGGAAGGACTATTGTGTAGTCATTGCGGTGATGATATCTTGCTTTTATATCAATTACGCCCCCTATTGTGCTAAATGGATCTCAAACAGATCTAGCAGCTCATGTCTGAGCGTGCATATGGCACTGTAGACCATCAGCAGTAGCAGGATTAGAACACAGAACAGAGAACTGAACAGCACAGGAAAGGCACTCCGGCCCACAATTTTATGCCAACCATGATGCTAAATTAAACTAATCTCTTCTGCCTGCCTTTGGTCCATAACTCTCTATTCCTTGCATACTCTTGCGCTTATCTAGAAGTCTCAAAAACACCCCTATCATATCTGCCTCTACCACCATCCCCGCAGTGTGTTCCACACTCCTAAAACTAATCTCTTCTGCCTGCCTTTGGTCCATAACTCTCTATTCTTGCGCTTATCTAGAAGTCTCAAAAACACCCCTATCATATCTGCCTCTACCACCATCCCCGCAGTGTGTTCCACACTCCTACCACTTTCTGTGTAAAAAGCTTGCCCCTCACATTTACCTTGAACTTTCCCCACTCATCTTAAATACATGCCTCCTAGTTTTAGATATTTCAACTCTGGGGAAAAGATTCTGGCTATCAACCATATATATGCATCTTATAATTTTACAGACTTCTATCGAATCTCCCCTTGTCTCCGCCACTCCAGAGAAAACAACCTGAGTTTTTCTAGTCTCTCCCCATAGTTTATGCCCCCCAATCCAGGCAACATCCTAGTAAACCTCTTCTGGAACCTTTCCAAAGCCTCCACATTCTTCCTGTAATATGGTGATCAGAATTGAAAGCAGTATTATACTCTAAATGTAGCCTTATAAAGCTGCAACATCCTGAATCTTGTACTCAGTTCCCCGACCAATAAAGGCAAGCATGCAATATGTCTCCATACATTTGCGTGGCCAATTGTACAGCAAACATTTTACTTACGGCACCTATGGGACCAGGAATGTACTGCTTTATCAAATATTCTGGTTGATCAAGAGGTCCATGTAATCAATGTAAAAATGCAAACTAAGTAATAGAAACATAATCCAGGAGGTATACACATCACAGCTATACTTTATTTAGAGCATAACTCACTTAAATAATAATGCAAATTTACCTTAAATAAAAATTATCAGCAGAGTGCCTTCTCAATCACTCAACTGCTCGGACATCACAGAGATCGCAATAGTACAGCAAACTTCCAATGTTTCATATATATATAACTTTTGCTAGTTTATCAAAAGTGCCTGTTCATAAGGTGCTGCTTAAAACAATTAATGCTGTACTCAATTTGTAAGCTCATGTACTGAGTCTGCAAACTTCAGGACGAGCACATCCCCCACTTTACCAATATTTCCAAGCCAGCAAATTAATGCCAGTTCAATGCAGAGTGCATGAGGGCATGCAGGAATAACCTTAGGCATACCTAAAAATGAGGTTTCAACCTTATAAAGTTACAACACAGGACATCTTGTGTGCCAAATAGCACAATGTGTAATTGATAGAGCTGAGCAATCCCACAACCAACAACTTTCAATCATCTGCATACTGCTGAAAGGTGTCATCAAGCTCAAAAATAATCTGTTTACAATGCTCATTTTATGTTCCACCAGGGTCATTCAAGTTCTGACTTATAACAGCCTTAGTCCAAACAAAAGAACTCTAAAGGGGAAGTAAGAGGACTTATCTTTGACATCAAGGCTGTATTTGACCAAGTGTAACATTAAGCAGCCCTTCCCAAAACTGGAGTCAATGATACTCAGAGGAAAAGGTCTCCACTGGTTGGAGTCATGCCTAACGCAAAGAAAGATGGTTGTGACTGTGGCGGTCAATCTCTCAGCCATAGGACATTGTAAAACTCATACAACAAAGAGTTGTTTCACTACAGGACAAAGTATGAAATGGGAAGTAATGGAGGCATGTACGAAGGTCATGGGGAATTTGATCTACATACCAATAGTTCAAATGGGCAACGGTAACATAGAAGACTAATTTGTAGAGTCTATTCGAAGTTGTTTCTTAGAGCAGTGCGTTGTAGAATCTTTCTGGGAGCAGGGTATTTTAGTTGTCTAATGAGATAGGTCCAGTAATCAGGTAAAAATCCTCTGGGGTGGCAATCACATCCTAAAATTTCATATTTAGTTTGAGGGAGAACAATTCAGATATCAAACCAGTGTCTTCAATTTAAATAAATGGCAGAAACAGTGAAGAAAGAGTTATCTAAATGAAGTTGAGCAGTGGCAAATATTTAAGCAGATATTTCATATTTCATTCAGCAAAAAATAATTCAAGTCAAAAAGAAGGACTTTATGAGAAGGACAAACTCCCCATAATTAACAAAGATGTTCTAGGAGTGTATCCAATCCAAAATTAAATCATATGAAGTGGTGAAAACTAATGGCAGACTGAGGATTTGAAATTTTATAGGAACCAGCAACAGATTACTGAAGAGGTGATAAAGATGGAGCAAATTGATTATGGAAGTAAATTAGCAAGAAATAGAAAAAACAACACAAACTTTTATGGGTGTTTAAAAAGAAATTGATTAAAACAAGCGCCAAACCCTCGACAATGCACCTCAGAATTAATATTGGGGAACAAGGAAATGGCAGAAAGCAACATTCTTTGTGATGAAGAATATTATAAACATCCCAACAGTAACAGATGAGTGAAATAGTCTCGAGAGCGAAGATCTTGTAATGGTCTCTAACATGAGAGGCAAAGTATTTGACAAAACTAATGGGATTGAAGGCAGCTAAGTCACCAGGATCTGCTGGCCTGCATGCAAGGGTTTCAAAGGAGGTAGCAGCAGTGACAGTGGAAGCAGTGATCAACATCAGAGAATCACAGAATCCTTACAATGTGCCCCAATGTGCCACTTGGCCCAACAAGTCCACACCGACCCTCTGAAGAGTAACCCACTCAGACCTATTCCCCTACATTATTACTGGACATTTACCTCTTAATGCACCTAACCTACACATCCCTGAACATTATGGGCAATTTAGCATGGCCAATTCACCTAACCTGCACATCTTTGGACTGTGGGAGGAAACCGGAGCAGCTGGAGGAAACCCACGTAAACACGGAGAGAATGTGCAAACTCCACACAGACAGGGCAATTTAGCATGGCTAATTCACCTAACCTGCACATCTTTGGACTGTGGGAGGAAACCCACGTAAACACGGAGAGAATGTGCAAACTCCACACAGACAGTCACCCAAAGCTGGAATTGAACCTGGTCCCTGGTGCTGTGAGGCACTGAGCCACTGTGCTGATATATTCCAGACTCCTAGTTTCAGGAAGGGTTTTAGCAGATTGGAAGACTGCTTCTATGACATCTTTATTCAAGGAAAGAGGGAGACAGATGCAGGAAACTATAGGTCAGTTAATATCACATCTGTTGTTGGGAAAATGCGAAAGTCCAATATTAAGGAAGAAAATAATGGGACATTTAGAAAAAATTCATGCAATCAAGTAGTGTCAACATGGCTTTGTGAAAGCAATATCATATTTGACAAATTTGCTGGAGTTATTTGAGTAGAAAGCAAGCAGAGTTGCTAAAAAGAAGCCAGTAGATGTATTTGGATTTCCAGAAAGCTTTTGATACAGTGCCATATAAAAGATCAATGCACAAGTTTGGAGCTTATGTATTTGGAGACAATATATTAAAAAGGACTGAGAATAGTTAACATACAGTAGATGGAGATTCTAGAATAATACGTCTTTTTCAGGTTAGAAAGATACAACTAGTGGAGCAACGCAAGGATCAGTCTAGGGTCTCAATTATTTCCTGTCTATATTAATGAATTGGAGGAAGGGGCAGAATACAGTGTGTTTACATTTTCTTATGTTACAAAAATAAGTAGGAGAGCATGTTGTGATGAGGATACAAGGAATTGCAAGGGAGTATAGATTGGTTGAGTGAGTGGGCAAAAAACTTACTAAGTTAAGGTTAAAGTAAGAAAGTGAGAGATCATGGACCATAGTACATGAATAAAAGATACACACTATTATTTAAATGGAGAGGGACTCCAAGAAAGTGCAGTACAGAGAGATCTGGGTGTTCTTGTGTATGAAATACAAAAAGTTATCATTTAGGTGCAGCAAATAATTCAGAAGGCAAATGGATTTTGGATTCTTATTTCTTGGGAATTTAAAAATAAGGAAGTCTTTTTAAAACTGTTTCGGATGTTGGTGAGGCCCGCACCTAGTGTACTATGTACGGTTTTGATCCTCGTTGTGAAAAAAATGGATATACAAGCATTGGAGGCTGCTCGAAAGATATTCATGAGGATAAAAGGGTTGACTTATCAAAAATGGAATTTGGATGAAGGAGGGATGACTTATTGCAACTTACAAGATTCTGAGAGGACTTGACAGGTTAGCTGTTGAGAAGGTGCTTGCACTAATAGGGAATGTCGAACAAGGGCACAGTAACAAAATAAGGGTACATTCATTTAGAACTGGTATGAGAAAGAATTTTAGGAATGAATATTAGGAATTCTGTACTCCAGAGAGCTGTGACGGTGAGATTACTGGATGTATTTAAAAAGGAGGGAGATAGACTTTTGAAATATCAGAGAGTTGAGGGCTATCAGGAGCTGGCACAAAGGAGGAGTTGAGTCCTGGACAAATCACCCATGACCTTATTAATTGGCAGGGCAGGCTTTAAGGGCTAAATGCCTTTTTCCTGTTCCTATTTCTTATGTTCTATATCCATAGGGCGGTGTCCTAGTCCCAACCAGCTGATTCATCAATTAACTTCCCTTGATTAAAAATTCAGAAGTAGGAATGTATGTAGGAATGGTCAGCAGCATTCAGGACTCCTCAAATGTTGAAGCAGCCCATGACCATAAGCAGCAATATATGGATAATGTTCAAGCTTGAACTGACAAATGGGAAGTAACAATTGTGTCACACAAGTGTCAGGCAATGACCATCTCCAACAAGAGAAAATCCAACCATCAATCCATGGACATTCAAAGGCACTATCATTGCTGAGACCCCCAAATATCAACTTTCTTGGAGATACCATTGCCCAAAAACTGAACTACATCAGTCACATTAAAACTGTGGCTACAGGAGTAGGTAAGAGGCTGGGAATTCTACAAGTAACTTATTTTCTAACATGTCAAACCCTGTCCATATCAGGGAGAAAGTGAGGACTGTAGATGCTGGAGATCAGAGCTGAAAATGTGTTGCTGGAAAAGTGCAGCAGTTCAGGCAGCATCCAAGGAGCAGGAGAATCGACGTTTCGGGCATGAGCCCTTCTTCAGGAATGGTTCCTGAAGAAGGGCTTATGCCCGAAACGTCGATTCTCCTGCTCCTTGGATGCTGCCTGACCTGCTGTGCTTTTCCAGCAACACATTTTCAGCCCTGTCCATATCAACAAGGCACTCAGAAATGTGATGGAATACACTCCATTTGCAGCTCCAGATGCTTGATACCACACAGGACAAAGCAGCCAGTTTGATTGGCATCCCATTCACCACTATCAACATTCACTTCCTCCACCACAGTGGCCAAAGTATGTACCATCTATGCTATTCACTGTAGGAACTCACCAAGTTCCATCAACACTCCCTATTCCAAACCTGCGACCTCTACCACTTAGAAGGACTAAAGCAGCAGATACATGGAAACATTCACCATCTGCATGTTCCCATCCAAGCCATACACCATGACATGGAACTACATCACTGTTTGCTGTTGCTGAGTCAAAATCCTGAAAGTGCCTCCTTAACAGCACCCAAGGACTGCAGCGGTTCAACAATCACTACCACCTTCTTCAAAGCAAATTAAGTTGGGGCAATAAATGCTGGCTTATTCAATAGTAACCACATCCTTTAAAAACATTTTTTTTAAATATAGGTGGAACACAACTACATTTTATCTGAGGAAACCTAGAAGTTATAGCTCTGTGTTTGGATTTTGTCTACCACAGTGTCAGACTTGGTTTTAATTCTGGTGCAGTTGGGTTTGTTTCCCTCTGACAAAAGATTGTGAAGGATGAGGAATATACTGGGGGAAGGACATGGTAAGACTTGCTAAAATGAAGGAGTTATATAGTCAGACATGAAGGGAGAGGTTTAGCATGCTAATGGCAGCAGGGACAAGTGCAAGATGAGAGAGCAGGAAGGTTGAGAAAGGATTAATGAGGGAGACAAAGGACACCTTTTACTGCGTATGGATAATATGTTTAATGGAATTGGAGCATATCAGTGACAAAGTGATTGGAGATAGCAGAAATGGTAAGACCTTCAGAGCTGAGGTACCATGAATATTGGTGAGGTTGAGGGACATCACCATGGATATGATTGGTGCAGTTAATGTGACAGGATGAGATGTGAGGAGAGAAAAGTCAAAAGAAAGATGGATGAGGGGGCTTAACTATAAGGTGGGGTCACCTAGGACAAGGATTCACGATGTAAGAGCATACAGAAGACGACTTGGTGATGAGGTCAGCACTATTCAAGGAACAGCAAGTACCAGAATGGTAGCAGGACAAGCTGCAGTTTAGCAGTTCGAGTTATAAGCATTGCCATGTTGTTTGGTTGGGCAAGCAGTGGGGTGAAAAGTCAGGTAAAGGGATCTAATGGAATACATTCCATCTCAATAGCATTATTCAGAGTTAGACACCTCAAAACACTCCAGAGTTCAGGTGAACAGAGATGAAGGAGCGGAATAGGTGGTGGATCATGCTTGATTTAATTACCACTTGGGGAGGTATTGAAGGATCATGAGTTCTTAATAACTGTAACACTTGAGCACTGGTGTCTTCAGGGAGAGAGTTATAGGGAAATGGAAAACCATTCAAAAGATTAAAAAGATGATTGCCTTTACTCCAAAAGTGCAGTGAAAACATATTTCTTCAGTAGTTTAATTTACCACATTTGTCTTGAAAGCATATAATTTCAAAACTAATATTAGTCATTTTTCAGGATTCTCCATTTATTCATTTTTTACAGCATAAACACATTCATTAAAGACACAATAATTTAAGCAACTGAATTCGGATTACAATATCTCTGACATTTGTGGCTTATGGAGACTTTGATTTACTGCCTATTGATAGCCAAATGTCAGACTCCCAATCCTCATTAGGATGATCATTCAGACATGCCTTAAACTTTTTTTTGATTATCTGTAAAAAGCAATGCTGTGGAAAAGTGCAACCTTAGGAAAATATTACAGATTTAGTTAATCATTTGCTGTAACATTTCACCTGAATGATTCAGATATGACAACAGTCACTGTGGTCCAAATTAATTTACTTTACGGCAAATGGTAACTTTCTGATTTCATACTTTCAGTGAAGGTCGTGTCTGTCAAAAGTAGGCATAAGAAATGGCTCATGATCTTCCGACCATTAAAATTAATTGATGAAAGTACACATGCACTATTTTGTCACCCCATAGTTGGTTACCCTGCCTTCAGCTAGGTCTGAAGCTCTGAAATCTTCTCCCCAAACCCTACCACGAACTGTTCCAGTCATATCTGACGTCTCTCAACCTTTTCGTCACTATGGCCTTTCATCTCTTCAGGTTTTGAGCACTTCTGCTATGTCTGACCACTTCCTTATTAATTTGACACAATCCCACTAAATGCATCATCCACATGCAGTAAAAACTCTTCTCCAACTCCCTCACTAATGCTCTCAACCTTCCTACTCTCTTACACTATATTCCGCTTTGCTACTTCTTTCTCCTCTTTAAGGTACTATTTAGAAAGAACCCCTTTGACCAAGCATTCAGTCACTTGTACTAATGTCTCCTATTTTGGCTTGATGTCATTTTTTGACTGAAACAATCTGGCAAAGTACTTTGGAATACTTTTTATATTAAAGGTGCTATGTAAATACAATTTTTTTATTATTTATGATGTATCATTGGGATTTAATGGTACTTATGAAAGCGTAAGATTAAGAACAAACATTGTTATTTCAAGTCACACACAAGGCTCCACACAAGAATAGTCAAGTAAAGACATAAACTAGTCCAATCTCTTCCCTGAAAACACATCAATGAGATTGGAATAATGATGAACCATTATAAATGAAAGAATCCTATTGCTATATATGTAACTACCTCTCATATAAAAACATTTTTGATGTAGGTTGAAAGGAAAGGCAATTGCTATAACCAATGTGATTTAATGCTCACAGGCTATTTGAAAAATCAACAAAAGCTCTTGCTGCATCTGAGTCATTGCAAAATTTCTTCTGTCCTGCCCTGCTGATGCCTTGTCTCTTTACTCTTGCATTTGCGACTTAACACATCTAAGCAAGAATCTTATACAGTACTGTGTATGCAATTTTTCTCACCTCTGGACTCAAACACATCCAAATGACGTGGAAAATTATGCTGTAGGCTAGTTATTTAACCTAAATAAAGCATAGCTAAGCAAGATCAGCTTTAACATTAAAAATAGATCCAAATAGTTTGTTTACAAGCCAATAGTTAACAATCTATGCCTCAGCTTCATTCAGATGTGTCATCTGAGAATGATGCATCTTTACTTGTGGATGACTGGTTCTCTTCGGTGTCTAGAAATTCAGATAAACATTACCTGCCCTTTAATTTTTCACCAGAATTACCTCCAGGGTAAAGGCTTTTGCAAGATGTTGATTCATTGCATTGGCTTTTGACATAAAACTACTCCTGTCTGACAGAAACCAAACTCCAGAAATATTGAAATCAATCAATGTGTTTTATGTTGTCTCTTCATTCCTATCCTGAGTTACATTGACTATCGTTTCGCAACACTTGAATTTTAAAAGTCACACCTTTGCATTCAAAGTCCTGTAACACTGTAATCTGCTGAACTATACAACACTTTGACATCAATACACCTCTGAGTCTGGCCTCTTGCAGCTTTCCAATTTTCACCATTGCATCATTGATGGCTATGTCTTCAGTTGTCCAGCCTCCAAGCTTGTAAATTGCTTTCCTAAATATCAATACCTTTCTAAATCTTTCTCCTCCTTTAAGAAATGTCATGAAACTTGCCAGTTGGACTAAACTTTGCTCATCCTTCCTAATATCTCCATATGTGGGTCAGTGTTGTAGTTTGATAATTACTCCTGCGAAGTATTATGGAATGGTTTACTACATTAAAGGTACTAAATAAATGTAAAACTTAGTGTACAAAACTTAGGATATCTCAATTTCAAACAGCTTCCATTATAACTTGAAATGAAGATTGTATTGTAAGATTACTTTGGACTCTTGGATAACTAACACTTCTTGGAATTTTGTTGTAATGGGATGCTATACTTGGAACAGAAGATGTATAGCAGCTTCTTGTGATAGCTGATCCTCACCAGATGACTATATGACCTTTGTAAAAGATCCATTAAAAATTAACAGTGGGAGGGTGGATGCAAAGCAGGAGTCTTGAAATCAAGTTTTATTTGTTGACATAATGATAGCATTGTGATGACCATGGAGACTGATTACTCTTCTAAAGGATTTGTATTCCAAATGACCAAAGGAATTGCATAACAAGCTTTCAAGTTTTACTGCAACAACTAAATTAAATATTCACAAAACATTCCTTAACAGACATCTATAACTACAGAACAGGTATTCTCCATTTCTTAACACAACCAATAGCCACATCGTATTAATGCAACATACCACATTCTCCGCAAAATTGAGGTTTTTATAGGAACCAGTCTGAACTTACCTGTCTGCTCAAATATGGTCAGTTTTCCCCATCTGCTATCCTTCAAAAGGTTGTCCTCTCAATTTCAGGGAATCCCCAAATCAATTTACAGCAAAAGGATCCACTCCAGTGATTCCTTCTCCCAGTTGAAACTTTATTGCTGGAACAGCACAGCAGGTCAGGCAGCATCCAGGGAACAGGAGATTCGACGTTTCGGGCACAGGCCCTTCTTCAGGAATGGAGATATTTAGCATTCCTGAAGAAGGGCCTGTGCCCGAAACGTCAAATCTCCTGTTCCCTGGATGCTGCCTGACCTGCTGTGCTGTTCCAGCAATAAAGTTTCAACTTTGATCTCCAGCATCTGCAGACCTCACTTTCTCCTCGAAGATTCCTTCTCCCAGACATGACAAGAAAATTTCCAATTTCTATCCCCGTAACCAATGGATGACTTCTGCCAGCATTTTACCCATGATTATCAGAGAAAAATCTTTTTTTAATTCTGCTTGTAGCAGTTCATCTTTATTAGTTCCATTGAATCAGTTGTCCTCCATATTGTACATCATTTAGAATAAACATAGGATACAGCCTAGGTTAGAAATTTCAATTTCCATTACTAAGAGTGGCTTGATAGTAGCACTAATAACTGAACTGGCTATGTCTTAAAGGACCTGGCTGCTATAATGGTCTTGCAATAGGTGATGAGGGAACCAACAAGAGGAAAAAACCTACGTGTCTTTGCTCTCAATCTACCTGTAGCAGTTGCATCTGTCCAAGAGTGTCTCAGTAGGAGTGACCACAACACAGACTTTGTGGAAATGAAGAGTTGTCTTCACATTGAGGATACATTTTATCATATTGTGTGGCACTATCAGCTTGCTAAATATGCTCATTTTCAAACAGATCTAATGATTCAAGACTGTACATCCATAAAGTGCTATGTAAAAAAATCATGGAATCCTTACAGTTTGGAAACTGGCCACTTGGCCCAACAGGTCCATACCGAACCTCTGAAGAGGAATCCACTCAGACCCATTCCCCTACTCTATTACTCTACATTTACCTTTGAATAATGCACATAACTTACATATCCCTGAACGGTATGGGCAATTTAGCATGGCCAATTCACAAAACCTGTACATAGAACATAGAACATTACAGCACAGAACAGGCCCCTCAGCCCACAGCGTTGTGCCGACCATTGATCCTCATGTAAGGTAAACCTAATGTACGAACCCTCAAATTTCTGTGACCATATGCATGTCCAGCAGTCTCTTAAATGTCCCCATTGACCTTGCTTCCACAACTGCTGCTGGCAATGCATTCCATGCTCCCACAACTCTCTGCATAAAGAACCCGCCTCTGACATCCCCTCTATACATTCCGCCTAACAGCTTAAAACAATTTCTGCCCTGGGAAAAAGTCTCTGGCTATCAACTCTATCTACGCCTCTCGTTATCTTGTACACCTCAATTAGGTCCCCTCTCTTCCTTCTTTTTTCCAATGATAAAAGTCCGAGCTCAGACAACCTCTCTTCGTAAGATAAGCCCTCCAATTCCAGGCAGCATCCTGGTAAACCTCCTCTGAACCCTCTCCAAAGCATCCACATCTTTCCTATAATAGGGCGACCAGAACTGGACACAGTATTCCAAGTGCGGTCTAACGAAAGTTTTATAGAGCTGCAACAAGATCTCACGGCTCTTAAACTCAAACCCCCTGTTAATGAAAGCCAAAACACCATATGCTTTCTTAACAACCCTGTCCACTTGGGTGGCAATTTTAAGGTATCTATGTACCTGCACACCAAGATCCCGCTGTTCCTCCACACTGCCAAGAATCCCATCTTTAATCCTGTACTCAACCTTCAAGTTCGACCTTCCAAAATGCATCACTTCGCATTTACCCAGGTTGATCTCCATCTGCCACCTCTCAGCCCATCTCTGCATCCTGTCAATGTCACACTGCAGCCTACAACAGTCCTCTATACTGTCAACGACACCTCCAACCTTTGTGTCGTCTGCAAACTTGCTAACCCATCCTTCAATCTCCTCATCCAAGTCATTAATAAAAATTACAAAGAGTAGAGGCCCAAGAACAGAGCCCTGTGGAACACCACTCATCACTGACTTCCAGGGAGAATACATTCCTTCCACTACCACTCGCTGTCTTTTGTCAACCAGCCAATTCTGTATCCAGAGAGCTAAATTTCTCTGTATCCCATTCCTCCTGACCTTCTGAACGAGCCTACCATGGGGAACCTTATCAAATGCCTTGTTGAAGTCCATACACTCCACATCCACCGCTCGACCCTCATCAACTTGTCTCATAACATCCTCAAAGAACTCAATAAGATTTGTGAGGCATGGCCTACCCCTCACAAAGCTGTGCTGACTGCATTTAACTAAGCCATGCTCTTCCAGATGGTCATAAATCCTATCCCTCAGAATCCTTTCTAACACCTTGCAGATGACAGACGTGAGACTGACTGGTCTATAATTGCCGGGGATTTCCCTATTTCCTTTCTTGAAGAGAGGAATTACATTTGCCTCTCTCCAGTCCTCAGGTACGACTCCAGTGGAGAGCGAGGATGCAAAGATCTTCGCAAGCGGCGAAGGAATCATATTTCTCACTTCTCAAAGCAGCCGAAGACAAATCTGGTCTGGCCCTGGCAACTTGTCAATCTTAATGTTTGTCAAAATTTTCAGCACATCAGCTTCCTCAATCCCTATCTGTTCCAGCATGCTTACCTGCTCCACAATAGTTTCATTCACTACAAGGTCGTTTTCGTTAGTAAAGACAGAAGCAAAAAACTCATTTAGGGCTTCCCCGACCTCCTCAGACTCTATACACAAGTTCTTTATGCTATTCCTGATCGGCCCTACTCCTTCTTTGATCATTCGCTTATTCCTCACATATGTGTAAAATGCCTTTGGATTCTCCCTAATTCTTCCTGCCAAGCCTTTTCATGCCCCCTCCTGGCTCTCCTCAGACCATTTTTGAGCTCCTTCCTTGTAATCCTCTCGAGCTGAGCAAGACCATTGCTTCCTCCACCTTACGTAAGCTGCCTTCTTTCTTTTGACGAGAAGCTCCTCCGCTCTCGTCATCCAAGGTTCCTTTATCTTACCCCTTCTTGCCTGTCTCGGAGGAACACAGTTATGTATCACTCGTAACAACTGTTCCTTAAACAGTCTCCACATTTCTTTAGTACCCTTTCCAAGGAACAATTGCTCCCAGTCCATGCTTCCCAACTCACGTCTGATAGCATCATAGGTTCCTTTTCCCCAATTAAATATCCTCCCATTGTGCCTGCTTCTCTCCTTCTCCATAGCTATGCAGAATGTGAGGCAGTTGTGGTCACTATCACCAAAATGCTCTCCCACCGCAAGATCTGACACCTGCCCTGGCTCATTTCCGAGCACCAAATCCAAAATGGCCTCTCCCCTCATCAGCCTATCAATGTACTGAGTTAGGAAACCCTCCTGAATGCACCTTACAAAAACAGGTCCCTCCAGACCATCTGCTCGAAGGAGGTTCCAATCAATATTGGGAAAGTTAAAGTCACCCATTACAACAACCCTACTACATTCACACTTTTCCAAAATCTGCTGACCTATGCTTTCTCCAATCTCCCTGCTGCTATTGTTTGGATTGTGGGAGGAAACAGAAGAAACCCAAGCAGATAAAGGGAGTTAGTCTCCAGACAGTTGGTTGCCCAAGGCTAGAATCGAACCTGGGTCCTTGGCTCTGTGAGGCAGCAGTGCTAACCACTGAGTCATCGTGCCACCCCTATACCATAACTATATGCTGCTCTCTTTTTAGAGAATGACAACTGGTGGTGGTTTAACTTGAGGGTCACGAAGGACTTAAAGCCCTCCGCTTCTTCCTTTCCTGCCGTACCAACCAGTACCCTTCTACTGACAGCCTCCTTCGACGGACTGAACTGGTCCTCACCCTGAAACATCCACTTTACCAACACCTTCCACCCCGACCTCAAATTCACCTGGACCGTCTCAGACTCCTCCCTCCCCTTCCTAGACCTTTCCATTTCTATCTCGGGTGAGCGAATTGACACGGACATTTACTATAAACCGACCAACTCCCACAGCTAGCTACACTACACCTCCTCCCACCCTGCCAACTGTAAAAACGCCATCCCATATTCTCAATTCCTTCGTCTCCGCCGCATCTGCTCCCAGGAGGACCAGTTCCAAAACCGTACAACCCAGATGGCCTCCTTCTTCAAGGACCGCAATTTCCCGCCAGATGTATGGTCGACGATGCCCTCCACCGCATCTCTTCCACTTCCCGCTCCTCCGCCCTTGAGCCCCGCCCCTCCAACCCCCACCAGGACAGAACCCCACTGGTCCTCACCAGGACAGAACCCCACTGGTCCTCACCAGGACAGAACCCCACTGGTCCTCACCAGGACAGAACCCCACTGGTCCTCACCAGGACAGAACCCCACTGGTCCTCACCAGGACAGAACCCCACTGGTCCTCACCAGGACAGAACCCCACTGGTCCTCACCAGGACAGAACCCCACTGGTCCTCACCAGGACAGAACCCCACTGGTCCTCACCAGGACAGAACCCCACTGGTCCTCACCAGGACAGAACCCCACTGGTCCTCACCAGGACAGAACCCCACTGGTCCTCACCAGGACAGAACCCCACTGGTCCTCACCAGGACAGAACCCCACTGGTCCTCACCAGGACAGAACCCCACTGGTCCTCACCAGGACAGAACCCCACTGGTCCTCACCAGGACAGAACCCCACTGGTCCTCACCAGGACAGAACCCCACTGGTCCTCACCAGGACAGAACCCCACTGGTCCTCACCAGGACAGAACCCCACTGGTCCTCACCAGGACATCTTCCCTACCTTTTATCTTAGCCTGCTGGACACACTTTCCTCATTCCTGAAGAAGGGCTTATGCCTGAAACGTCGATTCTCCTGTTCCTTGGATGCTGCCTGACCTGCTGCGCTTTTCCAGCAAAACATTTTCAGCTCTGATCTCCAGCATCTGCAGCCCTCACTTTCTCCTAACTTGAGGGTCACTATGCCTCAAGCAAGGGAGGAGTTTGAGAAGGACAGTCCTTAATTATAACCTCAGCCACAAAATTTTACTTAATGACAATTTGTAATCTCATAGCAAGACATATCCCCTCATAGGCGAAAGCGAGGATTGCAAATGCTGGAGATTAGAGTCAAGAATAGAGTGGTGCTTGAAATGCATAATAGATCAGGCAGCATCCGAGGAGCAGGAAAATCAATGTTTTGGGCAGAAGCCCTTCACCCCCTCATATTCCATTACCATCATGGGAGATCAAACTTGATTCAAAGAAGAGTACAAGAGGACACACTAAGAACAACATTAAGCATAACTAAAAATGAGATGTAAACCTGGTGAAGCAACAACACAGGATAGAAGTTTTTTAAAATAACAACATGTATAGATAGAGTTAATGGCAGTTGTCCTTTCCCTAGTTTTGGAAATTTCAAGATGGGGTCACATTTTTAAGGTGAGAGAAGACACATTTAAAAAGGTTCATGAGGGGCAAATGTTTTACACAGAGAGTAGTTCAGGTGTGGAATGAACTTCCTGAGCAAGTGGTGGATGGGAGTACAATTATAACATTTAAAAGACATTTGGATAAGTATATAAATAAGGAAGGTAGGAGGAATATGAGCCAGGAGTAGGCAGGTAGGACTAGTTTAGTTTGGGATTACGCTTAGCATGGACTGGCTGGACCAAAGGGTCTGTTTCCGTGCTATATGATGTATAACTATGACTCTATGACTATTTGTATGCCAAACTGTATAAATAGCCTTCTAGAACCATTGCAGTCCATTTTGTGTAGGTAGACCTACAATGCCATTAAGGAGAGAATTGCAGGATTTTGACCCAATGACACTAAACGAATGACAATGTATTTCCAAGTAAGGATGGTCAGTGGCTTGGAGGGAAACTTTCAGGTGGCAGTGTTTCCAGGTGTCTCCTAGATAAGAATGATTGCAGGTTTAGATGATGCTATCAAAATATGCTTGGTGCACTTCAGGACTGTATCTTGTTGATTACTGAGCATTAGTAATGAAAGGAGTAAATGTTTGTCAATGTGAGTTGCTTTGTCCTAAACGACGTAAAGCTTCTTGAGTGTTATTGGAGCTGCACTCATCCAGGGAAATGGGGAGTATTCCATCATGCTCCTCACTGGAGCTGTTTAATGGTGGACAAGCTTTGCAGAGTGAGGAGGCAATTACTCACTACAGGATTCCTAGCCTCTGGCTGCTCATATAGTCACAGTATTTATATGGCTAATTCAATCCACTTTCTGATTTTGAATTTATATCACATAAGTGCTAGACAATAACCATCAAGAGGGAATGTAACATCAACCTTTCACATTCAATCCCCTACTGTGAACATACTGGGATTCATCTTTGACCAGAAACTGAACAAAGAAGAACAAAGGACAAGGAAACTTTACAGCTCAGGAACAGGCCCTTTGGCCCTCCAAGCCTGAGCCGATCCAAATCCACTGTCTAATCCTAAGCATCTGTATCTCTCCGCTCCCCATCTATTCGTGCATCTGCCCAGACACATCTTGAATGAATCTACTGCGCCTGCCTCTACTACCTCTGCTGGCAATGCGTTCCAGGCACCTACCACCCTCTGTGTAAAGTACTTGCCGCGTGTTTCCCACTTAAACTTTTCACCTCTCACCTTGAAAGCGTGGCCTCTCGTTATTGAATCCTTCACCCTGGGAAAAAGTTTATCTCTATCTATCCTGTCTATACCCTTCATGATCAGGTCTCCCCTCAATCTCCTTTTTTCTAATGAAAACAATCCTAACCTTCTCAACCTCCCCTCACAGCTAGCACCTTACATACCAGGCAACATCCTCGTAAACCTTCTCTGCACCTTCTCCAAAGCATCCACATCCTTTTGGTAATGTGGCAACCAGAACTGTACACAGAATTCTAAATGCGGCTGAACCACAGTCTCATACAATTTTAACATAACCTGCCAGCTCTTATACTCAATACCCCGTCTGATGAAGGCAAGCATATCATATGCCTCTTGACCACTCTATTCACCTGTGCAGCAACCTTCAGGGTACAATGGACCTGAAACCCCAGGTCTCTCTGCTCATTAACTTTTCTCAAGGCTCTTCCGTTTACTGTATAATTTGCTCTAGAATTAGACTTCCCAATATGCATCACCTCACATTTACCTTTATCAATACCATAGCCACAAGAGTGGGTGGGGGTTGGAATTCTGTGGTAAGTAATTCACCTATCCAGTTTTTAAAGGCGTATGTTGACAGTATGAAAATGGCCTGGATGTCAAGCAGCTTGACATCATCAAAAACAAAGCACACACTCAATTGGCATCCCAACTAACACCTTCAACATTCATTCCCTTCATCACAATACACAGTAGTAATGGTTGGTACTATCTACAACATGCAAACTACCAACAGCTCACCCAGGTTTTTTACACAACACCTTCCAATTGCACTGTGTAAAGGATACACACCAGCTACTTTGAACATAACACAGTCCCACAAATTGCAGGTAAATCATCACTTCTAGTTGTTGGTTGAGGAATATTCAGTGTACCTTAGAAAATCGAGTAGAATATACTAAATTGCTAATATACAGTCTTATCACATTAATTTCTGTATGAGTAGTAAAACTACACTAACGTTATGTCAACAAATAATATTTTATGAAGTGAATTTTAATAGTCAAACTGAAACTGCTCAGCTTTCATTCATAGGATCACAGAAGAATGTACCAAAGGGAGGGGTCATTCAGCTTTTCATGCCTACATTGATTTTTTTGAAAGAGAAATGTTGTTTGTCCCATTCCTCTTTTTTCACATAATATAAGTTTTTTTTATTTTCAAGTATATATCCATTTCCTTTCAAAATTTATTATAGAATCTGCATTCATAATGCTTTCACATAGATCTTCAGCTGCTTGCTGGATGTTTGCGACTTATCTTAAATCTGTGCCCTTTGGTTAGTGACCACTGTGAGTGGAACTACTTTCTCTGTATCTACTCAATCAACACTCTTCAAAACTAATTGTTAAGAGTGTGTAAGTTTAAAAGATGGCAAAAGTTTTGAACTGACTTTCTAATTTAAGGTAAAACTGAGCATGCATAGGAACCAAATATTGATTAACCTTTGACTCTGAAATGCATAGTTCATTGTTTTCTGTTCCACAAAAACTTTAATTCGTGTTTACTATGATTGATTTAGTGGTTTTTTGGTTATTACATTTTTCCTGCTGTTATCTAGCACAGATTTTACTTGCCAATTTTTACTAAAAATAAATTCCATAATTTGGTTAAATACAATAACACCTTGCAATAGAAACTTTGTCTACAAAATGAACAAAGTAATATTCTATTAGCTCTCTAACCATATAATTAAACAATATATACAGCAACAAAATAGGTCATTTGCCCTAAAAGGTCTGTGTTTTACACAAAATTTCTCTCTTTCCTCTTCATCTAACCTTATCTGCATAACCTTATGTTCATATCTTCCCTATGTGCGTATTTAACTTCCCCTAAATGCACCTCCGTGTTCACTTCATCTATTTTTGCGTCAACCAGTTCCACATTCTAATTATTCTCTCAGTGAAGAGTTTCTACTGAACTTCCTTTGGGTTTATTAATGACAATCTTATGCTTATAGGCAATAATTTGGCTTTTACCAACAAGCATTATATTTTATCTATGTTTTGCCTAACAAACACCATCTTAGTTGTAAACACTATTATCAAGTTGCCTCTCAATCTTTTCCACAGAAAAGGACATATCAGTGCTGGGGCCCATTATTATTATTGACAGTTACTTAGAAAATATATTAATGATTTAAATGAGGAAAGTGCATGCACTATAGCCAAGTTTTCAGTTGACAAAGATAGGTGCGGAATGGCAAGTGGTCAGGATGACACAAAGACCACAAAGGGATATAGACAGATTAAGAATGAGGACAAAACTTTGGTAGATGGAATATTCTGTGAGAAAATGTGAGGTTATGCACTTTGCCAGGAAGAACAGAAAAGCTGATTTTTTTTAAATGTGGAAAAATTGCAGTAAGCTACAGCATACAGGGATTTGCGAGTCCTTGTGAAAAAAATCAGTAGCATATATAAATAAAAGCTAACATACGAGTTCAACAAGTAATAGGGGAGACAAATGGAATGTTGTCTTTATTTCAAAGGGGGTAGAATATAAAATAGGAAGGTCTTGCCAAAACAATATAAGGTACTGGAATTCTTTACTGCAGAGGCTGGTTGCTCAGTACATTCAAGATTGTCATACACAGATTTTTAGGAGAAAGTGAGGACTGCAGATGCTGGAGATCAGAGCTGAAAATGTGTTGTAGGAAAAGCGCAGCAGGTCAGGCAGCATCCAAGGAGCAGGAGAATCAACGTTTCGGGCATGAGACCTTCTTCAGGAATGAGGAAAGTGTGCCAAGCACCTGCACTTTTCCAGCAACACATTTTCAGCTCATACACAGATTTTTAATCAGGAAGGGAATCAAGGGTTTAGGGGAAAGGCAAGAAAGTGAAGTTGAGGATTATCAGATCTGTCAACATCTCATCAAATGGTGGAATGGACTAAGTGGGCTGAATTACCTACTTCCATGTCATAGAGTTATAGAGTTGTACAGCACTGAAATAGACCCTTTGGTCCAACTCATTGTATGCTGACCAGATAGTCTAAATTAATTTAGTCCCATTTACCAGCATTTTGCCCATACCCTTCTAAACCCTTCCTACTCATGTACCATCCTGAGGCCTTTTAAATGTTGCAATTATACCAGCTTCCATTATTTCCTGCGAAGTGCATAACCTCACATTTTCCCACATAATATTCCATCTCCCAAGGTTTTGCCCACTCTCTTAATCTGTCTATAGCTGATTCCATACACACACCACCCTCTGCATGACCAGACATCTTGTATTTTCACAGTCACTCAGCTGTGAAAGTTCACTGCTAGGTTTTTTGATGAACTCTAGAGTTGTTCTTCAACCTCCCATGTGGTCTCTCCTGAAACTCTTGCTCTCTCTTTCCTCATGTTTAAAGTATCTTTTGTTGATCTTGATTTAAAAAGTTCTAAAAACGAAGCAAAAACATACAAAAATAGTAATTACTGTTCCAAGAATTCGAGGAAATCAGCTCCATCACTGTAAAAAAAAAGGAGCTGCTCTTACATCCATGACTTTCTCTCATTCGCCATTTTCTAATCATGCTTCTT
>NC_057730.1:41554354-41578186 GCF_004010195.1 Chiloscyllium plagiosum
GATCCTGAAAAATTTTAACAGGATGCATGTGAAAAAGCTGTTATCTGTTGTGGGAAAATCTGAAATGAAGGGTCACAATGTAAAACTAAGGAGTCACTAGTTTAAGACAGATCAGAATAATTTTTCAGAGACCCGTGGGTCTTTGGAATTCTGCTTGCAATGCTTTCTCTCACTTTTGAGAATGACAGCCTGCAAATTCTTTAGGGCTTAGGTAGAAAGTGGCCTTGAGCAGGAGATGAAAAGTTTTCACAGGACCAACCATATTAGTCATGATTTGGAGGAATGGTGTTGGACTGGGGTGGACAAAGTTAAAAATCACAACACCAGGTTATTGTCCAATAGGAGGTTTATTTGGAGGCACTGGCTTTCAAAGCACTGCTTCTTCATCAGGTGAAGAAGCAGCGCTTTGAAAGCTAACGCCTCCAAATAAACCTGTTGAACTATAACTTGGTGTTGTGATTTTTAACTTTATCCATATTAGTCATGGTCTTATTGAATTGAGTAATTGAAGGGCCCAAGTGGTGTTCTCCTCCTAACTTAAATGTATGTTGTAATATTGTATGTCAGTGTTCATTAATTCAGTGATCCCCCCCCAACAGCCCCCCCCCCCCCGCCCCGCCACAACCACACACAGACAGCTTCCTCAACTGCATTTCCTCATTTCTTATCCTATCAGGATTTCACTAATTCTCCCAATTTCTTCATTTCATCTGTTGTGATATAATTTCCACATTTCTCCTCTATTTAAGAATTCACACTCCAAGTTGACAGGGCCATTGACTATGTCCAATCCATTTTCCCATATTTCTGCTCTTGGCTCTTTAATTCCCTGTTAGAACTATGGTAAGATTCCACTTGTCCTCACTGTCTGCTCTAACCTACCTCTGTATTGAAATTGCACCATTTTTTGCCATCTTCAATTATGTTTTCGCTCCATTATCAGCAATCTAAAGGGTCTCTTACCTCTGCAACAACCTCGTCCATTCACTTACCCCCAATACCCTAAACTGAAATGTGTTGCTGGAACAGCGCAGCAGGTCAGGCAGCATCCAGGGAACAGGAGAATCGACATTTCGGGCATAAGCCCTTCCTGAAGAAGGGCTTATGCCCGAAACGTCGATTCTCCTGTTCCCTGGATGCTGCCTGACCTGCTGCACTGTTCCAGCAACACATTTCAGCTCTGATCTCCAGCATCTGCAGACTTCACTTTCTCCCCAGTACCCTGAACCCTTCCCATTGCATTTGTCAATACAAATGCAGGAGATGTAACACTTATCATTTTACTTCTCCTCTCACGTTGCTAGGTTCTAAACATTCCTTTTGGATAAAGCCATGCTTTGTACACTAAATTGAAAGAAATACACAATGTTCACTGCTCATACTGTGATCTCTCCTATATGTAGAAAACTAAATTAAAATAAGTGACTGCTTTGTGGAATGCTTCCCTTCGGTCAAATGCATGACCAAAGATTCCTGTGACTTGCTATTTTAATTCACCATCTAGCTCTCATGCTGTAATTTCTGTCTTTGGCCTGCAACAGTGTTCCCACGAATCTCCATGGTAAACTTGAGGCATCTGTTGATTAACTAATGTACAGCTTCCTTTAATCAATATTTGAGTTCAACAACTTCACACTGGAATCTCTGCTACCCTGCTTTGTTTCTTTTCCTTTCCACATTGCCTTTTTCTCATTTTTGTTTTTGGACAGCAACTATTCTACCAATCAGACTCCTCCAGACCCATCTTTTATTTCTTTACGATTATTTCCAGTTCAGCCCCATCAAAAGTTTTGTCATTTCATTGTCTCCTATCCATCACAAATCCTTCTGTTTGTTCTTTTTCCAAGCTTCTCCATTTCCACAATTTACGAACTATCCTGTTTCCAATACTTTTTTTCCCATTTCTGCTTAAAGATCACAATATGAACTATTAATGTTGTTTCCCTCTACTCCAGATGCTGTCAGAATTGCTGAGTGTTTGCAGCATCAAGTGTTTGCTTTTGGAGATATCACCCGGATGGTTGACTACATGTTTGGACATAAAGTTGCAAGGGAGCATCTTTAAGTAAGATATGTGGGGAATGTTGGGAAGGGAGTTCCAGAACACAGGGTCCATGCAGCTTAAAAAGTGTTCTGCTGCAGTTGATAAGTGAAATTGGAAATGTTCAAGAGACCATTACTGGAGGAATGCAGACAATCTGAAGGGCTGCAGGACTGGAAAAGGCTACAAAGTCATACCTCATACAAGTTCAGACTTGCACCTGTTACATGGGGAAAACTAGACCTTAGGAGGCCAACGCCAGGAAGCTACTATTCATGTTTGATTAGCAAAGACACAAACTCTATCAATAGAATTGTTTAAATGTTTACAGAAACACCTCTCATATCAAATGTTTTATTTTAATGTATTCATCCAACAATCCATACTAATCAAATAGAATGCTACAAAATTTTATGCATCTGTGTGCTCCTTATATACATTCATATTTTGAAGGGTTTCCAGTCATGCTACAGAAGAAACAATGGGGAAAGGTAGAAAACTAATAAATATGCCTCATTCAGATTCATTTTCAAATGAGATGACTTGATGGTGACCTCCTCATCACTTGGGATTGTAGTGCAATAATGCTGCTGCAGTCCTCAAAGGATTTTTGATGAAGGCACCCCAGTATGGATTTTTTCTCAAGTTTGTATCAATCATTAATCCAATCCACTGGTGCAGAGTTGAATTCCTCAGTATCATTGGATTTAGTCAAATCAGAAGCAAATCATGGATTGCCATCAATCTTTCTACGTCCTTTGTTTTGGCCACATATTTGTGGGAAGCTGGAGTAAAACTGAGCTCATGCTGAAGTAGTTTAGGATGCTATGATGTGGTAAACACACTATCTTGTAGCAGATTGGATAACTATGCTGAATCAGAGGGAGCTATAGTCAGTTGGTTATAAATAGGCTTACACTGAATTACAGTGGCAGTTTTCAAAAAGAAGGGTGTTATCATTAAATACAGTTACTGAATCTAATTATCTTGGCAGTGTGGAATAAGGCATCAAATCCCAAATGTCATTCAGGGATCCTCAGAAACTTTTACAAAGAAAGGACCTTCATCTATTTCTTGTCTGATGGAATGCAATCCAATTTTAATAGTGATAAAGGGCAGTGACTAATAGTGTCATGTGCAGTTGCGACACCAGCCGCAATTACATTCAGTTTACTAAAACAAAGGTCTGCTGAGTAGTTACCAGGAGCAGGCAACACTTCTCCACATGCACATTCAGATTATTTGTCATTATTGCACTGTTTTTATATCATACTCCATCTGTTCATTTTGCATATTCATAAGTTAATTAAACAAATCTCAGAACCACTAGTATCATACATTAGGGACAATGGAGGATTCAGTATACTTCACTCGAGGAAAATGTTGAGCAATAGGAATCTGATGACTTTTCATTGACTTGAGTGTACAGTAAAGTCCCTTTTTGCAGGGGTTACATTCTTGGAAAATCTTGCAAATTATAAACATATTTTATAATGCTAACTAACTGGATATGTTCCAACTATTAAAAAGTTTAAATATATACATCACAGAGAAGATTAAAGGAAATAAACAATATTCTATTGGAAAAGGTGGTTAAATAAAATTTTAAAATAATCATATTTATCCTTGAGGCCGTGACAATGATCAAATATACAAAAACTTCAGTAAGCAACAAAGCAAAAAACATGAAGTGTGCACATGATAGTTAACAGAAACAGTAGTCACAGACACTTCAATATCTTTTACTTACATTCAGGTGTTTTTACTGTGGCTGATATTTTCTTTTTTTTTTAAGAAACTAACCAGTAAACATTGGACCTGCAATTGACATTGGACAATATGGTATAGGTTTTTTTTTGCATGTACAAATGAATTGCAAATGGTGAAAACAAGAATAGCAGGACTTCACTGTAGAATAAAATTCCATTTCAGTGAAGACAGGAATAAAAACCACCTTTCCAATGTGGTCAACTATTTCACAAGTTTCACATTCTTCATTCTGAATTCCATAGAATGATCAAACATTCTCTACAGTTTTCAAAATTACCAAATATCTAATACTGTAAATTGAGGATAACAAGTATCAGGAATCAAGAACATTTTTGATACACAATATACAAAATTATCCCAGACAATATACTATTTCAATGTCAGTCTTTGTATGGCTGAAAGAGGGTTTTAAGGCATATTACTATTGTATTCAACAGCAAGAACATGAATGTTTGTCTGTCTCTGTTCCCCCAGGATAGGGGAATCCAAAACTGGAGGGCATAAGTTTAAGATGAGAGGGACCTAAGGGGCAACTTTTTCCACAGACGGTGGTGCATGTATGGAATCAGCTGACAGAGGTGGTGATGGAGGCTGAAACAATTATATCATTTTAAAAGGCATCTGAGTGGATACATGAATAGGGTTTAGAGGGATATGGGCCAAATACTGGCAAATAAGACTAGATTAATTTAAGATATCTGGCATGGACAAATTGGACTTAAGTCTGTTTCCATGCTGTATATCTCTAACTCTGACATAAAGCTGGTCAAGAAGCATCTGTTGAGAACGGATGGTAGGTTTATATTAAAGAAAATTCAATTCAAGACACTGACAAAAGTTCATCAACTTGAATAGTTAACCACTCCTAACGTGGAGTGTTTCCAGCACCATTTGTTTATATTTTACTTTATTATAGTATGGATAATAGGTAACGTTCACTCAAGAATCCATAAATTCTGGAAAAGTCCGAGAAGATTGGAAAATTGTGAATGCAATACCTTTATTAAAGCAGGGAGACAAACAGAAAATCAGTAACTATAGGCCAATTAGCTTAATATCCGTCATGGAGAAAATGTTGGAGTCTATTATAAAGGGTCTAAAAGAAGAGCATTTAGAAATGCATAATATAATCAAGCAAAGTCAACATGACTTCATAAAAGGGAAATTATGTCTGACAAATTTACAAAATTTTTTGAAGATGTAGCCAGTAGGATAGATAAAAGGAAACTAGTAGACTTAATACATTTTGGATTTTTAAAAGGCATTTTAAAAGGCATTTAAAAGGCATATGGGCGGCACGGTGGCACAGTGGTTAGCACTGCTGCCTCACAGCGCCAGAGACCCGGGTTCAATTCCCGACTCAGGCGACTGTCTGTGTGGAGTTTGCACGTTCTCCCCGTGTCTGCATGGGTTTCCTCCGGGTGCTCCGGTTTCCTCCCACAGTCCAAAGATGTGCAGGTCAGGTGAATTGGCCATGCTAAATTGCCCGTAGTGTTAGGTAAAGGGGTAAATGTAGGGGAATGGGTGGGTTGCGCTTCGGCGGGTCGGTGTGGACTGGTTGGGCCGAAGGGCCTGTTTCCACACTGTAAGTAATCTAATCTAAATCTAATCTTAATGTATAAGGCTACTTATTAGGATAAGAGCCCACGTGATTGGGATATTATGTTAGCATGAATATTAGAGAGTTTAGATCAGAGTAGTGCTAGAAAGGCACAGCAGGTCAGGCAGCATCCGAGGAGCAGGGAAATCGACATTTCGGGCAAGAGCCTTTCATCAGGAATGGAGGCAGGGAGCCTCCAGCATGGAGAGATAAATGGGTGGGGTGGGGTGGGGCTGGGGAGAAGGTAGCAAAGAGTACAATAGGTGAATGGGGGTGGGGATGGAGGTGATAGGTCAGAGAGGAGGGTGGAGCGGATAGGTGGGAAGGGAGATTGACAGGTGGGACAGGACATGAGGACAGTGCTGAGCTGGAAGGTTAGAACTGAGGTAAGGTGGGGAGAGGGGAAATAAGGAAACTGGTGAAGTCCACATTGATGTCCTGGGATTGGTGTGTTCAGAGGTGGAAGATGAGGCGTTCTTCCTCCAGGGTGGTGAGGGAGCGGCAGTTGAGGCGGCCCAGGACCTCCATGTCCTCAGCAGAGTTGGTTGGTGGAGTTGAAATGTTGGGCCACGGAGCGGTGGGGTTGATTGGTGCGGGTGTCCCAGAGATGTTCCCTGAAGCACTCTGCGAGGAGGTGTCCAGTCTCCCCAATGTAGAGGAGACCGCATTGGGAGCAATGTATACAATAAATAACATTGGTGGATGTGCAGGTGAAACTTTGGATGTGGAAGGCTCCTTTGGGGCCTTGGATGGTAGTGAGGGAGGAAGTGTGGGCGCAGGTTTTGCATGCCAGGATGGGAGGGTGGTTTGTTGGGGGGGGCATGGACCTGACCAGGTAGTCATGGAGGGAACGGTCTTTGCGGAAAGCAGAAAGGGGTGGGGAGGGAAATATATCTCTGGTGATTGGGTCCGTTTTGAGGTGGCAGAAATGTCGGTGGATATGGTTAATGCGAAGATTGGTAGAGTGGAAAGTGAGCACCAGGGAGTTCTGTCCTTGTTACGGTTGGAGGAGTGAGGTTTGAGGGCGGAGGTGCGGGATGTGGTATTTTTTGCAGGTGATAGGGTGAGAAGAGGTGTAATCCAGGTAGATGTGCGAGTTGGTGGGTTTGTAAAAAATGTCAGTATCAAGTTGGTCATCATTAATGGAGATGAAGAGGTCCAGGAAGGGGAGGGAGGTGTCAGAGATGGTCCAGGTGAATTTAAGGTCGGGGTGGAATGTGTGTGTAAAGTTGATGAACTGCTCAACTTCCTCGCAATAGCACGAGGTGGCACCGATGCAGTCATCAATGTTGCAGAGGAAGAGGTGGGGAGTGGTGTAACTACAGAAGATGGACTGTTCTAAGTAGCCAGCAGAGACAGGCATAGCTGGGGCCCATATGGGTGCCTATGGCTACGCCTTTGGTCTGGAGGAAGTGGGAGGACTCGAAGAACAATTATAATATCATAGCATGGGAACTAGAAACAAAAGTTGGGTGTTCAGCAGTTTAATAGAAATGGAATAAAGGATAAATAGAGCTTGAAGAGGACAAAAGGAGAAAGAGGAGTTAGATGCAGGTTCAGCACGACTGAAGGATAGGAATCTTTGGGGGAGTTTGAGTTTGTGGGCAATGGAAAGGGATGGATGAAGTAGAGGCAGCAAAGAAATGAAACTGGATGGACCATCTGACAGCAACCTAGGCACTGGAAAACAACAGCAGAAACAACCCTGTTGACCCTGCAAAGTCCTCCTTACTAACATCCAAGGGCTAGTGTCAAAATTGGAGAGCTGTCTCTCAGACTAATGAAACAACCTGACATAGTAAGGGTGTCTATGTACCAGATACCCCTATCACCATCCCTATAATATCCTCTCCCACAGGCAGGACAGACCGAGCACAGGTGATGACACAGTGGTGTACAGGCAGGAGGCAGCTGCCCCAGGAGTCCTCAGCATTGACTCTGGACCCCATGAGGTCTCATGGCTTAAGGTCAATTGTGGGTAAGGAAACCTCCTGTCACTTACTACATATTGTCTTCCTTCAGCTGATTAATCAGTACTCTTCCACATTGAATAACACTTTTGAGGAAGCATGGAGTGTGACAAGGGTGCAAACTTTACTCTGGGGATTTTAACATCCACCACCAATTAAGGCTCAGCAGCAGCACCACTGATCAAGCTGGTCAAGTCCAAAAGGACACTGCTGCTAGACTCTGTGGTAGGTGGTTGAGGTAACCAACAAGAGTGAGACATACTTGATCTCAACCTTACCAAGTTGCCACCTACAGATGCATCTATCAATGACATATTGGTGGGAGTGACCACTGCATAGTCCTTGTGAAAACCAAGTCTTGCCTTTGCATTGAGAATATCCTCCATCTTGTTTTGTGGTATTATGATTTTGCTAAATGGAATGGATTTCAAACTGATCAAGACTGGGCATCCATGATGTGATGTGGGCCATCAGCAACAAAAAATTGTACTCCAGTACCATCTGCAATCTTATGATGGTATATCCCCCACTTGAGTTGAGTGTGTGTTGCTGGAAAAGCACAGCAGGTCAGGCAGCATCCAAGGAGCAGGAAAATCAACGTTTCCGGCCAGAGCCCTGAAATGCTGATTTCCCTGCTCCTTGGATGATGCCTGACCAGCTATGTTTTTCCAGCAACACAATCTCCACTCTGATATCCAGCATCTGCAGACCTCACTGTCTCCTAGTTGATATCCCCCACTTGACCATATGGAAATTCTAACTGATAACTTTTCAAATATCTTTCCTTCCTTGACTTCTTTAGTTCCCCTCTTTTATTTAAAAAAAACCCACTAAGGAAATTCTCTCCATGTATTTTGTGGAGTTAAATTGTAAACCTGTATGTTTGTACAAAGACAAACATGTCTTGCTCTGACAGCTCATGCATAGAGGAATACATCCCGTTTGAATGCCATGTTGTTTTATATTTGGAAGTCAAGGTACTCCAGAATACAATCTCTTCCTGGAGGTCGTGGAACCTTGATCCAACAGAAATGCATAAATGGCTCCCCACAGCTCCCCACTCTCCTCTACTCATCTTTAGAGTGGAACGTTGTGCTCTGATATAATTCCTCAAGTCTCTTAGTAGAAACATAGATGGATGAGCCAGTGGATGAGTGTGCAGTACCTGAGTACCAAGATCTTGTTGCTCAAACTTTTTTATTTCTCTCTCGTCTTTTGGAGGTTCTTGGCTTTAAACTGGAGCATGCAATCGCATAAGTTACACTGCAAGGATTTAGAAAGAGAATTCTCTCTAGGTAGCATTCTTCCTCATTAATGATGCAGCCACCTCCATCCACATCTCAAGTATTCTTTGTTAAGGCACTATAACAAGGAAAGTATTTTCATTGTGGCATTCATTTTCTTTAAAAATGCAAACTTTTTTGACTGAAAAATGAATGCTTAGGACAGCACATTTTTAAACAAAACTACCTCACTATGTAAGAATCAGCATCCGTTGGTCATAAAAAGCATTCTCAGTATCTCTCCTGCAGGACTGGCTTACTGTTTGTAAGTTCATGCGTGGCAGGGGATTTATTATTGGTTTAAATCCTGGTTACAGTCCGTGAAATCCTAGAGTTGATCCTGGTCGATCCAGACTGTCTTTCTCTGTTCCTCAATGATTTTCTCTTTGATAATTTTGATAAGCTCCTTGATGTTGCCCCATGTATCAGCTTCCACAGTCGTATACAAGCAAGGGAGAGACTCAAGCTCACTCTCATTCGAACGGCAGCTCTTCAGAAACTCTTCCTCACCACTGTCTGGTTTTGCTGGTAATCTCCTGTAATTAGATACATTAATTCACCTCTGTTAAACATCTTATTTCAGTATAATATTTTCAGAAGATTTTGAAAATGCTGTCTGAGCACAATTAATTTCCCTTTGTGTTTAATACTCTCCAGTACTATACTTGACTGCGAGGATCCAAACTTCATCCTATGCATGGTCTATAACCAATCTCTAGAGGCAGAGGTATAGGTCTGCAAAGAATTCACCTCTAAAGTTGCCACATTAATTTGTAGGGAAGTGTTTTGCCTTGCCTTAGCCTAAGCCTTTTTCCAAGTTTTTTTCAGTGATATCTAAATTACAATTGCATTTCTGGACTTCAGTTGACAGAAGGAAATCCCATTTTTGCTAACTCAGGAAAAAAGTTAGTCTCACAGATCCCTTACTTTGCTGTTTTTTATGTATCCTTAAATACTTTTCTTTTTTATTTCCCTTTAAAAAGCTGTTCTGGATTCTGGGTCTATTTCTTTTATTCTGGTAAGGATTTTCATTCTTTACAGCTTTTTGCATAACAAGAAACTGACTAGATACTTTCCAACAGTCTTCACAGTGGAAGACACCAGCAGTATACTACAACTTCGAGAGGCAGTGTCTGTCACTAAGGAGAATATGCTGGGGCAGCCGAGAGGTCTGAAGGCAGATAAACCACCAGAGCCAGATGGACTACAACATTTGAAATACTCCCACATGTCCAATGTAGATTTACCCCCAAACAGCCGCCTTCAATCAAAATTTTCCACTTCCTGCCTAATATTGTTGAAGTTCATCTCCCCACCCCAATTATCACCCTCACCTAAGCACTGCTGCTATTCCTATCCATGAGTATCTTAAAACTCATGGTGTTATGGTCACGACTCCTGAAATGCTCCCTCACTGAAACCTGGTTGAGCTCATTTCCCAAATCCAGGTCCAGTATAACCCCGTTCCCTGGTTGGACTATTTAAATATTAGGTCGAGAATCCCTCCTGAATGGACCTTACAAATTTTGCTTCAACCAAGCCCCACTCAATATATGATATGGAGGCGCTGGTGTTGGACTGGAATGTACAAAATTAAAAATCACCAGGTTATAATCCAATAGGTTCATTGAGAAGCACTAGCTTTCGGAGTGCTGCTCCTTCATCAGGTGGTTGTGGATGATAAGATCGGAAGACACAGAATTTATAGCAAAAGTTTACAATGTGATGTAACTGAAATTATATATTGAAAAAGATCTGGATTGTATGTTAAGTCTCTCATATTTTAGAATGATCATATTGGTTTCAGTTCTTTCATATGTAAATCCCAGAACTGTCGATACTGATACCACCATTACACTTGGGGACATCACCCAACATGTATGCGGCAGGTACTCGTTTGACTCGGCCAACGTTGTATATCTTACACGCTGCAGGCAAGGACGCCTTGAAGCATGGAACATTGGCAAGACCAAACAAAGGCTACAGCAACGGATGAATGGACACTGCACAACAATCAATAGACAGGAGTGTTCCCTTCCAGTTGAAGAACACTTCAGTGGTCCAGGACATTCAACCTCAGACCTTCGGGTGACCATCTTTCAAGATGGACTTCGGGACAGGCAACAACGCAAAGTGGCCAAGCAGAGGCTGATAGCCAAGTTTGGTACCCACGGGGATGGCCTCAACCAGGACCTTATTCATGTGACACTACAGATGACCCCACAGCACCATACCAAGTTTGTGGAGTGAATTTGTACTTGCAGAATTATATTTTGTTTTGGTCAAAAACTTCATGAATCCATGTAAGATTCTGTAAATCCGTTTTTTAGATTAGAATCAATCTGAACTTTGTGGCACAATCTCACACAGGGCAGCTCACGCCTTTAAATGCATTATCTGGGCTGACATAGCACCTATTATTAAAGTTCACTTGAGAATGTAACTTCGGAAAAATTCCACAATTTTCATATGAAAGAACTGAAACCAACTCGGTCATTCTAAAAAATGAGAGACTTCACAAAAAATCCAGGGTTTTTTCAACATATAATTGCAGTTACATCACACTGTAAACTTTTGCTTTAAGTTCTTTATCCTATGATCTTATACTCCACAACCACCTGATGAAGGAGCAGCGTTCCGAAAGCTAGTGCTTCCAAATAAACCTGTTGGACTATAACCTGGTGTTGTGATTTTTAATAGTTATTTTCGGGAAAGTTAAAATTACCCACCACATCAACCCGCTATTTTTACATCTTTCCAAAATCTATCTACATATTCTCTCCTCTATCGCCACTGGCTGTTGGGAGGCCTGTATTGCATCCTCAGCATTGTGATTTCACCTTTCCTATTCCTGAGTTCTACCCGTATTGCCTCGCTGCACAAGTCCTCTGTATCCTCTCTCCATAAAGGTGTGAGATACTCCTTTACTGGTAATGCAACTCCCCCACCACTTTACCTCCCTTTCTATCACACCTGAAACATTTAAAACCTGGGAGATTCAGCTGCCAGTCCTGCCCCTCTCTCAGGAGAAAGTGAGGTCTGCAGATGCTGGAAGAATCGGTGAAGAAGGGCTTATGCCCGAAACGTCGATTCTCCTGTTCCCTGGATGCTGCCTGATCTGCTGCGCTTTTCCAGCAACACATTTCCAGCTCTGCCCCTCTCTCAGCCAAATCTGTGTAATTGCCTTAATGTCTTGGGAAGGTAGATGAATTAGGAACTGTTATACTTCTCACATTAAAGCACATGCATTTCAGACCACCTCCCTTGCTCTTGTCAGCAGCGTTACTAAGCAAGTATAGGCAGGGGATGTTTGCCTTGGTTTTTACCTCTGCCTCAATTTCTGCATCTATACCCTATTTCTGGTTCCCACCCCCCACCACACTAGTTTAAACCCTCCCCAAACACTCTACCAAGTATCCCCCCAAGGATGTCAGTCCTGGTCCTGCCCAGATGTAACCCGTCCAGTTTGTACAAGTCCCACCTCCTCCAGAATGCATACAGTTCTGGTCATCACACTACCCGAAGGATGTGGATGCTTTGGAGAGGGTACAGAGAAGGTTGACTAGGATGTTGTCTGGTATGGGGTATTTTAGCTATGAAGAAAAGTTGGATAGACTAGATTTGTTTTCACTGGAACGCAGCAGGTTGCAGGGTGACCTAATAGAAGTTTATAAGATAGTGAATGGCATGGGTAGAGTGGAAAATATGAAGATTTTTCCCAGGGTGGAAGGTCAATTCCTAGGGAACACAGGTTAAAGCTCGGGGTGGGGGTTTTGGGGGTGGGGGGGAGGCGGTTTAAAAGAGCAGTGCAAGGCAAGTTTTTCATACAGTGGTAAGTGCCTGGAACACCTTGCCAGAGGAGGAGGTGGGAGCAGACACAATAGCAACATTTCAAGTAGCACCTGGATGGATCCGTGAATAGGAAGGGAATAGAGGGATACAGATCCTATAAGTAAAGACAGTTTTAGTATGGAAGGGCAAAATGTAGTGGAGCAGGCTTGGAGGGCCAAAGGCCTGTTCCTGTACTGTATCGTTCTTTGTACACTAATTAAGAGCTGGTAAAGATCAGCCTGGATTTAAGCTTGACCCATTACCTTACAGCAAGATTAGTGCGAGTGAGCCACCTCTGACATGTCACCAAAACAATTTCTAAAAGCTTAGAATTAAGTTTTTGTATTTAAGATTTTGCTTAAGCCCGAAGATCCAATATCCTTTATTTACAGGAGACTTCTCATTTATAAAAATAATTGCACTTCAACGTTTGACTTGCAGTTATAGAGTCATACAGATGTACAGCATGGAAGCAGACCCTTCAGCCCAACTCATCCATGCCGACCAGATATCCCAACCTGGCCCATATCCCTCTAAACCCTTCCTGTTCATATACCCATCCAAATGCCTTTTAAATGTTGCAATTGTACCAGCCTCCACCACGTCCTCTGGCAGCTCATTCCATACACGTATCACCCTCTGTGTGAAAAAGTTGCCTCTTAGGTCTCTTTAATATCTTTCCCCTCTCACCCTCAACCTATGCCCTCTAGTTCTGGACTCCCCCATTCCAGGGAAAAGACTTTGTCTATTTATCCTATCCATGCCCCTCATGATTTTGTTAACCTCTATAAGGTCACTCCTCAGTCTCCAACGCTCCAGGGAAAACAGCCCCAACCTATTCAGCTGCTCCCTACAGCTCAAATCCTCCAACCCTGCCAACATCCTTGTAAATCTTTTCTGAACCTTTTCAAGTTTCACAACACTTTTCTGATTGGAAGGAGATCAGAACTGCACACAATATTCCAACAGTGGCCTAACCAATGTCCTGTATAGCCGCAACATGACCCCCAATTCTTGTACTGAATACTCTGACCAATAAAGGAAAGCATGCCAAACACCTCTTCACTATTCTATCTACCTGCAACTCCACTTTCAAGGAGCAATGAACCTGCACTCCAAGATCTCTTTGTTCAACAACACTCTCCAGAACCTTACCATTAAGTGTATAAGACCTGCTAAGATTTGCTTTCCCAAAATGCAGTACCTCACATTTATCTGAATTAAACACCATCTGCCACTTCTCAGCCCATTGGCCCAACTGATCAAGATCCCATTGTAATCAGAGGTAGCCTTCTTTGCTGTCCACTACACCTCCAATTTTGGTGTCATCTGCGAACTTACTAACTATACCTCTTATGCTCATATCCAAATCATTTATATAAATGACAAAAAGTAGAGGACCCAGCACCAATCCTTGTTGCACTCCACTGGTCACAGGCGTCCAGTCTTAAAAATAACCCTCCACCACCACCCTCTGTCTTCTACATTTGAGCCAGTCCTGTATTCAAATGGCTAGTTCTTCCTGTATTCCTTGAGATCTAACCTTGCTAACCAGTCTCCCATTGGGAACCTTGTTGAATGCCTTACTGAAGTCCATATAGATCACATCTACTGCTCTGCCCTCATCAATCCTCTTTGTTATTTCTTCAAAAAACTCATTCAAGTTTGTGAGACATGATTTTCCATGCACAAACTATCTATAATCAGTCCTTGCCTTTCCACTTATGTGTAAATCCTGTCCCTCAGGATTCCCTCCAGTAACTTTCCCACCATCAATGTCAGGCTCACTGGTCTATTATTCCCTGGCTTGTCCTTACCACCTTTCTTAAACAGTGGCACCATGTTAGCCAACCTCCAGTCTTCCGGCAACTCACCTGTGACTATTGATGATACAATTATCTCTGCAAGAGGCCCAGCAATCATTTCCCTAGCTTCCCACAGAGTGCTTGGGTACACCTGATCAGGTCCTGGAGATTTATCCACTTTTATGCATTTCAAGACATCCAGCAATTCCTCCTCTGTAATATGGACATTTTTCAAGATGTCACCATCTATTTCCCTACATTCTATATCTTCCATGTCATTTTCCATTGTAAATACTGATGCAAAATACTCATTCAGTATCTCCCCCATTTTCTGTGGCTCCACTCAAAGGCCGCCTTGCTGATCTTGGAGGGGCCATATTCTCTCCCTCGTTATGCTTTTGTCCTTAATGTATTTGAAAAACCCTTTGGATTCTCCTTAACTGTATTTGCCAAAGCTATCTCATGTCCCCTTTTTGCCCTCCTGATTTCCCTCTTAAGTATACTCCTACTGCATTTATACTCTTCGAAGGATTCACTCAATCTATCATGTCTATACCTGACAAATGCTTCCTTCTTTTTCTTAACCATCAAATTTCTTTGGTCATCCAGCATTCCCTATACTTACCAGTGTTTCCTTTCACCATAACAGGAATATACTTTCTCTGGACTCTCGTTATTTCATTTCTGAAGGCTTCCCATTTTCCAGCTGTCCTTTTACTGTGAACATTTGCCCCCAATCAGCTTTTGAAAGTTTGTGTCTAATACCGCCAAAATTGGCCTTTCTCCAATTTAGAACTTCAACTTTTAGATCTGGTCTATCCTTTTCCATCATTATTTAAAAACTAATAGAATTATGATCGCTGGCCCCAAAGTGCTCCCCCACCAACACCTCAGTCACCTGCCCTGCCTTATTTCCCAATAGGAGGTCAAGTTTTGCACCATCTGTAGTAAGTATGTCCACATATTGACTCAAAATTATCTTGTACACTCTTAACAGGTTCCTCTCCATCTATACCCTTAACACTATGGCAGTCCCAGCCTATGTTTGGAAAATTAAAATCCCCTACCATAACCATCGTATTATTCTTACAGATAACTGAGATCTCCTTACAAATTTGTTTCTCAATTTCCCTCTGACTATTAGGGGGTCTATAATACAATCCCAGTAAGGTGATCATCCCTTTCTTATTTCTCAGTTCCACCGAAATAACTTCCCTGGATGTATTTCCGGGAATATCCTCCCTCAGTCCAGCTGTAATGCTATCCCTTATCAAAAATGCCACACTCCCCTCCTCTCTTGCCTTCCTTTTTATCCTTCCTGTAGTATTTGTATCCTGGAACATTAACCTGCCAGTCCTGTCCATCCCTGAGTCATATTTCTGTAATTGCTGTGATATCCCAGTCCCATGTTCCTAACCATGCCCTCAGTTCATCTGCCTTCCCTGTTAGGCCCCTTGCATTGAAATAAATGCAGTTTAATTTATCAGTCCTACCTTGTTTTCTGCTGTCAGTGCCTGCCCTGACTGTTTGACTCACTTCTGTTCTCAACTGTACCAGTCTCAGATTGATCTCTTTCCTCACTATCTCTCTGGGTCTCACCATCAACACCACCGCCCCCCCACCAACCAGCATACGAGTTTAAATCCTCCCAAGCTACTCTAGCAAATCTCCCTGCCAGTATATTAGTCCCTTTCCAATTTAGTGACCTTCTCGTGCAGGTCACTTCTACCCCAAAAGAGATTCCAATGATCCAAAAATGTGAATCCTTCTCCCAGACACCAGCTCCTCAGCCATGCATTCATCTGCTCTGTCCTCCTATTCCTGCCCTCACTAGTTCAGAGCACCGGGAGTAATCCAGATATTACTACTCTCAAGGACCTCCTTTTTAAATTCCTGCCTAACCCTCTGTAATCTCCCTTCAGAATCTCAACCTTTTCTCTACCTATGTCGTCATCTCATTTTAAAGCTCTCCCATTTGATATTTGCTTTATCCCCTTACAGTTTCTCCAGAAAGGTTTTACCTCACATTCCTCTGTGAAATTTTTAATTCAATGCCTTGCTGCCTGATTTCAGTAAATAGTCCTTCTTCTGTAAAACATTTTCAGTTTACAAATAAACAACAAATTAGTGGTTGCTGTCATTGTGGTCTCAACTCTACTTTTTTTGTTTTCCCTCCTCATAATCCTTGATTTATTTGTCTACCAAACATCTAACTAACTCAGCCCTGAACAAATTCAATGACCTAGCCTCTGCTGCTTTCTGGGAAAGAGAACAACAGATGAATAATCCTTAGACAGCAAAAAAATCCTTACTCATGTTAAAAAGAAACCCTCTAATTTTTCAAACATATCCCCTAACTCTCAACTCTTCTACAAAGAAGACTTCCTTCACTTATCTATCCAATCAAATCCCTCAGGATTTTGCTTTAATAAGATTATTCATTCTGCTTTTCTGTTTTTCATTCCAAAGTGGACAAGTTCATACAGTATTTCCCACACCATACTTATCTGGCAGATTAAGCAAATGGGCAAAATTTATCTATATCCTCTCGGTGACACTTTACCTCATTTTTGTCAACTTATTTTCCCACCAATCTTGATGCCATAAGCAAGTTTAACTTCCATCAGTCCTTTCATCCAGATCATTGGCGTACATTGTAAATATTGGAGGTACCAGCATTGATCCACATAGAACTCAACCGGTTGGAACTTGCCAATCTGAAAAAGTCTTACCGTACGTACTCAAGTAATAGTTAAATGTTTTTTGACCTTGTGTTAAGGTTAAATTTATGGGGGTCGACTATTACATGGATACTACTTTTGAGGGGCTGAAGTTCTTACCCATCAAAATTCATACCGTATCATTAGCCCAACTGATCTCCAAATGAATGAAGGAGAAAAGAAAATTATGGCAATTCTGAAAACCCGGTACAGAACAAACATCCAGCGGACTGGGATACTGGGAGCCGAGTGGAACAACTGGCAGACTGGAAAGGTGGAGCAGGACATGACAGATGGCACACTGACTCATTAATGTTGGTCAGTTATCTGTGAAGAACTATTGTCACCTTTTACATGAGATATATGGAAAATTCCAGATTATTTGGCCAAAAATAGGGGGTTGACTTTTCCATATTACTTGAGTATATACAGTCGTTATCCCTGCTATCTGTTTCCTGGTAGGTAACATTCTTTAGGCCTGCAGATATTCCCTACAATATCTATGTTTATCTTGCATAGTAACTTTTGATCCGACATCAAATGCCTTTTAGAAATCCAAGATTACCGCATCTATACGTTCCCCGTTATCCATCATTGTCCTCCAAGATCTCTACTATATTAGTCAAACATGGTTTTTCTTTCACAGAATAACGTTGATTTTGCCTGATCCCATTATGATCTAAGTATCCTGCTTTAACTTCATGAATAATGTATTTGAGCAGTTTCTGTATTGCAGCAGTTAGGCTGACTAGCCTGGCCTATAATTTCCTTCTCTTCCTCTCTTACCACAGCACCTCCCTCCTCCCATCCATAGTGTTTCATTTGTTATTTTCCAAACTGTTAATATAATCTTTTCAAAGGCTTTTATTTTATTGTAGTGTTATTTTGTGGTATCCTTTTGAAAGCATCACTGAAGCCAACAATGGGAGAAAAGGACGTAAGTAAATAAGTGATGCATTATGGCCCTGTTAAGCATGGGTTGTGGATGTAGTTTCCTTCAATACCAGATTCCTAAACTCTCACATCACCATGGAAGAATGTTGAACAAAGTTCATTAAGGCTTACATTAAAAAAAAGCAGTCTGCTCCACTTACAGGAAACATACTTTCTGCAGATAAGTGCATAATGAAGAGATATTGATCACAAAACCTAGAGTGCTGGTGTTTAACATTGTGCAAACCAATTGTTGACATGATTTTGTGTCGACAGAGCCTTAATTAGGAATATCCCTCCTGAACCCACTCAATGCTGTACAATTGTTTGTCATCTCATTAATATCAGTGGCCTGTTTCCCCACTGTAAGTAATCTAATCTAATCTTATGGCTGCCTTATGTCCAGTTTAACTTTAAAATAATTAGTTGGTTTTGACATTTGACTGGACTTTTCATTGGGCTTAATGAATCACAAGAAAAAATGTACCTGCAGCTTGGCCATGCCACTCACTTTGATTCAAGACATTTCTTCAATATCTCTGCCACTGAATCCTTTCAGTGGCATCAACCACAGAGTTGGAAACAGACATCTGAATTTATCAGGTAACAATGCTTTTCAACTGTGGATTTATTCGGTAACAATGCTTTTCAACTGCAAGCACAGAGGCTGATCACCTGCCCCATTGATCTCAACAATCAAAAGGGGAAGTTGGGGGAGGAGTGAGCTTGGGGCATTACAGCATGGCTTCATTTGTATTAGCCTTCAGTGAATGTACACTTGTCACTTACCTTTATTTCTGTGGTGTAGAGGTCCAGGGATTGAAAGGATTAATGCTGCAGAGTACATAAACATCAAACTGATATCTCTTGGACAGGAGAACCTTATTTGAACCTTGGAGTATGGGGGATTCTCCCTCAGAATCTTATGCTTATTTGCTGAAATGCAATAATTAATTGACTTTGGTGTTGCAGGAAAAAAAAATTTTTGTCATAGCTCTGTGTTGTACATATCAAGGCAGTTCACAAAAAATACCAAAGTAAAAGGAAAGTATCTCTACTGCATGAGAAAGGAATGTTGATTGATTGGCAAGCAAACATTGTTTGGGAGAGGGAATACCTTAGATGATACACCAGTTAATGATGACTGATTAGATTAGATTAGGTTAGATTACTTACAGTGTGGAAACAGGCCCTTCAGCCCAACAAGTCCACACCGACCCGCCGAAGCGCAACCCACCCATTTCCCTACACTTAGCCCTTTACCTAACACTACGGGCAATTTAGCATGGCCAATTCACCTGACCTACACATCTTTGGACTGTGGGAGGAAACCAGAGCACCCGGAGGAAACCCACGCAGACACGGGGAGAATGTGCAAACTCCACACAGTCAGTCGCCTGAGTCAGGAATTGAACCCGGGTCTCTGGCGCTGTGAGGCAGCAGTGCTAACCACTGTGCCACCATGCCGCACACAGTTAACTGTCAAGTTTTGTTTAGATTTTAACTACCCAGGTTGATAAGGCTTTGCCCTAGGAGATTAACTGGTGAGTGGTTTTCATCATTTTTTTTTAAGTTGAAACAGGTGCAGTATGTGTACACGTTCTTGTGTGTGTGTGTGTGTGTGTGTGTATATATGTATGTATATGTAGTTTCCAGTTCATGCAAGTGTAGAACAGAGTGCAACTGACAATCCTAAGTTAACTGACCGTTTAAATATTTGCACATTCAGGATTATTTAGCAAATGTTTTCTAATCGCAAAGGCACAACCAATGTTGGACATTTGTGCATTTGAAAGCATTAACCTTGCTTGTTGTGAACAGATGAAGGGATTTGATATGCTTGGCAATCTTTGAAACATACTCATTACATATTAGCATCTCACTGGCACTGAAATTTCACACACCACATTATTTATTTATAAGGTAGGCAGAACATCTTGCTGTCTGGCATATTGCTTCTATTTCAAATTAACAAAATAGTGACAATCATGCTCTGGCTAAGGCATTAACTTGAGGAACAAACCTATAAGTCAACCTGCTTGGTTTAAATTTTGAACGGTTTAACAGTTAACAGTCAGTCATAATTAACTGGTGAATTCTCCATAATCTAAGAGCATGTGCTATTTCCTCTCTCACATTATGAATCTTGGCTTCCCATTTACTTTGGTAGTTCATGTGAATTGGTCTAAAAGCTTAAAAAATGCATCTTTTTCAGCATTACTCAAGTTTTGTCCGATCAAATGATTGTTTAATGGTTACATCTTGTTTAAAACAAGAGCTCTTCTCTTTAGACTACCAAGTAATTTGGTCTACTACACTAAATCTAGCAGACCCTGTAGTCCCCTGCCTAGAAAGAGAATTGGTGAAGTAAATCTACCAAATGGATCTTATAGCATTTGAGTTGTAGTGAGGAGTCATCTTATCACAGTTGCTTTACAAACATGAGCAAACTGCTTTCTGCTTTGAAGCCCTGATTGGTGGCACTGAATCTTGCAGACCCTCTTACCAGTTCCCCCCCCCCCCCCCCCCACCTCATTTGGAAACTTTTTTTTCTTCACTTCCTCCACCTTGACCACCTCCAAGTGTCACCTGGATGTGGCAGGGGAGCTGGTAAGAGGTGGTGGGTAATGCATTTGCTCACCTTACATGACAGTACTATATTCTGGAGTTTTGCAATGAATGATGCAAGCAGGAGAAAACTCAGTTTTGAGAAGTGTGTTCTCACTTTTAAATAGGCCTTGGTAACAGTGGTAGAAATTGCCAGCAGGTTGTATGTTGAGGTATACCTTTTGGGAAGCAATTCATCCGACATTTTCAAGTAAGGACTCCAAGTTAAAGTTTCCACGCTTCATGCTGATCACACGAAGGAGGCACATCACTTGCCATGCCAAACTTCCATGTCATGTGGAAAAACTTCCCCATTGGATCCAATTCCAATTCAAGAATTTCCTAATTGAAATTTAAATGATCCTGTATTTGCTGGGCAGCAATGGAGTTGTGCTTAGAAGGTATTGATTCGGGAATAGTTTGAATGATATGTTCTGCTCTCCAATTCTTCTCTTCGTGTATCAATTTTAATTTTCAACAATTCACACATTTAATTGACCATTTCCAGTAGGAATTGAGACATTTAACCTGATGCAGAAATTCTTGTTAAAATAAATTGAGAAATCTCTTTAGTCCCTCCCTGCATAAGAAGGCAAATTTAATTCATGACATTGATTGGAGGTGGCAGCTTTAATTAGTTAAAGGCACCAATGTGGAAAGGATCAGACAATACCTGAATCGTTTGATGTTCTTCTCACAGACTCTAATGACGATTATAATTGGATAGATGTCTTTCTTAATTAAATCTCTTGTGCAGCTCAGACCAGCTTCTAGTAAACAATGTTTATTCTGTATGGAAGGAAAAGGGAAAGACAATTTGAATGAAGATCAAACCAGCCAGTTCTCATCACTCTGCAATGACAACTGAGTCTCTCAGAACATAACCTAAACTGCAGAGAGGAGGTTGTGATGAGAATTATGTCAGCCAAAACTTTCAAATTGGCAGTCATGCTCTATATACCCAATAATTTATTAGCTAAAGATTAAACTCTTGAAAAAGCGCATAAGGAGGTCGAAAACACAATTCAAATTAGTATTTCACGCTCATTTTCAGTCTGTTGTCTCAACTTTCTTGTTAGCACTCCTAAAGGTGGTGGCAAACGCTGAGATACTAGTTTTTGTTTTTTTGTTGTTGCAAACTTTCATGTGGTCATTGTTTAAGTACCAGTCAGGATGGAGAGGCTGGCAGGCTATTTGACAAACATAAGTAGCATTGGTGCAAGATAAGAGGATTCGTGAGATGAAGGGAACAATGCTTCAAATCTCTGGGACTAGAGGGCAAATTCATGGAATCCCTACAGGTGTGGAAGCAGACCATTTGGCTCACTGAGTCCACAATGAACCTCTGAAGAGAATCCCACCCACTCCTCTCCCCTCTCCTTGTAATCCTGCACTTCCCATGGCTAATCCATTTAGCCTGCAAATCCTTGGATACAATTTAGCACTGCCAAACCACCTAACCTGAACATCTTTGGACTGTGGGAAGAAACCAGAACACCTGGAGGAAACCCATACAGACATGGGAGAATGTACAAACTCCACACAGCCAGTTGCCTGAGGATGGAATCCAATGTGGGTCCCTGGCATTGCGAAGCAGTAGTGCTATCTGCTGGACTGCTTCCACCCCTGGAAGTCCGAAGTCCCTAATTTGCCTGGGAAAATGCAATCAGTAATGAACCTACCAGCAATAAACGCTGGAGAAAAATAGCCTGTTACTAGAGCAGCACGGAAAAGGGGAGTTGCAGCAGCAAGCAAGTTGGCCGTCTAGAAGGTTAGGGCTGCTGGGCGAGAGGCAGCAGGCTCCCTAAGGTCAGAGGTCATGGAGTGGAAAGGAAGGCTGTGAGTGAGCTTTAAAGGCAAGAGAAGAGTTGCAGAGGGAACAGGGGAGTTGTAAAATAGGGAGGAGTGGGTTGTAGAATGAGGAAAATAGTCTGGGAGTTGAAGACTGCGAGGGGGTGGAGGGAGTGGTTGGGCGGGGGGGGGGGAAGGGGAAGGTGGGAGGCAGATTTAAACCTTCAAGTTTTCCTGGTTCTCAATTAACTGAGAATTTCACTGTTGAGGTGATTGAGAAGTGACGTGAAGTCCCTAGCTGAAGGCTGCAGTTGTTCAGGAACTACTAAATATAGCTATGTAATGAACATGGTGTCAATTTAGTCTTGACCGGTTTTATTTTATAAAGAGTGCATGAATGCAAATATATCTCCAAGTGTCTCAAATATTGTGAATTACTCAGGAACAGAGACTATGTTGGAGACAAGCCATTTAGTTGTGACCTCACCAGTCAGCAGAGAGCGTGTTTTGGGTGATGGCTTTTGTGTATAGATGTATGTGTCAGTTACTTTTTATTTTAAAAAATGCCTTTGTTGCTAACTTGAGCAAGCTGGCTTATGTCAATTTTTAAATATTGTCAGGGAAATGAATGCTTTTCTTCTGTGCTGTGGCTTTCTGTTTAAGAGTTTTAGTCATTGAGGATAAATACTGATTAAAAACTGATTTCATTCTAAATATAAACCCAGAGGGACAGTGGAAAATGAAACAAAATAAGACCTCCTTTGGCAGAACTGAAGCTAATCAGATAAGAAAATTTGAATGAGGTATCTGGGTCCATGATCAGGGATGTTTATCATCTGTAAATATAACTTTGTAAAGTATACTTAAATTGAAAGACAAAAGAAAATGCAATGCTTAATGTGCATTGACAGAGATAAAGCTGAGAGAAAAAAAATCAAATTAAGAATGACTGATCAGGAGATGAGTGACAGTAATAGGGTGGTTGTTATGGGGGACTTTAACTTTCCTGATAATGATTGGGAAAGCTATAGCTCAAGTTCGTTAGATGGGTCAGTGTTTGTTCAATGTGTGCAGGAGAGTTTCCTGACACAATATGTAGACAGGCCAACAAGAGGTGAGGCCATACTGGATTTGGTTCTGGGTAACGAACCAGGCCAGGTGTTAGAATTAGAGGTAGGTGAGCACTTTGGGGATAGTGACCATAATTCGGTGATTTTTACTCTCGTGATGGAGAGGGATAAGTGTGTACTACAGGGCAAGAGTTATAGCTGGGGTCAGGGAAATTATGATGCGGTGAGGCATGACTTAGGATGTGTGGCTTGGAAAAGTAGACTCCAAGGCAAGAGTGTAAATGATATGTGGAGCTTGTTCAAGGAGCAACTATTGAGTGTCCTTGATAATTAAGTACCTGTCAGGCAGGGAGGAAAGGGTCGAGCGAGGGAGCCGTGGTTTAATAAGGAATTGGAATCCCTCGTTAAATG
>NC_057730.1:41579690-41634016 GCF_004010195.1 Chiloscyllium plagiosum
TGATATGTGGAGCTTGTTCAAGGAGCAACTATTGAGTGTTCTTGATAAGTATGTACCCATCAGGCAGGGAGGAAAGGGTCGTGTGAGGGAGCTGTCATGATGCAGTTGTATAAGACTCTGGTGCGGCCGCATCTGGAATATTGTGTGCAGTTTTGGTCGCCATACTATAGGAAGGATGTGGAGGCACTGGAACGGGTGCAGAGGAGGTTTACCAGGATGTTGCCTGGTATGGAAGGAAGATCGTATGAGGAAAGACTGAGACACTTGGGGCTGTTTTCATTAGAGAAAAGAAGGTTTAGGGGTGACTTGATTGAGGTGTACAAGATGATTAGGGGGTTAGATAGGGTTGAACCTTTTCCCGCGTATGGAGTCGGGTATTACAAGAGGGCATAGCTATAAATTAAGGTGGGGGGGGTAGATATAGGACTGAAGTTAGGGGTAGGTTTTTCACTCAGCGAGTTGTAAGTTCATGGAATGCCCTGCCAGTAGCAGTGGTGGACTCTCCCTCTTTATGGGCATTTAAGCGGGCATTGGATAGGTATATGGAGGATAGTGGGTTAGTATAGGTTAGGTGGGCTTGGATCAGCGCAACATCGAGGGCCAAAGGGCCTGTACTGCGCTGTATTCTTCTATGTAAAAGAGCCAAGTGAAATGAGTGAGTAAGAAAACAAAGTAAAGCGATTGGTTCAGTGATGGTGGCGAAAAAGAGAAATCAAAAGAAAAAAATAGTCTCAAAAAAGATTTGTTCAAGAGTTTCTTCAACCACTACAGTTTTATATTCTTCTGAAAATTATCTTTGGATTTTGATAACTATTTTACTCTTTGCTGTGCTTGGGCAAGATGTAAAACAGGTAGCTGATTTAGCGATCTCCCACATTTTGAGGTGAAACAGCACAGATTATATGTTCCAATAAGGAGAGGACAAGTTAGGAGGCAGCTTGGAAAATTGAGGCAAGAAGAACTGAACACAGAATAGATTTGCATCAGGGATTTATGTAAAATCACACCCACAGAGGCATTTAGCCCAAATAATCTGGTCAGTGTTAATGATCTACACAGACCTAATTGATTGGCGTTAAGGCCCTCCAAAGTCATTATCCATCATTGATAGTACTTAGCAATTTGTTGCTAATCTTATTTTAAGTCTGTGCATCCCAGGCAATTTCCTTTCCCTTGCAAGTAAACTTATTTTATTTTTGTCTATTTTCATAAAAAATCGTGACCAGGTATATAAAGAGATTTAATTTTCAGGAGATTCAAAATGTTACTGAGAAACTGTTTCATAAATTCAATTCCAGAATAAAAAGGGAAAGTTTTAATTACATAGCTTCCCCCACCCCCACCCCTCACCCAAACTTGTTGATTGTGGATCATGGTCCAGGCAGCCATTTTGATAAATGTCAAGTTGATGCTTAGGGAAATTAAGCCTTAGTACAGATAATGGATGCTAATTTATTGAACTTGATGTTTGATTAACGAGTTAAAACACTTGGGACGACTTGACTTGCATCCCTCCTTTCATCATTGTGATCAGAATTGGTTGAAATAAACAGTCATTGATTAAAGATTAGGGTGAGTTTGGACTGGCTCATTTCCAACAAGCCCCTAGACACAAACTGACACATGAAACATCTTCACATTGAGCGATAGCTGGCATTACAGGGGAATCAGAGTCACTTTTCACTCTAACTTGATGGGCAGATGAGGAGGAGGGTGGACAGGAAAATAAATCTTTTCACCACATATTCTGCTGATCCACAGTTCTGCTAAATGACTACACTCTTAGCTCTACTGGTGTAAAAGGAATGCAAAATTCTACTACAATGTCAGAAGGAAATGTAACTGTACATCAATGGAAGCAGAGAATCAGTAAAGCCATTCATATTAATTTAAAACCATGAACAATTTTGTTGCATTGCTATGAGATTCTACTTTAACTCCATCTTGAATCCAAGGTAACTAGCATTTAATAAAGCATATTATATGCCTCAATGCTGTACGCACATCAATTTGACAAGAGTGATGCTTGTCATTTAGATAGATATGGCAGGTTTGTGTGCATTATAAGATCCCACCATTAACTATGCATGATTTATATATTTATTTATTCATTGGTGCAGAGGGGAGTGTTTTTTTTTCCTTAAAGAAACCAGCAGAACTTGCTCTACCTCCAAGATGATGCTACATCATCTTCATTCGAAAAAGTCAGGCAAAAATGGGACTTTTATTCAATATCTCATTACAGCACCAAAAATGCAGCTGTCCTTCATAAGATGTGATCATGTACTTGGTCTTAGAATAGAGGCTATAATCTTCTGACTGATATGAAAGTATGACCAACAAAATAAAGTTTAATCTTATGGCGTGCATCTCACTAGTTCACAAAATGTATCAAAATTATGCAAAAATAATTTCAGACAAACATGCTATACTATTTAATGTAAATAAGGCTATGATTGCTGCTGTGTGATTTTAAAATATTGAATCCCCCTAATTTCAATTATCCTAACAACTGTAGCAACTCTATATTTCACAATATCTCACAACAACAACTTACATTTTAAAGGGCCTCTTCTTTTGGGATGTTTATTCAATATTACTTTATAGACAGAAGGAACAAAATGGGTGCCTCACAAAGGAGGCGAAGTCACAAGGGTGACCAAAACAGGGAGTTCCTTTAAGAATTATCTCAAAGGAAGAGAAAGAGGTGGTGAGTTGAAAGGTAATAAGCTCCTGAATTTAAAGACTATGAAGTCTGGTGTTTACAAATGCAAGATGTTTTAGAATGTTTCTGCTTTAAACTGTTTCTTACCTTCAACTGAAAGTTAAAAAAATGTCCTGGAGTGGGGATGGTGAAATCATCTGCATGGAGACAAGCCCATGAGATCTAGTGGTCATAGGAAGAGAAACTCAAGCCAAAATCCATATGAAACCAAGTGCCAGTCTTCAACTCCACACAAGATATGAAGCTGATCGTTCAGTATTGAGGCTCTCAGACTTGGCCTTTGATTGGTTTCTCTCCCCTTCCAGGTCTAAGCAGAATGCTGGTGAGAATAGAGTTGATATTTGAAGTGATGGAACTTGCAGAGATTTAAGGACCATGGAATCATAACATTGAAAAGACTTGAGTAAGGCACAATGTTGCTCAGACAATTGAGTGAAAGGAATTTCAAAGAATAACTTGAAAGCTTGCCTGGCTTGGCAAATGGAAAGGAGCATATTCAAAAGCCAAGACAAGTTTGTAACTAAATCTAGAAGGCATCATTTCCTGAGTGCATGGTCTCGTATATAAATATGGCTTAACGCACTTCTGCTAGCATTAATTAAGTAATGGGAAAATTCCTTTTCTGCAGATTATCTAAGTGACCTATTAAGTAATGTTATTAATTATTTTGCTCTTTACAGCAAAATTCTTAAACCATGAAATCTTGACATTTGTTTCTTTTAAACTCATTGCTTGGATCTTCATAACCTTGAAGTAGAGATATCTGTCTCCACAAGAATTTTAACAATTGCTGCCAATAACTTATCATAGTTACAAACAACTTTTTACTGTTATCACAAATGAAAATACAAGTGAAAATTCATTCACACTGAGTCTACATCCACCAGCCTCTGAAATTTAGCTCTTCCAAACTTGTAACTCTATTCTATTCCAGACTAAGGTTTGTTCCTATCATCACTTAGGTCCCATGCTGAAAATTTTCTCCCAATCCTAAGCCTGTCCACCTTTGTTTAACACCTTAATGTTGTTTTTATTGGAGTATGAGTTGTTCTTCATCTAAAGTTGGGCAAAGGGTGAGGTAGCTATTGGTAGCTTTGCTAAGTCATAAAATCATAAACTAATCAATTCTGTACCACTTTCTCTTTAAAACACCCTATTCATTTCATCTCACTCCAATGCACTCTTGCAAATGCTGCAAATTTCTTCTTTCCAAGTATTCATCCCTTGAAAGTTGCTGATGTCTGCTACACTCTCACCCTATCATTCCAGATCTTAACAACTCAGGCAAATGCTGATATAAAGCCTATAATCTTAATTTTTATAATTAATTTTAACCTGTATTCTTTCATAATTAATATAACTGCTGCTGAAAACAATTATTCCCTGCCCTATTCTTAAGAAAACCCCTCAGAAGTTTAGATACTTTTAAATGTAAAAGCTCTTTGCTTGTTTGATTTTTACAGCTGGACAGACAGTTTCTTATTTGCTGTATTGTCAATGACTAATTCTGCTGTCCAGACTTAATAATTTGACGAAATTATTGTCTTCAGTCCTCATCACATACTTCACCCCCACCCCCATCATAAATTTCATTGCTCTCCTTGGCAACTATCTGAGGCTGAACCAGATGGCGGTCAACTTCTGTCATATCTGGCTCCACGATAAGCTTTCAATTACACATCCATTCCACTAAGAGTAATCTATTTTCACCTCCATAACACTGCCTGTTTTCATTGCTGTCTCAGTTCATCTGCTGCTCAAATCCTCATCTGCGCTTCTGTTACCTCCAGACATGGTCCTGCCACATTCAACCCTGCGTAACCTGTGGCTCGGTGACAAATTTTGTTTGACAATGCTCCTGTGGAGACCCTTGGGATATGTTTATTATTTTAAAACCACTGTACAAACAAGCTGCTGTTGCTTCAATTTTGTATCTTGGCAGCAAAAAAACAATATAACAAGTACTTTTTATTACCCACAGTATTTAACAAATATAGCAAAAAAAAGTAAATGGGTAAGCTTCATTTACCTTGGCAGTTACAGCTTTGATGTTAGCAGGCATGACACATTCAAAGGTGTTTAAATGCTTTTCTCTGGAGAAGATAATTGGTTCTGACTTCTGTTTCTGCAAATATTCTTCTTTGTTTAAAATATCTAAAGGGCAAATATTGAAGTTAATGAAATAATCCAACCCATTGTTTGGACAATGATTTCAGTGTTCTTTGCAAACTCCCTCCCTCTCCAATTTTCTCCCCTACGTGCCGTGAAGTCAAGTGCTTACATTGGAGTAAGATTTACCAGACTCCTGAAGTAACTGTTCTATTTGGTTATTTGTCATGGCAGCAAACTCCCAAGAGGACAGAGGAAATGTTTTAGGGATGTTCTCGAAGAGATCAAACACCAACTAATGGCAGTGCCTGGCTTCGACCAAATTGGAGAAAGCCCATTCAGGAAGGCACTAAATGCATAGAGACACTTCATCAGGACCATGTAGAGGCAAAGGCAGAGCCATTAGAGAGACCCCCACAACTGCAAACAACCCATACACTTGAACATCAAGTAGTTATCTGCCACCCCATCCTCCATTTGGTACAGTCTGCAGATCTTGTGTGTTCTGCTCCTCGGATGCTGCCTGACCTGCTGTGCTTTTCCAATGCCACACTTTTTGACTCTGATCTCCAGCATCTGCAGTGCTCACTTTCTCCTAGATCTTGCATGTGACATTGCAGCTACCTCAGACACCAAGAAAAAAAATGACAACTTCAAAACCTTTTGCTACACTCCTTTACCTTCCCCGTATGTTGAGCCTGGGCACCACCATGCCCTTCCAACATACTGAATTATCATAATCTCATTTGCTAGCTGCAGATGCATATTCTTCCTAATAGAATTACTGATAGTGACAAGCACATAAACCCAGGCTGATTTTTATTTCTACCCATCAGCATTCATGCCAATAACACTCTGCAATGTAATCTTACTTATATCAGCTGAGGAATTCTAACATCACAACAAAAAACGTTAACTCTGTTTCTCAGATGCTGCCTGACCTGTGGACTATTTTCAGCATTTGTTTCTCAGCCAACGTGCATTTGTCAAGTAAACAACTGGCAAAGCCCCTTGTAAATTGTAAGATTATAACCAATTGGATATATTCACTCAAAGTTGGCCCGACTGGTCTAAGCTTGTGTTTATCATCTGCACAAACCTCTTCCCACTGTCAGCACAAAATTATATATCTTTGCAGCATAATCTTCTATACTGATGTTTTTCAAACCTTTTTGTGACCCCACTTTAAGGTTTCACCACACTTGGTACAATCTAAGTGTGAAAAGTGGGGAGGGGATTCAGGGAATAGTTGTCCAACAGGATATAGCAGTGAGTCAGACACAAGAAAACAATTAAAACATCGACTATTTGCAGGCTCTGTTGGTTGCAGCAATCGGGGTTCAAAGTGTATTTAATTAGGACGTGCCCCGATAGAAGATCTCACTCATTTAAATGAGCTTTGCATTATCCAACCAGAGTTCTTGCTGCAAAGCCATTGCTGCTTCAAAGTTTAAGACACCAATTTCTTGTCTCATAATTCCACAGTGTCACAACTGGCAATCTGGGAACCACTAGTCCAAGCCTTTCTTCGGTAAGCTTTGCCTTTTTCCTCAAGCTATTATTTGTGATTGAGTTCTAGTTTCACCCAAATTCAAATAACTAGTGATTACCTGATGGTGACCCTTAATTTTGGTCTCTTCCCACTGTGATGGTATTTTTTTTCTTTTTAGCCCCCCCCACACTACCACCAAAGTGCGGTAGTGCTTATTTTTTTCCCCAGCACCCATGGTGTGTGTGTGCAGGTGTGAGACACAGTGAAAGACACAAAGTGCACGAATCTTTATTCAAATTCCACCACCAGGAAGATAGGAAAACACCCGAATGGCCAGTGACAAACACTGCCCTTCACATCAAAGGGCAGTGCTGTGTGATCAAAAACAGTGAAGGGGAGGGTAGGGACTAAATCAAAATAGAGTTGGAACTGTGATGGTTTTTTTTTCTTTTTTTTTCCACCCTCCGGCTAGATCTTCTGTTTATTTTTTTTTTCCTTTAACCCCCACACTACCACCTAACTGCGGTAGTGCTTATTATTTTTTTTCCCGAAATAATGCACTCCACTCCCTGCGGCGCCCACCTCTCCCTGAACAACTCCAGGGTGTTGGTCGACACCGCGTGCTCCTTCTCCAAGGACACCCGGGCTCTACTGTGATGGCATTGAGGTAAGAATGAGTTCCCTGATTGGACCAGGTTAACTATCCTAATCAGGGAGCCCTGGCAGACAGCTATAAACAGGGAGTCGTCCTTGGAGAGAGAGCATATGATGTCCACCAATGTTTTCAGTGCCTTTAGGGAAAGGTGGGCATAGTGGGGGCACGGAGTGCTTTTTCTTCCTTTAATTCTTTCCCCCATCACTTTTTTCACATTAGCATTGCTATTATCTGGCTTTGCTTATTACTAGTTACCGGACCACATGGGTGTTTTTCCTGGTGGTGGAAATATTGAGTAAAATTATTTGCCTCAGGTGTCTTCACTGAGTGCCTGCACTTATTTAATTATGCACACCTGGATTGGGTATGAAATAAGCACTGTTATGTAGTAGTAGTGGCAGGAAGAAAAAAATGAATGAACAGGGGATTTCGAATCTAGTCACTTTCAGAGGCCTGACTCCAAAATGGCTGACCACAGCCAGTGTATTGTTTATATATTATTTTTTACAAGAGCATCAGAGACTCTGTTCACTCTGAGCACTGGCTCTGAGAAAGCTGAACCAATATCAACTACTATGCTTATGTAAATTAAAGGGTGACTTGGTGACAGGATACCTGCCTCTGTGGAGTTATTTCACTTATCAATGGCAACATCATCTCTACATCTACTACACCAAACCCTTAATGTCACGCCACCCTCTGCCTTCTCTTCAGAAAACAGCCCTAGCCTGTTAAATAGTAAGTGTACGATTTATGATGGTAAATTTTAACTGTTTATCTAGTTTACTTTTGCAGTGCTGTATCTCCTATCTCAAATGCACAAATCTAATACACTTCCAAAGTAACAGCCACTCGCACTAGGGTGGCCTTTGTTGTTCTTTCAAACCTGTCAAGCTTATGTGAACTCAATCTGTCACTTTCTTTGTTAGCTGACCTGAACCTAATCACATTAAAATGGATAGAAATTGGTTTTATATTTAGAATATGGTAGTAGATCACATTTATTTTCAGGGACAAATTTTGAAATAACAAAACCTTAGAATGTTAAGCATATGGTATGTAGGCAAGATACAGAGGCTAAGCCTGAGCTAGCATCTGCCATAAATTCAGGCAATAGCTTCTGTGCAACCATGTAAAACAGAAAACAATATTTTTTTAATTTCAAAATCTTAGACAATACATCAACAAATTCGCAGATTCCATCAGATATCAACAATGTCGGTGTCTTGTTTTAAAGAAAATGAATAAACCACTCTTCCACTGTAACACAAACTGCAACAAACCAGTTATTAAAACAAAATCAGCACCTCATGTCAACTGCTATTACACAAGTCCACACTTTTACTATTCAATTCAAATTATCTGTGATGAGACTTAAATGGTCTTTCACTGAATTTCTACAGAGATTCCACAGATCTCCATTGAAAAGCGTAACAGAATAAGGACAGCCATATGGCCTCTCTAACTTTGGCCTTCTACATTGTTCCAATAAAACTTAACATAAACCTGAGAAACAACACTTCATCCTATCGGTTAGGCAATTCACAACCTTCCGGATTAAACATTGAATTGAACAGATCATAACCACTGTAAAACCGATTTTTTTTCAAGTCATTTGTTGTTGTCATTTACACCTTCTTTGGATGCTTTTTTTGTCCCATTGCCTGCATTTTTGACTGAATTGTACTATCCATTTGGCTATCCACTTGTACTATCCATTGTATCATCCACTTAGCCAATTCACCAACTCTGGACTCTAGCAACTCATTCCTTTGTGCTTATGTCTGCATCACTACTCATTTTTCTTGTTTTGCACTTGCTTATAAACTGTTAAATCTCAAACTTTTCCCAGATCAGGTGAACCGACATAAACCAAAAATGTTAATTCTGTCACTCTATTCACGGAATGCTGCCAGACTGCTTTCTTTTTGAATGTCAGATTTCCACCATCTACAGTAAATTGCTTTTGTATAAAGGTGGTTGATTTCAGGTAGACTGGCAGTAAAAAGAGTAAAAAAATCATAATTCAAATCTGAATTTGATAGAATCTGAACATCTTTCTATATGCAATCCCAACAGTTTACTTGGGTATAAGAGTGAATCATTAGTGAAGGCAGATGTGAAGGAGAGCCTTGCAAGATCAATGACACCATGTGGAAGCTAAGCCTCTGCAAGATGATCAAAGCCAGGCCAGACAAATAAGTGCATGAGTCCAGGATGTTTTGTCCTCAATTCACAAGGTAAAATAGTGATGGCATCACTACTAAGGAGCTATTAAAGAAAATACAAGAATAAAATTGTTTATTTAAAAAAATCCTGCATGTTGCACCATTCCAGTATACACAAACCAACATATCTGACAGCAGAACTGAGAGACCAATGCCTTCAAGAGTAAAGCCTGCAGGCAGTGAACAGACTGAACAGAAAGATTTCAGTCTTTAGGCAGGCAAAAAAAGCCTGAAGGCAGTGAACTAGGAGAGTGGAGATTCTGCTGCTCAGAATAACTGCCTCAAGGTAGAACTCAAGAGAATATAACCACTATTACCACAAACCAAATATCAAGTAGTATTTCAAATGAACAGGAGGAGGAATACTGACTGCCTTAAGGGGCCAATCAGAAAGAAATATATATCATCATTGTCAAAATAGACTCTTGTCATCCTGATGAAAAATATCCTCATTAATAATATATTGAAAGCCCACAGCAGGGATTGCACTGGTTACTCACTCATACTTAAAGTCTGAATCTTTACAATAAAACAAAGCCTTCACGTGGGTCAGTCTAACGATATAGTCATTGCACCTAATCGATTGGCCTCTTTCTGTCCCATCACACTAACTGTAACTTGCCAATATGACACTTAGCATAAATTACAGTTTCTTCAGTTTCATCCACCTGCTAATGAAAACATTCCTTTTACAAATTGCAATTCATTCAACAACTGAAATAAAGAATATTTTAGTTGCAAGCAGCGTGACTGCGCCTACATATCTTAAGCTCTTCCACTTCTATCACTACTGCAAAGCAGAAGCTTTTCGAAACATCAAGTGATGTAAAATGATTTATGCTGGGATTGTGCCAAACATTTTATGTCGTAAACTTAAAGCTGGTGGAGTATGTGTCCTGTTATCCCAATCATCATAGGTTAGATTTAACAAATACAATACAGAATGAAGTAATTCAGTCCATGTGACATGTGTCATTACTTTTCAAGATCTAACTAATTCCAAACCCCATTGACTGCCCATTCCTTTTCAAGTATGTGTCTAACTTCCTACTAACAGTTCAGAATTTGCTTCCACCACCCTGTTACATAATGTATTTCAGAACATATGATTTAAATGTTTTATCTGCATATCGCCTCCAGTTTGCAAATTATCTTAAAATCTATCACTTCTGCATACAGACTATTTTGCTTGTGGAAACAGTTAGTCCTTCCTTACCCAGTTCGGAGTAAAAGTATTGATATTGTAACCCAAAACATTTGTGGCCAAGTCACATGATTCAACCTTACCTGATTTGCATATGTCAAACTCCATGGCTTCTCCAGAATTGAGCAACTTTTGCACAAGCATTTTGGCTAGTGACGTTGGGGAGAACAACACAGGGCGTTTCTGTTGGATGTGGTATGGATGGACCAGGCTGTATGGGATTAACGTGAAACCTCTCTTGATGTCACTTTCTGTATCCATATCTTCAAGAAAAGAAAAGGGAAGACCTTAATTTTTAATGCAAGAATCTACAAGTTTCTGTGAGAGGGCCTGGGCAACAGTTGAACCTCAGATTATTACTGCTTTCAGGAGCTTGCACATCCACAACTATCCTGGGGCTGTAATTATAGAATCCATACAGTGTGAAAACAGGCCATTTGGCCCAACAAGTCCATACTGACTCCCCCACACCCGAAGAGTAACCCATCCAGAGCCATTCCCCTACCCTATTCCTCTATATTTACCCTTGACTAATGCATCTGAACACTATGGGCAATTTAGGATAGCCAAATCACCTAGCCCGCATATCTTTGGATTGTGGGAGGATACTGAAGCACCTGAAGGAAACCCACGCAGACACAGGGAGAATGTGCAAACTCCACACAGACAGCCACCTGAGGCTGGAATCAAACCCGGGTGCTGTGAGGCAGCAGTGCTCACCACTGGAGGTTGGTTAGCTCAGTTGGCTGGTTGTCAACCCATAGTGATGCCAGCAGCATGGGTACAATTCCTGCACTGGCTGAAGTTACTGTGAAGGGCTCTCCTTATCAACCTCTCCCCTTGTCTGAGTCATAGTGACTCTCTGGTTAAACCAACAGTCACACCTCTCGAATGAGAGAGTAGCCTCTTGGTCCAGTGGAACTATGGTGACTTTTCTTGAGCAGTGATTGCAATTCCAGAAGTACATATTTGCCATAAAGCACTTTGGGTCATTCAGAGGTGGTGAGAGGTGCTATATAAATACAAGTCCTTTTATTACCATCCTGTTTTTCAGCGGAAAATTTCAGAGTTTCGAAAGAGGCTTTTGCTGGTCCAGATGGGGAGCCAGTGACAATCCGTACACGCTCACTGCTGTTCATTCTCTTGTACTTGTTGTCAGACCTACTGACAAACTGAACAGAGACAAAGAAAAAGTCATTTTACAAAAGCAAACACAGTACAATGAAAGCATTTCAGCAACTTCAATGTGTAAATTCTAGATCAGTACTTGTAACATGAATACTGGAAATACATTTTTTTCAGCACGCATTAGAAGGTGAGGAATGGTGGTCCTCTTCTTCCCATGCCCCTGTACTTACTGAGTTACAATAGTTCCCAGTCCAGCATTTCTTGATTTTAAAATCTTTGTTTTTAATTTTTCCATGGTCTCATCACCCTCTATCTCTAGAACTTCCTCCAGCCTTATAAATCAACCCTGGCTTCTTGGACATCTATGATTTCCATTTGGCCTCCATTGGTGGTGACAACATTAAATGCCTGGGCCCTGAGCTCTGGACCTTTTTCCCCTAAATCACCCGCCTCACTTTCCTTATGAGATACAATTAAAAAACATTTGGCCAAACATTTGGTCACCAGTCCTAAAATCTCCATCTCTTTCTTGGTGCCAAAGTTTGTCTGAAACCAGTCCTGTGGGTACCTTGAAACTAACTGCCATGTCAACATAAAATAAGGTAGTTTCATTTTTGAATAGATTGTGGATATATTTTAGAAGGCAAACACCAAGCAACAATTTGCAGGTAATATTTGTAAATTACAGCCCTTTTATGTAAACCCATGCAGGGCAATTCATGGGGCATCACTGGTGAAGATCACTAATGGTGGAGACCCATGTATGAATCACATCTTTAATTGTTAAATATTGGTGGCTACCTTTCATAGAATCCCAGTGGGCAATGAGACTGCAATATCTGAGATAGAAACAAAATAAATTCAGGAATGGTTAGTGAGGAGTTCTTATCAAATTGTGCTGGTTGATATGGAGATGCATGGAAGACAGGCAAGGAGCAGAGTCAGAATATCTGATCCTCTGGGACATAATGTGCATGAAGTAAAGCAACAAAAATTGTTCAACTGTGTACATTTAAGCAAAAGACAGTGAGATTAATCTCTTTCAATTCATTTTTTGAAGTGTAATTATTTGTTGGTGGAAAACAAGGCCACTCATCATTGTTCTACTGATTACCTATCTCTCGGCTCTAGTCAGGGTCACACTAAATTCCTAGTTACCACCCAGCAAAGTACAAATGGGGTAATGTATAAAGAATTTTTGTTTAAATGTGAATATGAGAAAACTGGTAAGCTAGAATGTCTCAGCAGCAGAAAGGAGAGACAGTTTTTATATCTATGCCACACCTTACATGATCTCAAGATGCCCCAAACACCTTTTCAGCCAATGAAGAAGTATCGGGCAGGACTTTTAGGATAGCTGTACAGACATTTAACACTCTATGGAACATTGATTGGATGGAGGTAATATTTGCACCCTTCAGTCTGATTGATTGGCAGCACTGCGATTCCAGTGGGGATCCTGGCTCAGTAGTCACTACTGAGACTACAAACAGGTCCACCTGCCCTACTCCTGGAGCCCACAGGAGGGCAGAAGGGAGTGATTGATTGACCTTGTGCATTTCACCAGTCTCCAGAAGGGAGTCAATGTTAGCGACATAGCACTTACCTCTTTCACCTAAGGCCAGAGAGGGAATACCTGCTCGATTCACCCTGATCTCTGAACTTTTTTCACTAGCCAGACAGGAAGAAGTCCTTCTGTACAGGATGGGCTAAAATTGATGATGATATTCAATAGCTGCATGACTTGAATGAGTCCTGTGAACGTTCCTGTACATGCCGAAGACGGCACAATTGTTTTTCCGGACTTACTGTTTGTTACACTATATAGGACAAAGATGTTTGTTCTGAGTCATTGGATTTCAATTCAGACCGGGATTGTGAACTGTACCAGGAACAAACCTAATCCTCTAGACCAACTGTTGACCGAGGGTCCCTGATGGGCAAAAGGGTGTTAGGCTTATTGCTTTCTTCTTTTTAATGATTACTTGATAAATGTTCATATCTAAGTAAATTCATGTTGTTGAATCTTCTCTTAAGTACATTTAACTGAATCAGAAAAGAACCACTTGGATACACTTTGTGATCCAAGCCACCTTCAGTGGCCAATAATTGTCCTGGATCTTGACCACCACTTGCATAAGTGTTAACAGCTCAGACATGGATGAGCACATGGCAAGATCCCACAGAGAGCAATTTGATAATGACAGACCACATTTTTTGGTGATATTGGAAATAGGGATGTCAGGGCATCCAGAGCTTAAGCAGTTTGGTTCGAAAGCTCAAATCTGTTTAATTTCAGCCCTAAGTGTCAATTTTGGTGAGTTTCATGGAGATACTCCCTCCCCTGAAAGGCCAGAACTTTCATGGAAATGAAGGAATGTGTGTTATGTCAAAATGGATTACTGACGTTGCCCTGTTGAACTCAACACTCATTATTTTTGCCAGCTGAGTTGGAAGAGAGCGGGTTGGAAAATGGAGGAGGATTATACTTTCCACATCGGTGGTTTACACACAGTTTCTTTTATTGATTCATTGTGAGATGTGGCATCACGGGCTGGCCAGCATTTATTGCCTGTCCCTAGTTGCCTTTGAGAAAGTGGTGCTGAGCTGCCTTCTTGAAATGCTGCGGTACACCTGTTGTGGAGTAACCCATCATGCCATTAGGGAAGGAATTCCAGGATTTTCTTTTCTGGACAGTGTAGGAATGGCGATATATTTCCAAGTCAGTATGGTGAGTGGCTTGGAATGGAGCTTGAGGGTGGTGGTGTTCCCATTTATGTTCTGCTCTTGACCTTCTACATGGAAGTGGTTGTGGGTTTGGAAGGTGCTATCTGAGGATTGTTGGTGAATTTCAGCAGTGCATCTCATTTAGTACACACTGCTGCTACTGAGCATTGGTGGTGGAGGGAGAGGATGCTTGTGGGTGTAGTACCAATCAAGCAAGCTGCTTTGTCCTGGATGGTGTCAAACTTGAGTGTTGTTGGGGCTGCGTTCATCCAGATAAGTGGGAAACATTTCATTACAGTTCTGACTTGGGCCTTGTAGATGGTGGACAGACTTTGAGGAGTCAGGAGGTGATTATTTGCCACAGTATCTTGTAGCAACAGTGTTTATGTGATGAGTTCAATTGAGTTTCTGGTCAATGATAAGCTCAGGATGTTGATAGTAGGGATTCAGTGATGGCAACACCATTGAATGTCAAGCAGTCATGGTTTGATTGTCTCTTCTTATTGGTGATGGTCATAGCTTGGCATTTGTGTCGCACAAATGTTACTTGCCATTTGTTGGCACAAGTCTGGATACGTCCAGATCTTATTGCATTTGGATATGGACTGCTTCAGTATCTGAGGAATCGTGAATGGTACTGAACACTGTGCAATCATTGGCAAATATCCCACTTCTGACCTCATGATGGAGGGAAGGTCATTGATGAAGCGGCCTAGGACACAACCCTAAGGATCTCCTCCAGAGATATCCTGTAGCTGAGATGATTGTCCTCCAACAACCACGACCATCTTCCTATATGTCGGGTATGACTCTAACCACTGGACAGTTTGTCTCCAAATTCCCATAGATTCCAGTTTTGCCAGGGATCCTGGATGCCACACTCAGTCAAATGATGCCCTGATGTCAAGGATTATCACTCTCACTTCACCTCTTGAATTCAGCTCTTTTGTCCATGTTTAAATCAACACTGTAATGAGGTTAGGAGCTGAGTGGTCCTGGTGGATCTCAAAGTGGGCATCACTAGGCAGATTACTGCTCAGTGGGTGCTGCTTGATAGCACTGTTGATGACACCTCCATCACTTTACTGATGATCGAGAGTAGACCTTTTTTTGATTAGATTAGATTCCCTACAGTGTGGAAACAGGCCCCTTGGCCCAACAAGTCCACACCAACCCTCCGAAGAGTAACCCATCTAGGCCCATTTCCCTGTGACTGATGCACCTAACACTATGGGCAATTTAGCATTGCCAATTCACCTGAACTGTGGGAGAAAACTGGAGCACCTGGAGGAAACCCACGCAGACTGGGGAAAAATGTGCAAACTCCACACAGTCACCCGAGGCTGGAATCGAACCTGGGACCCTGGTGCTGTGAGGCAGCAGTGCTAACCACTGAGCCACCGTGACTTGATGGGTAGTAATTGTTTGGGTTGGATTTGTCCTGCTTTTTATGTACAGGACATACTTGGACAATTTTCCAAATTATCAAATTATCAGGTGGATGCCAGTGTTGTAATTGTACTGGAACAGCTTGCCTAAGGGAGCAGCAAGTCTTCAGTACTATTGCCAGAGCATTGTCAGGGTCTGTAGCCTGTTATGCATGTAAAACTGCAGCTGCCTCCAAACAGAACCAACTTTCAAAACTAGAATAGAACAGTTTACCATGAGAAAATTATTCAAAGTCTTTGCAGTTATGGAACTGCAAAGTACTGTTTGGAAAGTTAACTTGGTCCTTTGAGAGAGGTCACTTGCTTCTTGAGATGGATAAAGGTAGACATTAATGTGGGTAAAATATGAACATTGTACAAGAAGACATAGATAAAGATTCCCATGATATAGAAGTGCTTCAGGATTAGACAACAAATCTTAAGCATGAATCTTTATTCTGTTGAAAATATAGCAGATAATGTGAAGGCAAAGAACTCAGGAAGAAGTAGACAAATGTAAATAAATTTTTAAAAGCCTTTGACAGTTATTTCAACCTCAAAACAAATAGGATTTTGGAAACAGCCAGGTTTAATGGAATTAAGCACTCAAACAAATCAAAAGAAGATTTTATCAATGATTTATGGAGTCAGTTGAGGGCTGCACCTATGGAAATTTAAAGACAGAATTGATTAGAGACCACATTTTTGTTGGAATAGCTGATGAAACTCAGTTCGATTTATTATAGTCAAAAGAAGATTCCTCTCAGAAAAAAAATGCACTAGTGAGACAGAGATTGAAAAGCAAACCAGAGCAACCTCAGAGGTGAACAAAAGCCATGGTAAAGGCAATCTCCAGCATCAATATCATTACAAGGTTTATAATTTCGAAAACAAAATGGTACAAGGCACTATAGAAAGGAAGGTACCATGGAAAATGAAAGTGCAAGATTCCTAAAAAAAAAACTACTCGCACAGTTAAGATTGGTATCTTGCAAATAAACATTATGCTTCTAGTGTAAGTGAAGTGATCACTTTTTAAAAAAGTGCCAAAGTAAGAGTTCAAATAAAAAAAACCTAAAGCTTACAATTTTTTTTTAAAAAAAGAGCTATCCATGAAGTGCAGCAATCATCAATGCAATGCAAGATGAAAAAGTTCCAAGGGGAAATGAAAGACTTTAATACATTCTGCACTATGTCAATGGAAATATAATTCCTTTCAAGTTAGACACAGGAGCAAGTGTAATCATATTGCCAGACAAGCAGCAGTGGTAGAACCATGTAGAGCTAACAGAAATACAATTACATGGACCAGGTTGAATCCAATTAAAAGTTAAAAGGAAGCCACAAAATACTCCAGTATTAAAAAAGGCAACACTGGAAATATTGTTACATAACCTAAAGAACAGCAACTTCAATTTCGTAAGAGAAGTGCAAGATGTCAACCAACAAGACAGTAGCAGTCACTTCCAGAAAGACTTTCCAAAATTATTCACAGGACTGGAAGACTTAAAACAGAATGCAGCATCGCACACTGCGTAAAGAGACCACATCAAAATATCTGTGTGCCCAGAAAAATACTATGCACACCAATGAAGGAAGTAATATTTCAACTTGAAGAGATGATCAGGATGTGATTAACTTCCTCAGTCATGACACCAATGGAGTGGTATTTGGGAATGGTCCCAATCCCTAAACCAAACAGCATCATTTGAACATGCATAGAGATTTGGACACAAAGCTGCAGCAAGAGAAACGTATCCAATGTCCTCAGTGGACAAATATTTGGAAAAGTTGTCCAAAGCATCATATTCATGAAACTGGATATGAACAGTGGATCTTTAAGACGAGAAGTCAAAGTTATTGACAACTTTTATTACCCCCTTATGGAAGTTATTGTTATGAATATTTTTGGTATATCAGCTCCAGAAAGTTTCTGAAGAATGATGCCTAATATTCCAAATGATCACTGAGAATCCAGATTTATTTACAAAATGGGATTGTAAACCCATTTGTAAATATATAATGAGAGACACAACTTTTAGAGCACCTACAGATAGTCTTACACTGCAAGATGTGAACTTTATTGATGAATTTGAAACATATGATGAGGATACTGCAACACAACGGACAGCAGCAAGGAACAAACTCAGAAATACATCAGCACAGGTGCAAGCTGAAGACTGCAACCAAATTTCCCAATACTGCATGCAAAGTTGGCCAGAACTGTATCAAGCTACTGTCATTATAAAAGCATTCTTTGAACACAGAAATCATGTCACTATCAGGGAAGACAGATGAGTGTATGACAAGGCATGAGGAATCCAGTTTCATTCAGAGAAAGCATCTTAGAAAAAAACCTACATCAGGCCAATGGGTATGGCGTAATGCCGAGCTTGTGTTTAGGTATCAATATCTGTATCAGCTGCGAATGTCAAAAGGCACAGAGAAATTATTTTAAATTGTGAAATGTGCACAACATGCAAACCAGAACAGAGAAAACCACTAAAATTTCCAACCAGGCCATGGGAATATCTTGGATTTAATCTTCTTTAATGGCAAGTTATTCTTGATTGTCAAAGATTACCTTTTCAGATGAATCAAAGTTAAGCAATTATCACATGACAACTACTAACACAAACACGGTATATTGAAAAAATATTTGCAATACATAGTGTACCAGACCAGGTTCTATTAAACAATGGCCCAAAATTTGCTTCTATTTCACGTATTTTACAGAAAAATATGCATTTGAACATCATTCAAGTTCTCCCCAGTATCTTTCATGTAATGGAGAACTAAAATGAGGAGTTAGAATGATTAAATCACTCTGAAAAAAAAGAGTGCAGATTTCCAAGCAGCACGTTAAAACAATAAGACCACTCTAAGTAGATTTGCACCATTATAGCTACTAGTAGAAAGGAAACTCAAAACTCAACTTTCTATCCTACATAAGAAATTATACCTAAGGCTGAATGTCTTAAAATATTAAGTTGTCTAAGATAGAAAGAAATCTTACAGAAAATCACAAGGGAAAAACTACAATAGAAGACACCATAATTGGAACATGTCAAACCTAATAAATATAGTTTGAAGAGAATTGATCAAAATAGAGAAGGGGCAATTATCCAGAGTGATATAAACCAAAAGAGATAATATCTAATACTCATGCCAGAAGATAATAAGAAATAGGAGAAATCTTATTTCAAGAAACCAAAGACAACAAAGAGTTATCTATTCAACATCTGAACCAAATCTGAACTACTGCTGATCTTTCAAGTCTGACAAGAACACAAGCAGGGAGAGTTATGAAACCTCCTGACAACTAATTCAGTGGAGTCAAAGATTGCAGGAGCTAGGGTTGTATTTAATTTTTTAAAAAATCAGTGTATGTAAGATAATGATTAAAACAAAATTTTGTCGATGATGGGGAAGTAGTATGAGATGCTTTGAAACTGATCGAATGCAAATGCCATCATTGATGTCAGAGATCCAGTGGTAAGAACATTTTTGCCTAGCCTTCCATGGAGACAGATGTGATGCACGTATTTCATGTATATGGTGAATGATTATTAATAAAATCATAACAACTCAAAATACAGACACCTCAGCATCTTTACTAGTTAGATCAGATTAATTTTTAAGTGGACCAAACCTAACAATGATGAATAAGTGACTCTGTGGAACTATAAAGCTTTCAAGTTATTTAAATCCTTGGCCCTTTAAATTTTGCAGCTGAAACAAAAAGAAAGGAACTTGCAACTTCACTGTCTATTTTAAAATGATTAGTGCATGCCATAACATTGTTGTATAGTTGTCTAAACACTAGTTTTGTAGCCAGAGTGCCTGTAGACATTTGCTATAGTATAAGTTTTAAGAGGTGAAATTGGAGGTTTGAGTACTTCATAAAAGTTATTGGTGTCCAGGACTATTGTACAGATATCAACAGATATGATTTATATTTATGACAAAAGCAGTTTTATCTCAAGTCAAAAACAGAAAATATTTCTTCTTGATGTCATTACTGTTTTGAGATATCCAAAGTTAAGAGTAAACTGACTTCCTTTGACCACATTATAATTTATAGGAAGGGAGAAACAGCCATTCATAAATCTAAGAATGAATTGAAGATAAACATCGTCACCAGGTAAACGATATATGTGTATGTAAATATTTATTTACAGGGAAGCTACACATGTACTTCAGATCACAAGAAATAGAAATGTTTCCCTAAAGGAATGATGAAATAAAATGGAGACATTGTGAACATTTATACTGTCATTGACAATTTAAGTGTATCAGCCTATTTCTGTGTGTAAATTCTATGAATGCTATCTATATACGAAATGGAAAAGTGACTTTTGGTCCAGGACAGATTGTTTGACTTGTAAAATGATCAAAATGCAGAAGCTTTGTCCTGTGTTTCAAACAACAATATTTGATTAAAACATTATTCGATGTGCAATGCTTGGATATCTACTTGATAAATCCTTCATACCTATAAACTTGTAGATTTTGATGGATTGAGGACTTCGTTCAGAGACTTTCACTTAAATCCTTGAGTTTTCCCTTGTGCTTAATTCTGGGGTGAGCATAATAATCAGCTAAGCTCCTTCTGGTACACATGAACTCTGCATTAACCAGCTACAGTTACTACATTAATGAAGATCCTCAACAATTGTGTCCAAATATCTTGTCATTTAATTAACTGTTGAAAAAATTCTTTTTCAGAGGATATTTTAATCCATTGAGGTGTGATTTAATCTTTATTGTTTCCTGAGTATTTCCAACAGTAACATCCTGTGACTCATTACTTTCGGATTATTTTATTCATACACAAACCTGATTATTTGTTCTGCCCAAAATGTAATGGTCTGAACCATTTAATATTTACTCCTTCTTTGAGAAGGGACAAGAAACAGCAGCAGTCTCATGTGGTGGTCTCATAGGTTAAGAAAGGATATAAATGTATTTGGAGCTGTGGCAAATAAATGGAATTTATGTACAATTCAATAATAATCTGCCTTTGAGGCAGAGTACTTTCCTAGTAGCAGGAAAATCGATGTTTCAGGCATAAGCCCTTATGCTCAAAACGTTGATTCTCCTACTCATTGGATGCTGCCTGACCTGCTGTGTTATTCCAGCACCATACTCTTGACTCCGATCTCCAGCATTTGCAGTTCTCACTTTCTCAGAGAGTAATTTCCTGGAATTTAAGGTCTTCACCTATTCCTATATGGTTTCTGGTGCAATTTATTGTGGTTAAGAGCTAATTATTAATCTTGTGCCACGTTTTACCACACAGACCATACAAGATGCAGAAGACTTTGTTTACCTTTGCTAAATATCTTTCTAGCACATATACAACTCATTAAAAAGTTCAAATGCTCGCAATGCTATAGCATCATGAGAAGAAAAAAAAAAGTGCAGTTTACAAAGGTAACTTAGAGGCTAAAGCCATTGGGATAGATTACATTAGATTCCCTATGGAAACAGGCCCTTCAGCCCAACAAGTCCACACCGACCCTCCGAAGAGTAACCCATTCCCCTACCCTATATTCACCCCGACACTGTGGGCAATTTAGCATGGACAATTCATCTATCCTGCACATTTTTGGACTGTAGGAGGAAACCGGAGCACCTGGAGGAAACCCATGGGGAGAATGTGCAAACTCCACACAGACAGTCGCCCGAGGCTGGATTGAACGGCTGGGGGCTATATTCTGAAAAGAGATGGCAGAGGCATGACACTATAGGCTTTTAAGATTATTATATCATTTAATAATGTAGAATAGAGAATATGCTTCTATGTGTTGTCTCTGGGAGGAATGAAAACTAGGATCATAAATATGTCAGTCATCAATAAGAAGTTCAAAAAGAAACATCTTTAGCTACAGAATATTTAGCATGTGACATATGGAACCACAGGGCCTCGTTGATATGATTAGCATAAATGAAGGAATAGAAGGTTATGTAAACAGGGTTAGAAAAAAGAGGGGTGGAAAGAGTATGAGGCATAACACCAGCATTTCATTTCTATTCAGTCATAGAATAAAGGGGTTCCCTGCGGGGCCAGCAAGTCACCCTTGAAACTTGAAACCCTTTAAGGTTTGTGGATCACAATAGGCTTGACCAGGTCAGGACAGCAGATTTCCTTCCATAAAGGACACTTGCAAGCTGACTGGTTTTTAAACACAATCATAACATTGTTATGGTCACTAATGTTGAGACGAGCTTCATTTTCTAGTTAATTAAATTACACAAACTGTCGTAGTATAATTTGAATAAGTGTCCCCAAAGCATTTGTCTAGGTGTATGGATTACTACTCCAGTGACATTAACATCATTCCAAAGTCTCCCTATTAACACTGTCTTTGATCTTCTCAAAAGGCAATTAGAGATCAACAATAAATGCTGGCCTTGCTAAATCCCACAAAAGAATTAAGAAAAACATTAATTGGATTAAATGGCATATTTCTATAGAACAAATTCTATATAATGGCTGACGTTTCCCCATTGCATGATGAATCACCTGTAAAATCTGACCGAAGAAAATGCTCGCTCTTGAGAGGCGGGGAGCTTTGGGATCTATAGAGGGCTGTTCTTCGGGTTGTAAAAGGTTCTGGAAGAGAGGAAAGCACAGACAGCATTGGCTGAGCTAATTAATTGAACAGGCTAAGTTCCAACACATGGTATCTTGTCAATTGTTTCCTAGAAGTTCAGCAGTGGCTTAAATAAATTGGATAATTTCCTTGCTTCACTGGACAAGTTAAACTAATTTTGCTGTTTTGGTTTATGGCATTATTTCTATCCTTCGATTTTCTAAGTATCTTGTAGTTCTCTCCTATCAATATATTATTCTGCACGCACGATTACATGCCCACAGCTGTATGAAACCCATTATAAATTTGAATATTTTGGTAAAAATTCAATATCTTATTTAATTGGTTGTAGCAAAACTTGTGAATATCCACAAGAGATATAAATGCAAAGCACGACACAACAACACAAATAGTGAATTCCTTACTTAATGAATCCTGAGAAAATGAAAATATACATTAAGTTATCAATTACTGAGAAGTCAAAAACATTTTCCATTTTGTGCTTCTGCCATTAAAACCAGTTAAATAAGGATGCAGGCTTGTTAACCTTCTCATTGTCAGTACCAGTCTCTCCAGCAGAATCATTGTACCTGGACAACCAAGAATTTTAGTTCAAGTGTTAATTCCATTAGTGTCATTTCATTTTGCACATTTTGATGTCTCATGAATTTACGTTGTGAAGTCCTTTAAAAAAGTGTGGTTTGACCTCTGTTTTGGAAAGAGGATGTTCTTCAATGTGATGTAACTAAGGCTTTCATGATTAAGAAGAAACATGACCTTTTGTTTAAACTGCAATGAGGGTACTGGATGTCAGGGGTATTCTCACAAAAGAACGGGGAATGTTTGAATTAGCTGAGTTGATCGATCAAACATATGGCCCCAAATTGTTATTCCCTTGTGACACCTCAATAAATAATGAAAAATATTTGCATCACTCAATGAGTGTGATTGTTTCGTATTCCAAAAGCAAGAAAACAGCTTGTCTGAGCTTAATTACACTGATGGTTTTTCTCTCAAAGTGTACACTTACAAACCATTCAAAATTAAAAAAAGGTGAAATTAGAGAAAAGAATCAGAAGATTTGGATACATTGCTTCATTGTAATCCAATGCATTTAAGTATTTTACCAAAATATACAAAGATTTCCCTCATTGTAACAATTTAGATAAACATCAGAGATTTTGAGGCAAAATAGGTTCATCGTTTAATGGAAATTGATTGTATGAAAAGCATAAATTATTCAGATTGATAGAAAGACAGACCCATAATCCTCGGAGAGTGCTATATTGATTGTCTGTCTCATCTCTGTTGCTGCGGTACATCAATCTCTGAATCTTCACCAAGAGGAGCTGCTGAGCTCTAGAACAGAATGAAGAAGGCTGAGGATTATACATATAGGACTGAGCAGTCATGATTTCAGCATGGTTCACCTTTAATAATACTGCTGTATTTTAGATCGCTCACAAATCACCATCCTCACCTCTTCTGCCTACAACTCCAAAGATGACTAGGATAAGAAGCTGCTGTTTTCAACCTTCAGTTGATAGGTTCATAAGGGACATTATTTTTATATTGCTTGTTTGTTCCCAATGGATAGATATCAACACACACACATCAAAAAAGATAAAATTGTTTTCTAATTCATCACTTGCTGCTATAAATTCATCACTACTCTTTCTGCAAGATCAGATGTGATAAGATTGAGAGTAGGTAGGGAACATGAATTGTAATGCCACACTGGGATAATACCAACCACTTTGTCGTTGCTGGCCTCTGCATTATGAATAGTAAAAGCAAATGGTGTTGCTTTGCAAACTATCAGCACAAATTTCTACCAGGCATAGGTTCTACAGCAAAAGCCAGAGGTTTTAACAAGATACAAATTGTCCGTATGAGGGAAACATGGTTTGCCACCTATCACTAACTACACTGTTTGGATGTTCCAAGAAGTTATACCCAGAACACTGCTGTGAGCAAACCAGGGGGAAAAAAAAAGTTGTTCTTTTAAACTGTTTTATTTTGCTTGAAATTGTTTTTTGATCAGTTATAGAATACTTAAAATGTGATCAAAGGTTGTTCTATCATCAAGTATCATCCAAGCAGCCCTACCAAGAGCTCTGTATAAATATTCTCATTTCTTTACTGTTGTATTCCAAGCCACTTTTTGTAAAAATTAAAAATGCTACTGGTCTTTTAGGACATTATTTATCTGCACTAATCCAAGGTTACTACAGGAAGTGAGGGAAGAGATTGCTGTGTCTTTGGTAATGACCTTTGCGTCCTCACTATCCACTGGAGTAGTGCCAGATGATTGGAGGATGGCAAATGTTATTCCCTTGTTCAAGAAAGGGAGTAGGAATAATCATGGGAATTATAGACTAGTGAGTCTTACATCTATGGTCGGCAAATTATTGGAGAGGATTCTGAGAAACAGGATTTATGATTACTTGAAAAACCATAGTTTGATTAGAGATAGAGATCGTCAGCATGGTTTTGTGAGGGGCAGATCAGGCCTCACAAGCCTTATTGAATTCTTTGTGGATATGACAAAACACACTGATGAAGGTAGAGCAGTGGAAATGGTGTAATGGATTTTAGCAAGGCATTTTATAAGGTTCCCCATGGTGGGCTCATTCAGAAAGTAAAAAAGCCTGGGATACAGGGATATTTGGCTGTCATGATGGAAACATGGCAGGTCAAGAGAAGACAAAAGGTAGTAGTAGATGGAAAATATTCAGCCTAGAGCTTGGTGACCAGTGGTGTGCTGCAGGGATCTTTCTAGGACTTCTGCTCTTGGTGATTTTTATAAATGACTTGGATGAGGAAGTGGAAGGGTGGGTTAGTAAGTTTGCTGAAGGTTGATGGAGTGGTGGATAATGTGGAGGGCTATTGTAGATTACAACAGGATATTGACAGGATGCAGAACTGGGGTGAGAAGTGGCAGATGGAGTTCAACCTGGAAAAGTGTGAAGTGATTTACTTTGGAAGGTTGAATTTGAATGCAGAATATAGGGTTATAGGCAGGATTCTTGGCAGTGTGGAGGAACAGATCAATCTTGGGATCTATGTCCATACATCCCTCAAAGTTGCCACACAAGTTAATAAGGTTGTTCAGAAGGCAAATGGTGTGTGTTAGCTTTCAGTAACAGTGGGATTGAGTTTAAGAGCCGCGAGCTTATGCTGCACCTCTATAAAACCTTGGTTAGTCCACACTTGGAATATTGTGTTCAATTCTGGTTGCCTCATTATAGGAAGGATGTAGAAGCTTTAGAGAGGGTGCAGAGAAGATTTACCAGGATGTTGCCTGGACTGGAGGGCATGTCTTATGAAGAAAGATTGAGGGAGCTAAGGCTTTTCTCACTGGAGTGAAGAAAGGTGAGAGGTGACTTGCTAAAGGTGTACAAGATGATGAGTGTCATAGATAGTTTCTGACTATTTGCTCTTTCTCCCAGAAATGGCTATCACAGGGAGACATAATTTTAAGGTGATTGGAGGAAAGTTTAGAGGGGATGTCAGAGGTCGGTTCTTCACACAGAGTGTGGGTGCCTGGAATGCACTGCTACTAGTCATAGTAGAGAGTCAGATACATTAGGGACATTTGAATGACTCTTCGATACACACATGGATGATAGTAAAATGAAGGGTATGTTTGATCTTAGATTAAGATAAATGGTCAGCACAACATCAAGGGCTGAAGGTCCTGTATTGTGCTGTATTGTTCTATGTTCACTTGTGAGTTTAAGAAATTATTTATTTAAACCCTGGGGCGTTTGCTTCCTTTACTGTCTCTCAGTGTGTACTGCCAAACCTTGCTTTCCACTTCTTCACATCACTTCTCACTTCTTCACACGAAATTGAATCTGCCAGTTTTGTTTTGTCTATTCTGCTAACCTGCCTATGTCAATTAATTCTTTAACATCAATGTTGTCCTCCTTACTTTGTAGCAATAGTAAATTTTGACACTATGTTCCTTATACCTGAGACCAGAAGATCTATCATTTGAAAACAAAGCACTACCCAAGGGATGCATCTCTCCCAACTTTTCTCCAAACACAACATTCGTTCTTCTCAACTTCTTAGCTTCTTATTCAACAAAAGTCTACACTTCAGAAGTACTTCATCAGCTGTACAACCTTTTAGAACTTCTGTGGTCTTGAATGATGCTGAATAAATAAAAGTTATTTTGTTTTCTTTCTTTCTGTACCAATTGTTTCTACATTTTCTCTGATATCAAATGCCTTAAATTTACTGAAAAGCCTGAAAGACCAGATAGACAGAATACCTCAAATGCTTTCATGAAATGAAATGAAATCCAGGATTTCACAATTGCATTTAAGTTATTTTGTATGTGTGTGTGTGAAATTGTGATGTTGCAGCAAGTAACTTAGGCTGTGTAGGCCTTAAGCTACTTGAATTTTAGTGCTGTGTGAAGATTATCTTTCTGGAGAGGCAGTACCACTACTCTCACTATTTTGAACCTCACTTGAGTTAGCAGCTCAGCAGGGAGACCACAACTGTGATATTGCACAAATTGCTCTGCTTCAGAGAGGAAACTGACACATACACATGACCACAACGCACTGAATCTAACTGTTTGCAACACAAAAGGCACAAAAGCAAGAGCTTTCTTTGGAAAAACAATTAATCAATAACTTCACAATCTTGCGCCAATGCAACCTTGCAGTCACTTTTAGAAATTTCAATTTAAAACATTCAATAAATCTCTTGTTTGAAGTGGTTGTTGTTTGGTCTTAACTCTGTGCACATTAGTTGGGAACCCACTTTTTAACTCAGTATTAAGTCAGGATCATCCTGATCAGCTCTTAAATAAAGGCAAAAATACCAGACAGGATAGGAGGGAAATGTTTGTTTTCTTATTGAATTGTGATGTAGAATACAGTCTATGAGGGGACAATGCAGGTAGATTGAACAGTAACTTTAGAAAGAAAACTGCATAAATATTTGCAATGAGAAAAAATGTGAGATTGCGGGATAATAACAGGGAGAAATGGGACTAATCAGATAATTCATTCAAAGAGCTGACACAGACATGGATTGAATGGCTTCCTTTTGTGCTGTATCATTTAATATTCCTGAAACAGTCTCCATGTGCCACTTGGTCTGAAAAAAAATACTGGTATGAATATAAAACAGAATGCATGAAAAAATAGACATGCCAGCTTTACTGAAAACACTGGTGGGCATCGCTATTCTTTGTCTCATCCTTTTGCCAGAAAAATACCAGAATTTACAACTATCATTAAATTATGTAATGATTAATAAAACAACACATGCATAAGTTAATGTGTACTCAGTATGAACGCAGCCATTTTCTGAATTGTTTAGGCTAATCTTCTCAGTTATTGCTGTTCAACTCCATGAATGTTTTGACACAGATGGAGATTTTAAGGTAAATGGAAAGACATTTAAACATTTTTTCCTTTCTAATTTCTGTCCTACATTTGCTTTCCCTCTAGATGGTGCTGGATTCATTTTTAATGCTACTGTATTTTGAAAAATGGAATTAGGTAGGGAGGTAACTAATGCCACAAAATAAAATTAGTTTACCAATGATAGATTGTTTTATTTTAGTGTGATGTTTTGCTTTATGTGTAATTTATTTGTTTTTAACAGAAAACAGTGGATATATACTTACAAGGAAACATCTGTAGAACCAAGGAGCAGCAGGGCCTACCACAAATTGATTGTTTGTTTAAAGAACTGAGACACAATGATGGGCCAAATGGCCTTACGCTGTGCAACATCATCCCAGTCTCTATATTTACCTCTTTGAAGTTGGGGCAACTGGGCTCGGCATTTTTCATTAATCAATCCAAATCCAATGTTATTGTGGTGTGCTTACCCACTGTATTCTGATTGGTTGATTGTTCTACATGACCTTTATCCAAAGGTCCTTATTGGTGACTTTTATGAAGGTGTTGTGTTTTGCATGTTGTAACAGCTGACAGATAGACTTCGCAGTACGGAGGAAATAATTGGGAACTTAGCACTATCTGACTTTTGCAGGAATTTTAGAAATTGGATTTTGAAGAGTTCACATTTGTTTCTTATGTCCCTGTTGTGTATTATACATTTTGATTACATGCCAACTGCAGGAGCAGTACAACACTATTAGGCATCAGCCAGGGCTTAGTGATAATATTCTCATCACATAGTCAAGAAGCTATGGGTATAACCCCACTCTGAAGATTGGAGCATATAATTTAGGCTTACATTTCAGTGCAATACTTCCAAATGCAATATTAAACTCAGCCTCTTCCTGGTCTTGTGGGTAAATGAAAATGTTCAATAGCACTGTCCAAAGAAGAGTAGGTAAATTCTCATGTTTCCTGGTCAACATTTAACCCTCAAACAACACAGGAGATGGTTATTTATCTTGTTCATTTTTGAGGGGGAGGGGTGGAATCTTCATATGTAAAAATTAGCTGTTACTTCTCTATGATTGTAACAAGCAGTACATTTGCATCCAATTTCATGCTGCTTGTACAGCTCCATTGATGATGTTGCGTACAGTGCACCCATCTTTTAAAGCATGCTGTATGTTTTGTCATTAGCAAGTTACCTGCCCTACTGTTTTTAAAGTCTTTAATTTCAATTAAGATCAGATCACTTCTCAGAGTGGGTACCTGGAACATTTCAGATCTGTAGGATTCAAGGCATTTACCTCCCTACCCTTGGATTGGGATGCCTGGGTTCAAGTCCCACCTGCTCCACAGGTGTGTAATAACATTTCTAAACAGGTTAGTTAGAAAACATATTCAGTGCATTTACTCATTGTTTCATCACCACAATTCCTGAAGCATTAGTATTGTGTCACTGAACAGTACACAATTCTATTTGCTCTTCACCTCCCTTTCAATTAAATAGGAACATATAGGAATTGAAAATAAAATGATGAAGGACCCTCTAATTTGCCTTCCACTATATTGGTAGCAACAGGATGCAATGATAATGGAAGATTTTTTCTCCAACTTTTTGACCCAGATATGATATGAGAAAGTTCCCAGTGATGGAAAGCTTTAGGAATCATCAATCCAAAGTCACCTTGTTCCTCCAAAGGATGTTACACTTACCATATGTCACACACAAATTACTCATCTACTGTACCCTTAAGTGTTATTTTTTGAGAGAATTTGATTTGCACTTGAATGAATCAGTGTTATCTGCTTCCATCATCTCCTTAGGAAGTGTGTGTTCTATAGACTAACAACTTTCCTTCAGCAGTTAGCATCACCACCCTCTTCTTCCACTTTCTCCCCATCAAGTATGGACTGTGACTTCTGCTTCTACTGTTCTGGGACAAGGTGAGACAGCTTGGCATGGCCAATATTAGAGCTGAAAATGTGTTGCTGGAAAAGCGCAGCAGGTCAGGCAGCATCCAAGGAGCAGAAGAACCGACGTTCCGGGCATAAACCCATTCTTCCTGAAGAAGGGCTTATGCCCGAAACGTCGATTCTCCTGCTCCTTGGATGCTGCCTGACCTGCTGCGCTTTTCCAGCAACACATTTTCAGCTCTGATCTCCAGCATCTGCAGTCCTCACTTTCTCCTCCATGGTCAATATTATCCAATTAAGTTGAAATATCCTTTAAAAAAAAAATCGATCAATTGGACGTAGAGTCCAATTACCTGCAGTAGCTGGGAATTGTGCCTTTCTCCAAGTCTTTGTCAGTGAATAGATCGACTCGAGCACAGAGCCATTCACACTTGCCCTGGTACATAGTGTCTAAAACATGGATAATCTCGTCGCACTTCACACACATCGAGCAACTGTCTGACTGTCCAGAAATATTCAAATTGGTTCGAACGTAAAAGGAATCCCCAGATGTGATAATACCATCTTCCAAATCCTTTTGTAGTTTCTTGTAACCTTAAAACAAAGCATAGATCACAATATAATAAGATGGCAAAACTCACAGTTGCTATATATGGAGCATGTCAATAGTGGCTCTCTCAGTAGATAACTGTTAGGAGTTTAAATAATTATTCCTGTAGTCTCCCCTACCCCCAAGGGGATTGGGGAGATTGGTCTTGCTCTCTCTCTGTTTGTCAATGGAGTTTAATAGCGACAGGGCAGGCAAGAGCACCATGGAATGACAATCTCATGGAATTTTCTCCCAAACCCTACTTCTACAAAGCACTTGCTTCCGCTATTTTATGAGATGGTCAAAAAAAATAGATAATGTCTCCATGTGGTGAATTGCAAATGTGATAGTTCATTGTTCCATACTGTTGCACACATCCCAACTTTATCATATAGCATTTCAACTGGAAAATTAAGTCTAAGAAATAGATTTCTTTCGATCTCTGCCTCAGTGCAAGGGAATTCTAAGTCTTCCATGATGTCCAGTTTTCTTAATCTAAAATTTGAAGGGTTCGTTTTGAAGTAGGTAAAAAAAAAACGCACTACTGGTTCTGTTTTATTTCAAAAGAGCACTAACATTGCAAAAGCTTCTAGTGGAGATCACATCATTCTGACTCATTCCAATTTAACTGTTGAAAGCCTGAAAAGAAAACAGTGCATTCAATTCCTAGTTTGTAGGGCAGCTTGTTTTCCCTGCAGAAAGCCTGACCACAATTCACCTTTGAGAAACATTTTCATGCTTCAGTGTACATTATCAAATTCAATATACAGCCTTTAATAAGGATTTTCACACCTTAACCTGCAACTAAAACTTCATTCATTGTGGTTTGCAGGTTAATAAATTTAAAATTGTATCTACACTTGAGTGCACAGGCAAAACTTGCTGTAGCATTTTCACAACACTCATGAATAAAAATTTATTTTTCTTCCTCAGGCTCAAAGCTCACAAATAATAAAGAACAAATGCTCAGTGAAAAGCATGTCAAGCCAGAACCTTCGAAGCTGATCAAAATTGGCTGCCAAGAGAATTTATAACTGCATACAGAGAATTTCAACGTGAGCCCTATCTATTTAGTCTGTGGGATTCTCTTACCTTATGGTGGCCATTTATATAGTATCCTTGTTCACATTTGATGCTGGCCGTTTATTCCAGATAGATTGTTTTTCAAAAATGACATTACCCTGGCTGCCTCTGTGGGATTTCTAGCACAACCAGGAGTCTAAAACAATGTATTATGTTCCATTATTCATGTGACATCTACAGGATATGCTACTTAGTTGGGAATGACACTGATGAACAGAATCTAAGAGGAGTAGGCTTAGCTCCTTGAAACAAAAACGTTCAACAATATCTCTAGTAGATAGCATCACTGTTGACTATTTGGGTTGAATTTCAAATCCACAATCAGGTGTTTGAGGATCATGTGAAATGTTAAAATTCATGAAATCGGAAATGAGAACGTGACCTCCTTTGGGCTCATCTACTCACTTTCAGATAATCTTAGAAGTTAGATGTTTTTTGACTGCAGTAATTGATCATAGGGCTTGATCCTAGGAAGATACATTGACTATTGATCAGGATTGAGATCTATTAGAGCACCTTTTTTCCTTTTTCATACGGAAAAGTGCTACTTATGCATTCAAACCATGAAAAAGAGTGCTTGGGAACCCGTCTGTATTGATCTGAAATGATTTAGGAATCTACAGTGCTTAAACTTTGTGAAATATAATGGCTAACTACTTTCACTTGGGCAAATAAGACTTGTGTTCTTTGAATTCATTGAGTAACATACCGTCTGCTGCAGTGTAGGGAAAAAAAATGTTCTTTCATTTATAAAGACTGTTGTCTGAACTGTAATGGTTTGTTTTACAGCTGAAACTGTTATGAATTATGTGCACAGATTGATTGACAGTTTAAGCTATTAAGATTATCTACCTTTTATGCAATTTATGAATAGATGCTTTATTTTTCAATTTAATGACCACTTGAGGGGATTTAGCTCTCTTTCAAAAGTGTGTTTTTTTCTCTCTGCAGTATAAATGGCAGTGTGTTTGAGTGACAGCTTTAGAAGATTGATAGATACTTTTTTTAATGGATAATTTCAAAGATCATCAATATTCCATTGTCTTGAGGCATATCCACTGTGGCCAATGACGACAATGGAGCATACAGAGATGGCATAGAGGTGTAAATGGGTACAGGGGATATGAAGGGAATGAAGAATACATAGCATATGAGGGTGCATGGGGGAGCATGGATAGGTCATGGCGTTTGATTGGACATAGCGGATACAGAAGAAATGAGGTGAAAATGGGAGGATGAACTATCACAAGAATAATGTGAAGAATTCCTGAGAATCAAGGGGCCAACTAATCAGCCCACCTTGGAAGCCACATTCACTGTCTCAGACCTGCCTGGGGGGAAGACAGCTCTAAATCTTGGCCAGATGTGTCTCTAGGAGATGGAACTGTTCCTAGGAACTAGGAGATGGGGAATGATTGGTTTGGGTTGATGCAGTCATGAACTGCATTAACTCTCACGTTTCCTGAGCCTGAGATGTGAATCCAGATCCTGCTCTTTCAGATTTCAGAATATTAGCTCAACAGCATTCTTCCACAAAAAATTCATTCAAGATTAAAAACTGAGTCTTGATGCCACTGCTTTCTGGCTTCTTTACTCTATTTTTTGGAAAGATCAATGTCTAGCCTAGAAAGGCAGCAGGGTCATGTTCAAACTTCAATCTCACGCTCAATTATGGACTGAAATATTTTGTTGCAGACTGTCCATTCAGAAAAATACAGAGTATTTAGATATTAGGATGTTTACAAAATATGAAGTCTCAGTGTGTTCCAAACTGTATTTGAAATTGAAACTTGTTAGGTACAGGTAAATTGTGGTAAAACATTTTTTTTTATTGAGCTATGGACACCAACTCAAGAGATTTGAGATGCATTTTTATCAGCCCCTTCATGGACAATTAAGATTTATTGGAGAAAAAAAACTCTCCCTGTTTTGTGTTAAATTCTACTTGAGCAAACAAGTTTAATGGTATTGCATATTAAATAAACTGCCCGTGTGTAACAATGAAATTTTAAAAGAGAGCTGTAAGATAGCTGCTGTTTCTCTTATCTTTCTATTTCTGATTCTGAAACCTGATTAATTGGCCCATCAATTCCTACAGCCTAGCAACTAACTGCTCTTATCTTACCGTCAAAGTTTGCTTTAAAGTGGAGTGTCACTGGTCCATTGCAGCGTTGTAATGTCCAATGTGCTTCTTCTTTAGTAGATGTTTCCAAGGCAACACTTTGAGCTTCTCCCCTGATGCATCCTTCTAGCTTCAAAGAGAAGGAAAGATTTTATGTTAGCGCATATGAAAAAAAAATCGCCCACATCATTAAAACTCATTGTTCTTTGCACTCAGTACCACATTTAAAATTCAGGCCAGATGGAGGAGATAGATGTAATTTTTTTGATGGCTACTTAAGGTTTTAAATGAAATAAGTTTGTACACTATTTATTATCTCTGGCTCCCCAAGCTCCTGCTATCTATATGTTCAGGTAGTTGGGGAAACAAATTGATATCTTACTTAACAAGTATCTTTTGATTTTAGTCCTGAAAGCTCTCATGTCCCAACACTGCCTTACAGAGGACAGAGTTCCAAATCTCTACTTTTTGTTTAAATATGAAAAAGTGCTTCCTGATTTCTCTCCAAATAGCCTGCCTCAATTTTTTGACACGATAGCGCCTCCTTGATTCCCCCAACAAATGAACTAATTTCTCCATATTTGACCTTGTGAATCCTTTTAACGTTTCAATTAACTTAATCACGTCATCCTACAATCTTTTATATCCAAGGAAGTACAAGTCAAGTTTATGAAGCCTGTCCTCATAATTTAAATTTCTACACCCCCAAACATAGAGCATATCTTTGTGTATCTGTCCACTGTATTAGTGCAGTGTACAATAGTAAATGAGGTTACAAGTTATGCTGAAAAGAAGCACAATTTCGGTCAAAAGATAATCCAGGTCAATAATTCAGTTGATCCATTATGCTTGATCCTTTTCCAAGCGAAAACAAGCAGCTCACAACATAAAATGACAGCTAATGGTACAAACTGGAACTTATAAAATATTAATTGGATTCTTTTTAACTACAAACCAACTCTGAAATCTTCTTTCCCAAGGCTTTGACAGTAATTGTGCATATTTATGTCTCTCAATCCTCATACTGGATAGACTCCAGGGCATGATGTTTAAATTTGTAGTGGAAGCCATTCTATAGACGCTAGAGACCCTCTGAGTCAGGTGTGCGCACCCTCTTTTGGCACAGCCCAACCTGTACCTCCTGCTGGGACTGTGCTCACTTGGGTGCACCATTCGTTCACTGAAGGCTTCTCAACTGGAGAGATCATGATCTCAAACAGCGTAGTGGTTGATCAGACACACAGTTAAAAAATTTAGACAAAGCATCTTCACCCAAAATATTTGTTTTCTAGTGAGTGACTAACAAGAGGGATCAAATACTGGTATCATTTAAAAGGGAATGGGAAATCTGAGGGAAAATTCAGATCAGGAAATGGCAGGCAGAAACTTAACGAGTGACTCTGCAGGACAGAGGAAACAGGTTAAAAAGTTTCCAGTGCAGAAAACTGGCAGCATTAGAAAGGAGTAAACACAAGGAGTATAGTGAATAAAGCTGACAGCATAGATAGATGTGTGGCAACGTGTATTATTGATATAATGAAAACTTGATTTAAAGATATTATGATTTATAATGGAAGCTGTGGCCAAGCACTTAAGACTGTAATGTTTGAACTTGCAGCTTTATTTCTTTATTTTCTACTTAAATCTAAGAAGATCTGTAACTTGTAAATTTAGTTCATATGTTTTACACTATACTCTACTTACTGCAACGTTTAACTTTTAACTTCTTTCTTCCTTTCTACTTTGTTCTTAAGATTCTGTACTTAGGTACTTGTCCCTAAAATGCTGCCTTGTGTGGCGACATTATTCACCTTTCACTGTACTCCTGTACTCAAGTACACGTGACAATAAAATCAAAAATCAAGGAAGGGAAAGGATGGTTGCTCAACATTCCTGGATATAGAGTTTTCAGGCAAAATAGAGAAGGGGCTATAAAAAGGTAGGGGTATAGTATTATTGGTTAAAGTGACAACTACAGCAGGGATGATATATTAAATGAAGAATCAAATAACATTATATAACCTGAGAAACAAAAAAACAAGGCGCACCCATTTTGCTAGGTATGTACGATAAAGTTCCCAATCAGTGGGAAAGAGTTGAAGGAGCAAATATGTATGCAAATTTCTGAGGAAAACAAAACAGGGAAAATAGTTGAGGACTTCGACTACCTAAGTATCAACTGAGATAGAAACAGAATGAAAGGCACAAAGGGCACAAAACTTGAACTGCATTTAAAATAAACCCAATGATCGAGGGTAGATTCATAGATTTAGTCTCAGGAAGTGAAATTCGGCAGATGGATGAAGTAGTAGAGAGTCACCATTTGAAGATGTTGATCATAACAAAGTTTGATTTAGCAGCATTATTGAAAGGGACAACGTTGGAACAGGAATAAATGTTCTAAATTTGCGGAAGGCAAATGTAAACTTGAGAGATAATCTGGCAGAACTGAATTCATTGAAGACTCATAGAATCCCTACAGTATGGAAACAGGCTTTTCAGCCCAACAAGTCCACACCAACCCTCCAAAGAGTAACCCACCCAGAACCATTCCCCTACTCTATTATCCTATATTTACCCCTGACTAATGCATCCTGAACACTATGAGCAATTTAGCATGGTCAATTCACCTAACCTGGACATCTTTGGATTGTGGGAGGAAACCAGAGCACCCGGAGGAAACCCACGTAGACATGGGGAGAATGTACAAACTCCACACAGTCACCTGAGGCTGGAATCAAACCCAGGTCCCTCACACTGTGAAGCAGCAGTGCTAACCACTGAGCCACCGTGCTGCCCTGAATTTGTCACAGTTACTTGAAGAAAAGTCTATGGTAAATCAGTGGAAGGCAATGGTGATGTTATGTATTATGGTTGGCCTATGTTATGTTGGGACAATGTCCATTTAAGAGGTGAGTTACCTGTCACTAGCAAGTCATCAGCCTGTACTCATAGGCTTGTTCAGACTAGTGTTAAACGTTACATGGTGCACAGCTTCAGAATAAATCCTCCCTGTTAGATTACACAAACAACAAATTTGTATGTTCTTGTATTTTGACTGGAGCTTAGTAACTGCCCAGTACAGAATAAGTGGTACTGCCAAATCTAGAATACCCTGGTTTTGCAGAGACAGATATAAAGTAGAAAAACAGCATTTATGACAATCTCAAAGTAGTAATATTTTAGGAGGTTTGGAGAAATCGAGAAAGCACAGAGGTGAAGCGAAAAGGAAATTAGGAAAGCAAGAGAGATTGGGGAAAAAAAATAATGGCCCATATAATTAAGAAAAATCCAAAAATGTTTTATAAGTGCATTGAGACTAAGTGGATGATTAATGAAATGGTTGGACCTATCAGAAATATACATGGTACGCATGGTAACTTATGCATGGATGAAGATGATGTGGACTGGATTTTGGGGAGGCACGGTGGCTCAGTGGTTAGCACTACTGCCTCACAGTACCAAGGACATGGGTTTGATTCAAGCCTTGGGCGACTGTCTGTGTGGAGTTTGCACGTTCTCCCTCTTCTGCGTGAGTTTCCTCAGAGTGCTCCGGTTTCCTCCCATGGTCCAAAGATGTGCAGGTTAGGAGAATTTGCCATGCTAAATTGTCCATAGTGTTCAGGGATGTGTGTGTTAGGTGCATTAGTCACGGGAAATGTAGGGTAGTGAGTAGGATACTCTTTGAAGGGGCGTGTGGACTTGTCGGGCTGAAGGGCCTGTATCCACTTTGTAGGAATTCTAATCAAATTTCTATGTTGTCTCTGTCTTCACAAAGGAGGGGGATGACACAGACATTCTAATTAAGGAGAAATAAAATAAGTTACATGAGAAGGCAAGTACCTCCTTGAAATCATCAGAGCTGGATGGATTTTATTCTAGACTGCTAAAGGAAGGCCAGGAGGAAATAGCAGATGATCTGAGGAACATTTTCCAATCCTCACTAGATACAGGCAAGGTACATGAGGACTGGAGGTCAGTCAACAGCGTGCCCTTATTCAAAATAGGGAAGCCAAATAATTATAGGCTGGTCAGCCTGTTCATGGTGGTGGGCAAATTATTGGAATCAATATTGACTGATAGGATTGTTTCTTGGAAAGGGACTGATTAATCAGGGATAGTCAGCTTGGTTTTGCTAAGGCAAGGTCATGTTTCACTAACAATTGAATTCTTTGGAGAAAGTAACAACGAGGATTTATGCGCATAGTGCAGTTGATGTGTTTACATGGATTTTAATAAGGCATTTGACAGGGTACAGTTTTGGCTCCCTTGTTGATTCTGGTATACGTTAATGATTTAGACTTAAACTTGGGAGTCTTGATTGAGAAATTTACAGACAATACAAAAATGGTCCAGGTAGTTAATAGTGGAGAGGAAGGCTGTGCACTGCAGCAAAATATTACTGCTTTGGTTGAGTAAGAGAAAGACGCAACTGGAATTCAATCCAAAGAATTGCAGTTATTCAATTGGGGAGGGCAAACAAAACAAGGGAGTACACAACATACAGAAAATATAGAAGAAATGAGAACCCCTTGAAATGCATGTGCACAAGTCCCTGAAGATGGCACGACAGGTAGATAAGGTGGTTAAAAAAAGCCATATGGGATGCTTTCCTTCTTTGGGTGAAGTATTGGGTTCTTTGGGTGAAGTATTGGATATAAGAGCAGAGATGTAATGGTGGAATTCTAAAAGACATTGATCAGGTCACAGCTGGAATTTTCTGGTCACCATATTACAGGAAGGACACAAGTACAATAGAGGAGATTTACAAGAACGATGCCAGCGCTTGAAAATTACTGCAATGAGGAAAACTTACATAGGTCAGGGTTGACGTCCTCTCAGCAGAGGAGGCTAAGGAGTGAATTAATTGAGATGTAAAAAAATTATGAAGTGCTCAGATAGACTGGAAAACTGCACGTGCTTCCCCTCACAGAGTGGTCAGTTACGGGGATGGGAGGACACAGACAACGTAACTGGTAGAAGGATTAGAGAGGACGCGAGAAAAAGTCTTTTCATCCAGAACAGGGTAAAAGTTTTTATCCAGATTCACTGCCCAATTTGGTGGTTAAGACAGAAACCCTCAATTCATTTAAAAGGGATTTTGATCTTAAGTACTGTAACCTGGAAGGCTATGACCAAGTGCAACAAGTTGGGATTAGAAAGGGTGGCTCGTTTACTCAGCTGGATAGATGCAATGGGCTGAATGGCCTCTTCCTGTGCTGTAACATTGCTACGGATCTAAGCCCTCTCTCTTCCCTGGTGTTCTCATTATGCAGTGCCTGTATGAAGCCAGTGATGATCCAAACAGTCAGCTGCAACAGCTTTTTCTGTTGAATGCAGTTCGCTGCAAAGAAGAACAGGCTACCTTTGACAGGAACAGATTGTCTGAACTATGTGGCCTCTATATATGCTGCTTGGCTCCCTTATGAATGTTCAGGCAGCCATCAGCCCTCAGGCTCCACCAGTTATAACCCAACAATTCGGTAAATGAGAAGGCAGCATCAAGTTTATGCACAGCCTCTCTCAAAGGTAGTAGGCATGGACAGGTCATGAACTGTATACCCTGCACCAGAAAATGGACCAGAATCAATTTTTAGCCTACCTCAAAAGAAAATCTGACAGCATTAGCTGAACTTCATTTGAGCGGGGTCACAGAATCACACAGCACAGAAACAGACCCTTTGGTCCAACTCGCCCAAGCCAATCAGAAATCTCAACCTGAGCTAGTTCCATTTTTGAGTATTTGGACCATTTCCCTCTAAATCCTTCCTATTCATGTACCTATCCAAATACTTTCTAAATATGGTAATTGTACCACCCTCCACCACTTCCTCTGCCAGCTTGTTTCATGTCCGCACTACTCTGTAAAAAGTTACCCCTCAGATCCCTTTTAAATGTTTTCCCCCTTCACCATAAACTACATCCTCTAGTTTTGAACTTCTCCTACCCCGTGAAAATGACCTTGCCTATTTCCCCTATCCGTGCCCCTTATGATTTTATAAACCTCGATAAAGTCACTCCTCAGCCTCCGATGCTAGAGAGAAAATAGCCCTAGTTTATTCAGCCTCTTCTAATAGCTCAAACCCTCCAGTACTGGCAACATCCTTGGAAATCCTTTCTGCACTCTATCAAGTAAAACAACATTCTTCCTATAGAAGGGTGACCAGAATTGAACACAGTTAAAAATCATACAACACCAGGTTATAGTCCAACAGGTTTAATTGGAAGCACTAGCTTTCGGAGTGTTGCTCCTTCATCAGGTGGTTGTGGAATTCACAATTGTAAGAAACGGTGGCTTAACAAATGTCCTGCACAGCCACAACATGACCTCCGAAATCCTATACTCAATGCTTTGACCAATGAAGGCAAACACCTTCTTCACCAACGTCTGCAAAGACAATGTGATCTACTAGTGCCATGGCATAAGTAATTAGGGGCGTTTGCAATAATATCCCTTGGGGGTCTTTTGTCCCTCAAGACTAGCAAGTTGGATGTTAAGTCTGCTTTGAAATGGAAGTTTAATTCCACAGAATAGATTTTCAGCCATAGAATTTAAAAGAAGCATATCGCCTTTCCTGTCTTATAAGCTGTCACTCAAGATTAAGGCCACTTTATAAATTCCTAAATGATTAGGGACATTCGTTAAAGGTTAATTCCCTTATAATTAATAATTTTAAAGTGAGCTGCAGATAAGTGTTCATGTTATAGAACACCATCGCTGAAATACAAATGTTTACACTGAAAGAAGGACTTTAGATATCTAATTGGGATGCTCAGAATTTTAAAGGTGGGGATGTAATAAACACAATGGCCATGACTGACCTAATCACAAACTCTGTAATAATACAGTCTCAACCTAAGAAAGAAGAAAATCAACAAACTGATGAATGTCATATCCTTTACAGGGAAACAGGGAGTCCAAAATTAGGAGCGAGAAATAGAAAAGAGTAATAAACAATCTCTATGAAATTCAGGAGAAAACACATTATCCAGAACACTGTCATAATGTGAAACTTATTATCACATGGATTGATTGAGACAAGTAGCACAAATGTAAATAGTTGAAGTTAGATAAACATCGAGGAAGGAACTAGTAGATAAAGGTGAAGTGGGATAGGAAGTGGCTTGTACAGAGCATAAAATCTGGGGTGGGACAGTTGGGCTGATGACTTTTTTTTGTAGTACATGCTATTCTATGTAAGTTGATGGACATGAAGCTGTTTGCTTATGAATGCAGTGAATAAAGATACTGTTGGCAGATTGATGGCAAGCTGGATCGGCAATAGCATTGCACGAGTACGAGTGATAAAACACAGGCTAATATTTTAAGAAGTCCAGGACCTAACCAGTAGGTCTTCCAGCCATATACATTTCCTTTGTACAACTAAAAAGAGGACAAATTATTGAAATGAACTAGATTGGCTATTTCATAGTCCCATTTTTCAATGCACTGGGATAATAATATAGAATCATTTCCCTGTTATTTATCTATAGCTGGGAAAATTTATCTTTTCAAGAATAAATTAATTTCCATTTTGATATTGTTGTATCTGCTTTCACCTTTTCTGCAACACATTCCAGGTTGCAGTATGAAAGAAATTCTTCTCATTTCTCCCTGCATTTCTTTTGCTATTGTGAAGAAACAATAATGGGCTAGACACGATATCAAAAACTGAATAAAAGTTCAAATTGAATGGACTTTTCTGTGAGGCTTGCAAGGATATTGCATTGAAATGTCTTCCTTATCACGTAAATAAAAATCTTCATTTGCTTAGTATCTTTCACATCCTTACAATGTCCCCAAGCCATTTCTGTATTTTTAAAATCTTGTGTCTGTTGTTTGCCTCAGTTGGTGTACAACACGATCACATAAATAGAGCAGTGATATATTGTTGCTTGAGGGTCGAATTTTGACTAGGTTATCCCAAAAACCACTTGCTCCTTTAAATACACAACAATACTCCTGTACTTGCACATTCAAAGGACAGCACTTTTTGCAATGCAGAATTCTTTAGCACTGTGCTGAAGTGTCAGCCAAGAACAGATACTCAAATTATTGGATGACAAAACTCAGACTCCGAGACAAATGTACTTACTACAAACCAAGTCTGGCACTTGCATGTTCTAATATGGACAGAGTTTGAACATCTTTTAGGCAATAGGATCTGATGATTTAAGTTTGTTCCAAAATCGGAATTGTATCTGGATAAAAAAACCTCCAATGTTTATTATACAAATCGCAGCATTGTCAGTTTTCTTGTCATATAAATGACTTGTTTCAATTTACATTTGCTTGTAAAATGGTCAGCGATTTGTATCTGTTACCAGGCTGTTTACAATCAATCCCACATCATCATGTATCTATCAATAAGGATGCAATAGCATGAGAATAACCACTTGCACTTTGTCAGAGATCTCAGATTGCTTCTTGGGGTTTTCAATCAGGCAGACACTTGATTATCTATATAGTTTTCAAAAATGCACTCACAATTTCCATTTTGGACAGACACAGTTAATGTTCCCAATATTGACACTGGTTCGAATTAGCATTTATATCAGTCAATTTCCTCTTCCTATAGCAGTTACTAGAACAACATTGAACAGCAATTATCAAATCTTGCTTTTTTCCTAGATGGCTCAGCATGACGAATCTTACCAAAATCAGTTGGTGTCCTTCCTTCAGCCCTGCCTTCTCGGCAGCAGAACCAGACTGAACTGATTGAATGAAAAGGCCTCTTTCATTTCCACCGACGAGACAGACTTCGGTAACCAGGTTGTCCCCGTTGAGTGTTGTGTGCAGCATATGTTTCAAAGGGTTACTGATTTGGGTGGCAGAGGTTACAGATGGACGAAAAGGTCTAGACATAAAAATATTTTGAAAAAATCAGGGTGCTAATCATTTGTACCTCTTGGAGTGTTGCATAGCGGTCTTCATGATGGTGAGGGCTTTAGATCAAGTAGATAGAAAGAAATAGTTCCTACTGGCAAAATGGTCAAAAACTAGAGGACATTGACTAAAGGTATTTGGCAAAAGAAACAACAAAACACAACAAAAAACCTGTCTAGACAATGTGTAGTAAGGATCTAGTTTCACCATCTGACAGCATGGCAGAGACAGGTTTATTCACAGCTTTCAAAGGCATTTAACCAAGCATCTGAGAGAAAAAAATGTAACCTTACAGGGAAAGGTGTGGGAAAGTGTGGGAATGGAACCAGTTGAATTGTTCTTGTAAACAGGTCAAATGACCTCATTGTGAGCTGTAGGTAGAAACAAGGACTGCAGATGCTGGCCTATTACCTGCCCTTGATCTCTTCATTTCCAACTGCCGCCGAGACATTAACCGCCTCAACCGGTCTACCCCCCCATCCCCCACTCCAATCTCTCATCCTCATAATGAGCAGCCCTCCACTCCCTCCCTCACCATCAAACCAGCAGATAAAGGGGGTGCAGTGGTAGTTTGGCGCACTGACCTCTTCACCACGAAAGCCACACACCAACTCGAAGACACCTCCCCCTCAACCATGACCCCACCCCCCCATCACCAAACAGTCATCTCCCAGACCATACAGAACCTCATCACCTCAGGAGATCTCCGACCCACAGCTTCCAACCTCATAATCTGGGAACCCCACACCACCCGATTCTACCTCCTTCCCAAGATTCACAAGCCTGACCACCCCGGCTGACCCATTGTCTCAGCATGCTCCTGTCCCACCGCACTAATTTCTATCTACCTTGACACTGTCCTATCCCCCCTAGTCCAGGAACTCCCCACGTACGTTCGAGGCACCATCCACGCCCTCCACCTCCTCCAAGAGTTCCGTTTCCCTGGCCTCATCTTCACCATGGATATCCAATCCCTCTACACCTCCATCCACCATGACCAGGGCCTCCAAGCCCTCTGTTTCTTCCTCTTCTGCCATCCCCACAGTACCCTTCCACCGACACTCTCATTCGTTTGGTTGAACTTGTCCTCACCCTTAACAATTTCTCCTTCAAATCCTCCCACTTCCTCCAGACCAAAGGGGTAGCCATGGGCACCCGTATAGGCTCCAGCTATGCCTGTCTCTTTGTTGGCTACGTAGAACAGTCCATCTTCCGTAGTTACACTGGCACCACTCTCCACCTCTTCCTTCGCCACATTGATGACTGCATTGGCGCCACCTTGTGCTCCCGCGAGGAGGTTGAGCAATTCATCAACTTCACCAACACATTCCACTCCGACCTTAAATTCACCTGGACCATCTATGACACCTCCTTCCCCTTCCCGGACCTCGCCATCTCCATTAATGACGACCGACTTGCCACTGACATTTTTTACAAACCCACCGACTCCTTCAGCTACCTGGATTATACCTCTTCCCACCCTACCTCCTACAAAAATGCCATCCCATATTCCCAATTCCTCTGCCTCTGCGTATCTGCTCCCAGGAGTATTAGTTCCACCACAGAACACACCAGATGGCCTCCTTCTTTAGAGACCACAATTTCCCTTCCCACGTGGTTAAAGATGCCCTCCAACGCATCTCATCCACATCCCGCACCTCCGCCCTCAAACCCCACCCCTCCAACCGTAGAAAGACAGAACCCCCCTGGTGCTCACCTTCCACCCTACCAACCTTCGCATAAACCACATTATCTGCCGACATTTCCGCCATCTCCAAACGGACCCCACCACCAGGGATATATTTCCCTCCCCATCCATTTCCGCTTTCCGCAAAGACCGTTCTCTCTGTGACTACCTGGTCAGGCCCACGCCCCCCAACAACCCACCCTCCCTTCCTGGCACCCTCCCCTGCCACTGCAGAAATTGCAAAACATGTGCCCACACCTCCTCCCTCACATCCATCCAAGGCCCCAAAGGAGCCTTCCACATTCATCAAAGTTTTACCTGCACATCATCCAATATCATTTATTTTATCCGTTGCTCCCGATGCATTCTCCTCTACATTGGAGAGACTGGACACCTCCTAGCAGAGTGCTTTAGGGAACATCTCCGGGCCCCCCCCACCAATCAACCCCACCTGTGGTCCAACATTTCAACTCCCCCTCCCACTCTGTCGAGGACATGCAGGTACTGGGCCTCCTCCACCGCCGCTCCCTCACCACCTGAGCCTGGAGGAAGAACGCCTCATCTTCCGCCTCGGAACACTTCAACCCCATGGCATCAATGTGGATGCCTCTATTCCTGATGAAGGGCTTTTGCCCGAAACATCGATTTTTCTGCTCCTCGGATGCTGTCTGACCTGCTGTGCTTTTCCAGCACCACTCTAATCTAGACTCATTATGACTGTAACCAATCTATGATTGAAATGTAGCCAGAATGTTCAGTGTTCTCCAAGTTTCTCATGTGTGAGCCTGCTAACTAATACAAATGTGACAAGTGTATACAGAACAGCTTATGATTGAATAAAATTACAATCTCTATTGCTGCTTCCCATTAAAATTCATAGATTTTACTCGCTATATAAAAAACATGAGGTAGCAAATCGGCAACCTATTTGACTCCTCATCTGATTTTCTTTCACATACTGTCTTGTGAAAGTTGGTATTCGGCTGACAATTTACTGCCTCACCCAAAGGGTGCTGTATAGAGCATGCATTGTTTATTTACAGCAAAGCCTAATGTTGCCACGCAGAAGCAAGGATATTACACAGTAGTAGTGACCTTTTCCACTGTCTGTAAAGTTAGTAGAAACCCTACCTTGGTTGTTTATGGGAGGCCTGACCCAATTTTACGTGCACCAAGCAATTAGCTGACTAAATGTCAGGGATCCCATTTATTGAAGAGATAATCAGCCACCATTACAGTGTTGACCAATTGGATGAGAGCTTTAGATCACCTGGGAGCAGTGACCACTGCTGGAATTGCAACAAAAGATTTACCAACAACAAAGCAGGAGGCTGTAGGACACAGGTATATGAGGTCAACTTGCTAGGGTCACTCAGACAATTTCCCCCACCTGGCATGTGGTCAACAGTTGTGAGGTCAGAAGAGTGCAACCTCTATGGGGAGCTGAGGGGTTGAAGCAGGTAGAAGTGGAATCCTCTCATTACCACAGCCCTGTTGCTGGTAAAATGCTAGTGGTGGCAGGCAGAGGCAAAATGGCACTTACTTGAATAGTCAAGGACCTCAACTGGTCTAAGAATAGATGGACCATCTAGCACCAACCCCTCCCACCCCATCCCTAACTGGTGAAATGCCAGTGGTGGAAATAGAAATGCCTTGCTTTTGGAACTGACATCCCAATCTTCATTCCTCAAGCTTTTTAAGAAATTGCTGGATTTACGTATACTCACTTTTTGTAATAGGTTAAGTTCTGTAGTGAACAATAGTCTTTGATTGACTCCCAATTAACCTCCTTGATGCTGAATTGAGCATTTAAACTTTAGAGTCTCATTGCTCTGGTGGGAAATAGCTTTTGGTGATTTTTAACATGTCAAAATTCAAACTTTAAATGGTTTTCTCCTTTCTGTTTATATTCTCACCTAATCCCTTCCTTTCTCTGCACCTGATTTGACAAATTCATTCTCCTTGTTCATTGTTCCTAATTCTTTCACAAGTCTCATTAAAGACATATTTCATCCCAAAGGCCCCAGAGCTTATACTGCATTATTATCTCATAGCTCTAGTAAGTTATTCAGAAAGATTTGAAATATATAAAACAAATTAGTTAACAGGTCAGAGAGTGAGATCCTTATTCCAGAAGAATGTGACTTGGAATGTATTTCTTATTGCATAGGCATTAATTACAGTTCCAAGGAATGCACAAAGCACAAATATGTAGGAAAAAATGATGGGAAAACAAAGATCTGTATATTCAAAGTGGAGCAATGCTACTCAGAACACATTAGAATTCATTATTTATTTACTCATACCTTTCCAAAGAGAACTTTCTGAATATGGAGTCCATATGGTCTAATTCACATGAATCTAAAGCTTCAGATTGATGTGATGATGAAGATGAATGTATGGATGGTGGTCCATGAGAGATTCTGTCCTGATATTCATCTGGTTCACAACATTAACATTAATGAATAGCTTGTCAATATTGCACAGCCGATTTGACACTAGAAACACAGAAACTTAGTGAAGACTATTTCAGACCCACTGCCTATTCCACCATTTGATCAGATCATGGGTGAGTGGAATCTTAACTTCATCTGCATATCTTTGTCCCATCACTTTTAATAATTTTGTCTAATAAAAATCTGAAAAGTTCAAAATTGAAATTTTCCATTGGCCCAAATCCCTGGCCTTTTGTGTAAAATAAACGCATCTTGAGATCATACTCGGGTGGTCTAACTCTAATCTTATGTTCCCCTTTACAGGGGACATCTATCAAATCTATCAATTGCTTTAGTCATCCTACATGCCTCAATTAGATCATCTTCATTCTTTGATACTCAAAAAAATACAAGTTGAGTCAAAATAACCCATTCTCATAAATTTAACTCTTGCATCCAGGCCTGATTCTGACGAACCTGCACTGTACTTGTTTCATTTCCTTTCCACCCGGAATTGAATGTAATCTAATCAAAGTTTTATATAATTGCAATATAGCATCCACTCACCCTGAACATGTAGATCAAGTACTACCATTCCAATTCCAAAATGGATTGCACAAGTCTATTATAAGTGAAAGGTGATATTAGTCTAAGCTTCATTAATTAGATAATTAGTCAAAATGCAAACGTACCATCTGTTTCCGTTTGCATGGCATCAAAGGTGTAACAGCAGATACTATCATTGTCCTCCTCTGTTACACTGTCAGAAATAAAATGACAAGTAATGTTTTAGAGAAAAGGGAGAAAAGAGAACCATTGTATTTGACACAATGTACCATCATCTAGTCAACACTATATTATTATAAAAATTACATGGAGCAATTCCAACATCAACAGATCACTGCAAGGTCATTGTCCAGTTATTACCACAAGGCCCATATCACCACTTCTCCAGCTACTGAAAGATTTAACTAGCAGACCTTAAAAGGATAGGACTGCCGCACTTCATTCCCTTCTATACTTTCCTACAGCCTCTCCTCAAATGAGACACGCCCATTGGGGTAACTGGTCAGTTTTCCTCCCTAAGTAACTCGGCTTACAATTGTTTGTCCACTCAAAAATTTCTGCTCCTCAACAAAGTATTCATGAGGTCCAAGCCTGGAAGTGATTTGGATTTCTTGGTAGTATTAATTTGGTAGGTGCCAGGCCAATTTCACAGCTTAGTGCACATAAACCAAATCTTCCAGTGTTTCTTGAATTAATTAGATTCTGGACTGAAGTGACAATCAAAATGCTTAAAGAAACGAAAATCCTAATCCTTTCAAAAAACTATTGAATGAGCTCCACGAATTACTCTGATGCGAAGTATTACAGGAAGGATCCCAAATCCTTATTTGGTAATTCAACCAAAATAGCAAATTCTGAGAAAACAAATGAGGTAAAATTTATTGTACCCCCTATGGGCGGTGATATTATTTAAATTGTGGTATGGACAGCTTTCAGCTGAATACTCATCTAGTGAAGGATTCACCGTGCAAGAAACACAAAAAGCAGACCTTATGGAATTGGAAAGAGGGATTTTAACTGAGTGCCATTCCCCACCCTTACTGCCAATCTCTCATTTTCCAGTGTAATCCCTGTCATACTCACCATGGCCTGTGTTGTTTGATGATCCTGGACCTAGGGTGAGTACATGACCAGCAGCAGCCACCTTAACTCCATCTGAAATGGACAGGTGCCTCCTGGTATAATTTCTGAGTGGTCTAAGCTCTAATTTTCATGTTAGATCCTTCATTGGCATTTAGTGGAGCCGGTATTCCCAAACAAAAGAGAAGCAACACAACAATCCCATCAGCTCTCCCCGTTCTCTACATCAAATCGCATCCATTGATTTTCTAAAAATTCCTATATTATTAATTCATAGAATCCCTACAATAGAAGCAGGCTATTCTGCCCATTGAGTCCACACCGACCCTTCAAAAAGCATCTTCCCCTGACGTACCCCAAATCTGCATTTCCCATGGCTAATGCACCTAGCCTGCACATCCCTGGATAATATGGACAATTTAGCAAGGCCAATCCACCTAACTTGCACATTCCTGGATTGTGGGAGGAAACCAAAGCATCTAGAGGAAAATTGCACAGACATGGTGCGACTGGCTGTGTGGAGTTTGCACAGTTGCCCGAGAATGAAATTGAATCCAGGTCCCTGACTCTATGAGGCAGCAACCTAACCACTGAGCCACTGTACGACCCCTGTTAAGTTAAAAAAAAGGACACAACCTGTATAAAATGGGAATAACTAATAGTACTTTAAAAAGTATATCTATGAAAGGATTAGTCCAAACTTATAGCTTTAGGAACAACTCCTTGATTTTCACTTTCATGGTTTATGGGGTGATCCAAAGTTCTCAATTAGAGGATAGGCATGCAGGATCATATTTTAATCTGCATATGCAACACATCTGATTAGGTTTGTCCCCAGACAGCAAAGCAGTGCCAATGGTGTTGTTTGACAGCTGATTTAATTATGTTGTCCAAACATTTTGGCAAATGCTTCTTTGAAGTGTACGTAAAGAGAACAGTGTATACTTATAGATTCCTTCTCCATCACAAAAGCCCTGATGGAGTGACAGACAGCGCATCAGTCAGGCTACTTGTGGTCAGAAGATTTGGCATTTCCAATTATTGTGTTAATTAATGACTTGCAAATCAGAAACACCAATAGAGTACCTTGCTGCCACTCATTGTCAAGTTAAGACATGACAAACGAGTGCTGGGAAATGACACTAAAGGGCATATGTTGTCCACTGAATATTGTTTCAGCAAGGAGTCACCATCTTCAGGAGAGAAGAAACAGGAAGATAACAGTGCCCAGAAACAGTTACAAAAACATGAATTTTAAAATGTTTTTCAATACATAACAAGATGCATATGTATCAAAGGGAACGCTTGCAGAATACCATGCAGAAATAAAATCCTATCACACAGGGCAATGTTTCCTTTAGCATGAATTATTGCTTTGTAATCATAAAAATCAAAACAAATGACAACTCTTTCCTGCAGTATATTAAGCTGACCTCATATTGTTCAGTCACCATGGAAACAAATGCATAGGCTTTAACACAAGTGGCAATAGCAACAAATCACCTCTCATACAGGTACATAAGCTCAGAGGCAGAGCTGGTGCGGAGGAGGTGGGATCATAATGACTGCAATCATCTTTGGGGTTAGCCAACATAATTTACATTTGCAGGTCCAAGTAAACTTTGATGCCTGATTTTGGCCTCCTTTTGAATTGCAACGCTGCACAGTTCCCAATTTCAATCAGAAATGGCGACACTTGCCATTTCCCAGCTCAGTCCCATTTCTGCAAGTTGGCCAATTAGCGGACTCTACAAAAATCCTTACCCCTCTGTGCTCCCCATTTGCTATTCCCCCAACAAGCAGGACAAATCTTAGCTTTGCCATGTGAAGCTTATATGCCCAAGTTAATAGGAAATAAATGTCTGTATTGAAGATGTAATTAATGTGGGAAACTCCTTCAAAATAGCTAAACATTTACAAGCTAAGCGTGGCACTACACACAAGGGATGTGACAAGCATTTGCAACAGGCAACTCGGGTTACAAAACCAGGACAGTTACATGAGAAATTACCTGTATTTCTTCAAACGGGCACTGAGGAAAGGGGTGAGGGGGTTGGGGAAAGAAATCAAAACAACCATATAACTAGATGATTACGTAAAAGATGAAAATGTAGTCTTACACAAAATGAAAGATTTTTGAATTTACGTTTAAATATCAGGTGGTGAAGTGTGTTCATACACTGTCCCTTTAAATTCAGATGGAAAACATATTTTATCTCCACTATCTCTCAGAGCTGTACTTGAATTGAATGTGGGTAATCTCAGCTCATTTGTGTGAGACACTAACATAATTCAGTACAATGTATTTGTAAATTGGCATTCTTTGTTTTGCATTGTGCAGGAGTGTCACACTGGAGCTGTGGAGGCAATACATCTTGGCTTAAGTGAAAGACACATTGTTGAAGTTGGGTGAGGGAGCATTTATTTGCATCTAAAAATGGTGCACAAGCCTTGGGAGTACTTGATCCTGACACTGGATAACAAAAACAAGATAAAGTCTTTCATTTCAACATGACCAAATATTCATTACAATTACAACAAAAAAAAATTCTCATTGCATATTGGATAATCAGAAAAATGGGAAAGTAAATACGAAATCTGATCATTATTCAATGTTGTACATTTGCTAATTAAAAAAGACAATACAATAATAGGAACTAAAATGAACACAAGGAAGGACAATTTCACATTTATATGAATTTTCAGCAGAGGAAAATATCCTAACCTAAGTGAAATTCAGCTTACAAATAAGCTCTATGTCCAGTCTTGAAGCTTTAATTTAGAATTAGATCAAACATCTACAGATGTACATTTAGATCAAACATGTATATCTATCCCTACATCTAATAGGGATAAATAATAGGCAGATCAATGAAAATACACCTTCTCATGTCAAAATCTGAGGGAAAGATTGCTATTTCAACTTTTAATGATTCTAATCTTATCAACGAGTACATATTCAATGAGAATTAAGGGATGCCAGTGGTCTGCTGAAGAGTAGTGTTTTGGGTGGAAACTGTCTGTTAAACAACTTCATTGCTGCTCAAAGGTTAGGGAAAGAATCCACTAAGGCAGTCCAATGAAAGCATGAGTTAATTCAATCAAATTATTTATAAGTATAATATTTGATCTAAGTGAGAGAAGGGTCTAGAGCCACATTGCAGGATATTACCAAGATTGGAAAGTTAAGAGAAATAATGAGTAAATTAAGAATTAGGAATCAGGTGAATTAAAAAAATGTTTGTTTGTAGAATGAAGTGATGACTGTGAGAGTAACAGGCTGTAGGGATGATTCAGGATGGTGAGGAGTTCCATAGTTGCAAATTTCTATGGAAGTGTCAAGAAAAGGAAAATTAAATAATATGCAGAAGAACTCGAATCTTGAGAAGGGAGCAAAGTGATAGGAATAAAACGGAATTGTGTAAGCTGTTTCGGAAACCAGAAAATTGCTTCAAGATTAGTTGGTTCTTTGACAGATGTCAACATAATCCAAGATGATATTTGTTGTGGTACCAGTTCCATATATGTAGAAAGGTTGCAAGGAGCCTATGGTCCATTACCCTCCTTATAACTAAAGCAATGGCAACTAAATGTGATCTACTAGCAGTAGTACCTGCTTGGCCAGGACAATTTGTATTAAATTTTGATGCTCTTGGATATCATTCACTGCAGAACTAATAATGGCATGTGTCTTACCTTCTATGGGGCATCTCCCGGTCTTCTTCTCTCGTCCTTCGCAGAATTGAATCATTGCAAGGTGGTTCAGGGGTAGTTGACATGACGCTGGGGAATCGGGGTCTCAGGGTCTGTTATAACACAAAGAAAAGGGTCTGGAAATTTTCTGAACTCGATAGTTGAATCGGAAATGAGTCACTGTACTGGGAAGCTGTGTGTTTTAATTTTAAACAACAGGCTGGTTCTTTTTAATCGCATTGATTAAAAGGACCCTCAGCTAAAGATAATTTTTTTAAAAAAAGTTTATTTCTGATCTGTAATTAAATACATTGGCCTGACGTTTACTAAAAATCAGCCAAGTGTCAAGTTTAGAGAATTTCATGGATAGTTTCTCACAGTGAGCTCCAGCGAGTTCCTCATGGAGTCCTCTGCAGCTCGTCTCATTATGTGTACCCCAAGTCACAACGATGCAGCGGCAGAAGTACTCGCCTGTGCAAGAATCTTACCGGATTCACATTAGCAATGCCATACTTAAAGCCCAGCTAGCCTTTGGGTCAAACAGTGCCAGCCATGAAGAAATCTTCATAGTACACGCAGTGGGAAAGATATCAAAAAAGAAAACTTCTGAGGGTACATAGGTAGCACTGATGACATCTCATTGGAAATAGATTCACACAATAGTAAACATACTTCTGTATTACACTATCTTCTGTCTGATCAACTGTCACAGCAACTGTAACAGTAAGACTCAGACTACCCATCCTTAGCACCATACTATGTTAGAAACCTATCTGAAGCATTGCTAATTTTTCCCAAATGCTTAGCATAGCATAACATCATGTCATAGTTAAAACAGCTGATATGCTTGGACAGGTTGATGTTAAAAAGGAGGATGCGCTGAAAAGTTTGAAAAACATAAGGATAAATACATCCCTGGGCAAGATGGGATATACCCAAGGTTACGACATGAAGTGAAGGAAGAGATTGCTGCATCTTCGGCAACGGTCTTTACATCCTCACGATCCCCTGGAGTAGTGCCAGACGATTGAAGGGTGGCAAATGTTATTCCCTTGTTTAAGAAAGGGAATAGGGATAATCCTGGGAATTACAGAGCAATCAGTTTTACGTCTGTGGTGGGCAAATATTGGAGAGAATTCTGAGAGACAGGATTTATGATTTCTTGGAAAACTGTAGTTTGATTAGAGATAGTCAGCATAGCTTTGAGAGAGGCAGGCCTTTTCTCTCAAGCCTTATTGAATTTTTTGAGGATATGACAAAACACATTGATGAACATAGAGCATTGGATGGGGTATGCATGGATTTTAGCGAAGCATTTGATACGGTTCTCTATGGTAGGCTCATTCAGAAAATAAGGAGACATGGGATACAGGGAAATTTGGCTGTCTGGATACAGAATTGGCTAGCCTATAGCAGACATGGGGTGGTAGTAGGTGAAAAATATTCAGCCTGGAGCTCAGTGACTAGTAGTGTTCTGTGGGGATCTATTCTGGGACCTCTGCTCTTTGTGAATTTTATAAATGACTTGGATGAGGAAGTGGAAGGGTAGGTTAGTAAGTTTGTTGATGACACAAAGGTTGGTGGAATGGTTGATAGTGTGGAGGGCTGTTGTAGATTATAACGGGACATTGATAGGATGCAGAATTGGGCTGATCAGTGACAAATTGGATTCAATCTGGAAAAGTGTGAAGTGATTCATTTTGGAAGGTTGAATTTGAATACAGAGTACAGGGTTAAAGGCAGAATTCTTGGTGGTGTGGAGGAACAGACAGATCTTGGGGTCCATATCCATATATCCCTCAAAGTTGCTATCCAAGTTGGTCGGGTTGTTAAGACGACGTATGGTATGTTGGCTTTCATTAGCCACAAGGTTATGCTGGAGTTCAATGGAGCCCTGTTTAGACCACACTTGGAATATTGTGTTCAGTTCTGCTGCCTCATTACAGGAAGGATGTAAAGGCTTTAGAGAGGGTGCAGAGAAGATTTACCAGGATGCTGCCTGGGCTGGAGGGCATGCCTTATAAAGAAAGGTTGAGGGAACTAGGGCTTTTCTCATTGGGGCGAAGAAGGATGAGAGGTGACTTGATAGAGGTGTACAAGATAATGAGGTGCATAGAGTGAACAGTCAGAGACTTTTTCCCAGGGCAGGAATGGCTATCACAAAAGGGCATAATTTTAAGGTGATTGGAAGAAGGTTTAGGGGAGATGTTAGAGGTCGGTTCTTTACACAGAAAGTGATGGGTGCATGGAATAGTAGTAGTGGTAGTAGAGTCAGATACATTAGGGACATAGACACATGGATGATAGTAAAATTAACAGTATGTTTGATCTTAGAGTAGGATAAGAGGTCGGCATAACATCAAGGGCGGAAGGGTCTACTGTACTGTACTGTTCTACGTTCTATTAGGAATAAAAGAATGACTAGGGTAGGAATAGGTCCAGTCAGGGATAGTAGTGGGAAGTTGCGTGTGGAGGCGGAAGAGATTGGGGAGACACTGAATGAATACTTTTCTTCAGTATTTACTCAGGAACAGGGCATTGTCGTCGATGTGAATACTGAGTCACAAATAAGTAGAATGGATGGCTGTGAGGTA